>NC_142423.1:6741388-7055000 GCF_059516105.1 Syngnathus floridae | reverse complement strand
ACCACGGCTTCCCCGCTTCATTAACTTGCCTTGATAGTCGTTAGAATATTGATACATTGATTTATCAAAGGCCTGCCAAAGCAGGATGAAATATCGACGTGGAGATGAGCAGAAAAAGAAGCAAAGGTACTTAATGACTTGCTGGTGGCAGGCTTGGAAAAAAGTTAATTGAGCAACTTGCTGCCTCGAGGCAGTAACTGTCAGCTTCACCTTTATTGCCGAAACATGACCCAAATATCAAGCAGATTTTTATCACTCTTTACACAGAATACAGAGTGTAAATAAAGCTTATTGGCTTGTCAGTTATTTTCTCAAAAATTCCTGGGCGTGTCATAATTCATATCGCAAGTCAATGTCTAGGCTGTGGATGCCGTAATTCACGAGGGAGGGGCGGGGCCCCTGAGGCCTGATAGCAAGTGTTTCCAGAAGTGAACATGTGGCAGGAGTGCCAGTTTCATGTGGAGCTCCTCAACTTGAGTTACTCTGCTACTGTTTCTCAGATGTGCTGTGTGGGCTTCAAGAGAAACAGACAAGCAATGGCAATACATAAAATAGACTACCACCATTACAACTTGAAGAATGTAAATTCAGTGTTCATGATTAAATACAAAAGATCATCTGCTGTACATAAATTGTATTCTACTCGTGATTACTTTATATAGTAAATAACATATGCTATGTGTGTTTGTAATTAGACCCTAACTTGTTTATTCTTTTTTTTTTTTGTCTTGCAAGAGTAGGTCAACCATCTGGCCAGCTATTGGTGGAATCTCTGTCTTCAGACTCCACATCTGTCACTCTGGAGTCACTTCAACCTGACACGGAGTATGTCATTAGTCTCTACCCGCTGTTCCCCCGCAATTCAGCATCTCCGGCTACCCTCAATGCCCGCACATGTGAGCACCCTCCATGACTGACATGCAATTACCTCGTATTGGATCTGCTCATCAAAATGTTGAATGTGGCAGTACGCCTGGAGGCAGTTCGGCAGTTAACGGTGGAAACGGAGTCAGAGAGCAGCGTTCGGGCGCTGTGGAGAGGCGTCGGCGGCGCGACGGCCTACCGTCTCCTGTGGGGAGCGGTCGCAGGTCAGTCGCATCCACGACATCAACGATAGATACCCTTAAAACGCTCGGACTCTTACTTGGATGTTTTGCACTTTCACAAAAGGTGGAGATCTTGAAACGGCAGAAATTACAGGAGACAGCGAGACATACACGATATCGCAACTTCAGAAGGACACAGAGTACATTCTCACTGTGGTTCCACTGTATCAGGGAAATGTTGAGGGGCCTGGAGAAAGAGCCAGATTCAAGATAGGTAAGTTGAAGAATATAGATATCAAATATTCTGTCCAATGACATGTTGGATGAGTCAAGAAAGCAAAAGGGGACAGACAGCATTGATCGGAAACTTCCTCATTGTTTGTTGGCTCATTTGATTCTGTTTAGGAAACAGTTGTACACCTACTACAGATGCACAACATCTGCTTCTTGTGACTAATGTTCATATGGTTCCTTTTAATTTTGTCTGAAGGCGGAGTCACTGATTATCCTTGCTCCTGATTTCAATGATGGGAATTGTTACGAATGTCCCAGTTTGTGTGGGCGTTTGAAAGCATTCATTGCATTCAACAAAAGTTGTGCAGGAATGAAGATGGTAATAATAAAATGTGCTTTTTAAGATCTTGCTCTTTGACTTGAAGAGCTAAATAAAGCAATAAGTTCCAGCCTTGATCTTTTAGTGCCGCACAGACGAATGGGCGATCCTTGAAGATTTATCCTTTGACATAAAATAATCCAATGTCATGATTTAATTATAACTTTAATGTGCTTCACACTGTCTGTGTTGTAAAGAATTTTAGATTAACTGCTGCGGCGGCCTGATTTGAATCTTTACATGAATTTGTTTTCAGAGCGCCAGCTGCAGCAGGTCCTCAATGCAGCTATCACCAGTCCGTCCTCCATTCGCCTCACATGGAGAATCGTTCCGTCCTCGCAAGGCTACCGACTGGAGTGGCGGGCGGGCGCAGGTAATTTGTCACACAATCATCATAACCATTCATTTGGACTTTTCATATTTTAATTTAGATCCAATCCAGATGTATGATCAATTCCAAAATGTTCTTTTGTGTCCAGGTGGCCGCCCCCAGACCTTGTCCTTACCCAGGAGCACCAGCAAATACGAGCTGACCGGCCTTCAGCCCAACACGGAATACCTCATCACCTTGTACACGCTGTTTGAGGGTCGCGAGGAGGCCACGCCTGTCTCCACCACATCCAGAGGTCCATCATCTCGCTTATTGAGCCCTGAATGAAGATGTTAAGATCTATGTTGTTCTTAATAATTACAGAAGTGCAACCAGTGGGGAGGGTGTCCAACCTGAGGGTGCTGGAGTCTTTGGGCAGTACCATTCGAATTGGCTGGACTGGTGTGGTTGGGGCCACACAGTACCGCATCATTATCCAAAGTCCTGAGGGTAAATTTATTTGAATTGGAATTTGAATAAAATTATGGATGATTCATTTTAAAACTTGACTGTTTCTTATCACGCTAGTGGGAGTACAAAGTACTCAGATTATCCCCGGGAACCAGACGACTCTTGACCTCCGGGACCTGATTGTGGGCGTGTCCTATGATGTCAGTGTCACACCGCTGGTGGGCGACAACACAGGCGAGCCGGCCAGCGTCTTTGTCAGACCAGGTGGGTCATGTTGACTTAGATGTTTCTTCCTTTTACATTCAGGGAACTAAACTTGGTGGTTCCTTCAACCTTTTGCATTTCATTTCAGAGCAAGACATTGGCAGAGTGGCAAACCTCAGAGTGGTACACGCCAACAGTCGGAGACTTCGAATTGCTTGGACAGGTGTTAATGGAGCAACGGGTTACAGGATTACATGGAGACAAGGCAGGAGTAAGTGATGATTTCAATCATGGATTAGATAGAAAATAAATCCCTCAATAAAGTTTATTTGTTTGACTTTATCGTTTTGCGCGTCAGGTGGAGAGCAGTCCCGTGACGTGGGTGCCGATAGCTCGGTCTACACCATCGAGGGTCTGCAACCCGATGAGGCGCTAGTTTTTGGCGTGGCGGTCGTAGTCAACGACCGCGTCGGGGAGGCGGTCACGCTGTCGTCCCGGACCAACCCGCACAGCGGGACGGTTTATGGTCTTCGCGTCGTCGATGTCACACCTCAGAGGATACGCTTAGAATGGTCACCCACCGTGAGGGCGACTGGTTATAAGATCAGATGGCGCAATGATGTTGATGGTAAGCGACGATTTGGAAAAAAAACATGCAGCATTCCAAAAACATGCAAAAATTTGTTTGTTTTTGTTGTGACTTGATGCAGGAGTGGAAACAACTCAAAACGTGGCACCTGATGTTTCTTCCTTTACTATCGACCGACTCCAGCCGGACACTTTTTACAGCGTGTTTGTTTCTGCACTAAGTGGCTCTCGAGAGGGAAGTCCGGGTTTCCTCAGTGTGAGAACAGGTGCTGAACTGAATTTAAATTTACAGGATGTTGCTGAAAAAAATGACAAGATAGCCTAAATGAATATGCTTGTGAAAAATATTTGAAATTTCACCGTGTGGCGCCACAGAACCAAATCAGCCTTCTGATGGCACGGTGACGTCAGTCCAAGTCCAGGAGAACCCAGGAGAGGTTGTTAGAGTGTCATGGATTGGCGTCCAAGGAGCAACGGCCTATCGGGTGTCTTGGAGAAGAACAGATGGTTGGTCGTGCGCTGAGTTTTTGGAAAAGAATCTGAGCCTGATGAACTTTTTTTTCCTGTAGGTGGCGATGAGACGAGTCAGCTAGTAGGCAGGGATGTGTCCTTTGTGGATTTAGACCGTCTGGATCCCGGAGCCCAGTACCTGGTGAATGTCATGGCTTTATTTCAGAACCGTGAAGGACCGCCAGTTTCTGTCCGAGTCACCACACGTAAGTTCTGTTTCAAGCGTAGCCGCTGGAGTTTCTTCTTGGTTGCTAATGTGTTGAATTTCTGTCCCTGAAGCTGGTGGTCCTTCCCTTCCGGGAACACCTTTAAGAGTAGCAGAGGTCACGCAGGATTCTGTGCGGCTGAGCTGGCAGCCATTACCCGGTGTCCGAGGATATGTTCTAAATTGGAGAAAGGAAAATGGTAAAACATGGTTCTTTGGCATCGCTTCTTCAGCGCACTTGTGCAGTCCACTGAGTGGAAACTTTTTTTTTAGAGCGGGATCCAGGCTTATCTGTCACACTGCCTGGTTCATCCAGCTCTTACCAGGTGACTGGGCTTCGTCTTGGCCACCAGTACCGCTTCAGCATAAAACCCACTTTTGAAAATGGATTCGGAAGGGAGAGCGTCGCCACTGAACGCACTGGTAAGCCTTCAACATGTTTTTTCGTTTTTTTTAATATAAAGTACTTGATGTGGCTTTGGAAGTCCAAACGGACAATGTGTCAGTATTAAGAGTATTGAAATGAAAATGTCCGTCCACAGTGTGTCTCGGAGGACGTCTGGATGTGGTCTTTCTCGTGCCGGCATCCTCTGATCGAATTAACCTTGTCGGACCTCTGCGTGCTCTTCTCACAAGTGTAGTGGGTTCGTTGAACACTATTGGAGTGCGCGACTCGCAGGTACAAAACTAAATTTCTAAACACGTTGGGTGAGTCTTCTGGGGTCTTTATTTGCCCACCATGAACTGCTCATAAACATATTTTGTTTTCTGATTATGTCAGGTGGGGGCTGTTGTGTATGGTTTTAGACCCCGAGTCTGGTTTCAACTCAATCGTCACAGCATATCCGACACGCTGCTCCAAGAAATTCAGTCTGTACCTTTGGGTGAAAGTCCTGGAAACAACATTGGTGAGTTTTTCCGACTTAGGAAAAAAAAATCTGCAATTTTTTTTTTTTTAATGTTGGTTACTTGGATGTGGTTTACTTCCCTCCGCAGGCCAGGCAGTGAATTTTGCCACCCAGTATCTTCTCACCACCTCTGCTGGCAGGAGGCCAAGGGTCCCTGGGGTTGTTGTCATCATTGCTGACAAAAAGTCCGGGGATGACCTCACGCTTGCAGCTTCCAGCCTTCGAGCGACAGGTGAGAATCGAATTTCTCAAGCGATCTGTTATATTAAGTTCTGTAATGTTTGACAATGTAAACGTGAACTTCCATTCATTAAGATCATATCCCTGCTCTCCAGGTGTGGCCGTGTTGGCGGTGGGTGTAGATCAAGCAGATACGGAAGAATTGCGGCGAGCAGTGACAGACGGCAGCACCCAGAACGTTGTGTATGTGCGCGATGCCTCCCAGTTGGACGCCTCGCATAGCGATCTGGCAGACTTGCTTTGTGGTATTGCCAGAGGATCAGGGGTAGGATTTTCTATTATTCCATCTCAGCTGTGTATTTTTCATCTCACCTGGTGTTTTTGTGTGTAGGGAAGCCCAGGTCCGGACCAATGTACCGTTCAGTGTCCACAGGTGAGTGATCTTGAGGTTGACTTTTTTTTTTCTTGTCATTACAACGATAAGCTTGGATTACTTTTATTAAGCACTCGGCAAATAGGGCATTGTTGAACTTGCAGGCACACCCATCAGATTTTTATTCCTTCTCTTTGCTCTTCATGATCAAACTAGTCCTGTCTTTTCTTCTTTTTATAGGGAGCGAGGGGAGATCGTGGAGAAAAGGTGCAGTTTATTTTTACCTTCATACAGTATTTTATTTTTTTTGTGTCAATTTATGCATTGCTGTTGTATTTTCAGGGTGAGAGAGGCAGGGATGGTGTCGACGGACGCAAAGGAGAACCTGTAAGTTAAACACCAACATTAAATATTACATTCACATGGCATTACATTTAGTTGTGTTTTCCTGACGCAAAAAATGCTGTGCAAGCCAAAATATTAGAAACATGATCATGCATGAGCATTAGCTTAAGTCAGAACCTTTTAAATCAAACTGTGCGCGAATGTGAAATAGGGTCGAGATGGTTTTCCCGGACGAGATGGTCCGAGGGGTCCTGAAGGCCCTCAGGGTCTACCAGGGCCTTCAGTTCCTATTGACCCTTCCATGAGGCTAAAAGGGGACAAGGGGGAAAGAGTGAGTAAATCTCAAACCTCATCAATATCATGCCTGTCTTTTGATCTAACCAGCAAATATTTTTAGGGTTTTCCCGGTGCTGATGGAAATCCAGGTTCACCAGGGCGACCTGGTACCCCTGGAAATACTGGACTTCCTGTAAGCAGAATTAAAACTATTCATTGAGCACATGACGTTCTAGGAAAGCGGTAATGATTTGACATGTTATGTAGGGTTCACAGGGGCTCCCTGGCATCAGAGGAAACCAAGTAAGAAATCCTTAACTCAAAGCCACCTTCTCCTGCATCCTTCTAATATGATATTTTCTGTCACTTTAGGGTGAACCCGGCGTGGCAGGTTCACAAGGACCAAAGGGAGAGAGAGGCGAAAGGGTGAGCTGAGCTATGATCTCTGCTAATCAACTACAAGAGCTGGTGTGAATCGTATATTTCCAACGCTTCAGGGGGAGCCGGGATCCTCAACGGGAGGTGGTTATCCAGGAAGGAAGGGAGAACCAGGCCTCTCTGGAATACCTGTAAGAAGAAATCACACTTCATATGGAATGTTTTATGATCTTATGGTTAAAAGTACATTTTACGAATACATTTTTATACTGTCAACGTAGGGGACTCCGGGTCGGCCGGGCAGCGATGGTGCCAAAGGTACCTCAGGACTACCGGGTATACCAGGACAGGACGGCCGCCCAGGGATACCAGGAACACCAGGAACCTCCATCAAGGTTAATATATGCTTTCACTGCTCACAATTTATAATATGTATAAAAAAAACTGCATCACTCAATCAATATTTTGCTAATTGTATTTAAATACATGTTCGAAAAAATTCAGCATATGTATATTTGTCATACTTAAGATGAATGATTGAGAGTTTTAATGAGCCCGCTGAGCATAAAGTTCAAAACAAAAGGTTTACATGTTGTTATTTTACAAAAGCTCACATGGTGGTAGCATTGAGTCACAATGCAGAGTTTAGTGGTACTGCTGATTGAGGTTAGTTCAGATACAGAATGGCATCAAATCTGTTGATCCTTTTTTTTCTCTCCATTTTCTGTATGTACGAAAAAAGCATTCAATAGCCAGAAGTATTTAATATGCCATTGATTGGGTTCTGATTCTTTTCATGTTGGACTTGGCAAAATTGCACTTGTGTTATCGCCTCTATTTTGAATGTTGGTCATGCAAATGAAGCAGAATCTACCCTATAACCTTTGCAAGTTCACTCCGGCAATAATGTTGAGCTTTCTTCTCTCTCTCTTCCTCTGCAGGGCGACAAGGGCAGCCCTGGAGAGAGGGTGAGTCACCCCATTGCCATCTTGTCTCCTGCTTACAGAAATATCCCAAGGAACCTGCATGCATAATGAGGCTCACAACTCTTTATCTATATGCTGCTAGGGACCTCCGGGATTCGGTAACGGGGTGGCCATTCCAGGCGAGAAGGGCTCCCCAGTAAGCATAGTCAATCAATGTTCTGATATGAAGTCTGCGTCCATGTGAGGGTTGGTACTTTGCATCCACTAATTGCCTTTTTATAATCAGGGTTCTCCAGGACCCCCAGGAGCGCTAGGTCCTAGAGGGCCGACCGGATCACTGGGGCCCAAAGGAGATAAGGCAGGTTGATTCGCTATATAGGTCACTGAGGTGCATGTGGGTGGAAGGGTGGGGGGGTCGATACAATTAAGCATTTTTAAATGTATTGCCTGTAACTCATCTCAATGCTAAAAAAATGGATTGACATAATTTATATCAATTTGAATATACCGTACATGTTTTTCTTCTCCGGCAAATATTCTTCATCAATTCATCATGTGTTTGCTCTTTCTTGTTTTACAGGGTGACAGCGTTGTTGGGCTGCCAGGAATACCTGGCAGGCAGGGCGATCCTGGTGACAGGGTGGGTCAGCCAAACAAACATCGTTGTTGTCATGTGGAGACGTCGAGGTTTTATAATCTCAGAGGAAGAAGACTTGAGGAGTTTCAGTTGAACTTAATCTTTGGACGCATGTGGGTGAACACCCTTTGCCTGTACACATTAAGAGTCTTGTTATGTCCTTCAGGGTCCTCGTGGGCCCCCAGGAGAAATTGGCAGTAAGGTACGATAAAGGTATGAAAAATGAGATGCACTGGAACATTTAATTAGAAAAACGACCTCTATCACGCTGTGGTTCTGTAGGGTGACCGAGGTCAGCCGGGTGAGCCTGGATCGCAGGGAGACCGGGTAAGTACTGCTTGATATTATACAAGACACATTTGCATATTAAAAAAAAAAAAAAAAAAAAACTGTGAAAAGAAGTTGATTATATACACACACACACAGCGGGTGTTTGTATTACACAATTTGTAGACATTCACCACAAAGGATACAAAAAAATTAAATGTAATGATTAATATTGACGGCCAGACTATGGAGCATTTTTCTTTTCTTTCTTCTTTTTCATTATGCAAAGGTCTATCTGTGTGAAATGATATTCATAGCTGGCCAAACTCAGAGAAGTGCTTTGTGTGACAGGCAATTTATGCAGAAAATATGGCTGCATGCAAGTGAAATGATGTTTTTTATGCTACATGGTGGCACAATATTAGAGCGTCTTGTATCAACTGTGCATTTGTTTCCTTTGCAGGGAGAAAGAGGACTTGCTGGTGAAACGGGAGAGAGAGTAAGCTTCATGTTTGTACAGTATTTTACTCGATAGTTTCCAAGTAGAAGTGTCCCAATTAATCAATTCATCGACAAAAAAATCTATTAAAAAGTTAATTGCATTTTGATAATCGAGTAATTGTTTAGAGTTCATCCTACAAAATGTCAAAATTTTCTGATTTCAGGGTGTCAACTATAATAATTCTCTAATTTTTCTAGTCTTTTATGAAAGGTTTTTTTTTTGTATTTTATCAAAACAAGACATTTGCAAATATCTGCTTTGAGTTTGCAAAATAATTACCATTGATACTTCCTGGGTGATATTGCAGTTACTATTACAGTTGTTTAGTTGCCTTTTAATCTCTAAATACAACCAAAATAAAATTAGTTAATAAACAGTAATCAGAGAAAAAAAGCCTTTTCAGTACACTTCAATGCCAATAAAATTGTATCCGATTAATCGATGGAATAATTGATAGAATAATCGATTCTAAAAATTTTCAAGTGCTGATTTTCTTTTCCTATTGTCTTCATAGGGGGACACAGGAAAGCCAGGATCTCCAGGACCACCAGGACTGAGGGTGAATAAGTGGTCGTCATATACTACCTGCCATCGCCCTTTTTGTTTCATAACAGGACTTTTAGAGGGAGCCTCACGTCTAAGTCTTTCCAATATTCCTCAGGGTTCCCCAGGGCCCAGTGGAGCGGCGGGCGAAAAGGTGAGTCTGATTCAATTAAGAGTAATCATAGGAGAATGGTCAGGTCAGCTCCAACGTGATTCTACTGCACAATGGCTCATAATGGCATGCAGTGAGTATCTCGGCAAAGGTTTAAAGAACTTGTGTGCTCTCAGGGAAGTGAAGGTGCACGAGGTGAACCAGGGCGAAGTGTAAGTTCTCCGACAAATGACTAGTAATTCATCGTTTGAAAAATCCTTGACTTTGTATTAAAATCCTCCAGGTACAAGGTCCCATAGGGAAGAAAGGGGAACAGGTGAGTTATATCACATCACCTCACTCGGTCATCTATTTGACCATTATTGCCTGACACCTCTTTGTTCTTCCCACCCAGGGAGAGTCGGGTTTTCCCGGTTCTGACGGTCCCAAAGGAGCAAAGGGAGATCCTGGACTGAGAGGAGAGAAAGTTAGTAACCATGCAATGTCTGTAGAACTCAAGGAAGTTTCCAAATGATATCTCCTTTGTTCTCAGGGATCTCCCGGGTCAGGCTTAGGCTCGATTGGACCTAAAGGAGATCGAGGAGAGCCAGTGAGTGAAAGCCGGCTGTCACTGCCAACATTACACTCGAGAGTTCTATTTTATCTACTAGCTTTTCGGCCTGCATTGCCATTACAGTGCCACAGAAAAAATCCCGACAATATCTTCTATTATTCATCCCTCGTGCCACAAACTAGAAATGCATAATACATGTGTTCTCTCGCTCCTCAGGGAACGCCAGGTATCAACGGTCGGCCGGGTGATAAGGTGAGAAACTGATTGGACTTTTTCCCCTTTATTTGTATTTATCTCATTGCCAAATATGAAACTTAAAACTGGCCCTCAGGGAAACTCGGGTGAGCGAGGAGAGAGAGGAGAAGACGGTCGGCCTGGAATTCCAGGGAAGATCGGTCCTCCTGGGAAACAGGTGACGATAATGTGGATGAGTCAGCGTGACAGGCTTCTTTCTCAAGACAATCCGACTATGTCAAAGAGAATTGCAATGTAAATGGAAGTCAGTCTTATTCAGACTTGTTTTACAGGGAGAACCAGGGGAGAAGGGAGATGAAGGCACCCCTGTAAGTCTGATCTCGGATTCTCTCATAATTTTTTCTGATGTAAAAAACTTTGAATCTGCCATTTTCTCTATATGACTTTTATCTGTTTTCCTTCAATGACACCCCATTTGATTCGGGAATCCTGATTATTTAAGAAATCTCCATTCTCAGCACGTTATTGTATTTTCCCTTCAGGGGGAGTCGGGACTTCCTGGCAAGCCCGGAGAACGAGGAGTGCGGGTATAACAAATTTCTTTGACAATTAGGCTTAAATATTTGGAATTTCACTTTATTGCATTAATGGATTTTGATTTGTATGGTTTGGGCCTTAGGGACTCTCTGGTCAGCCAGGGCGGCCTGGAGAGAAGGGAGACGCCGGAGAGCCAGGGGAACAGGGGCGAAATGTGAGGCCCGCATTTGTGCATCTTCATGCAGACAGCTTTTCAATATGCCTTGCCATAGGTGCAAGGTAAGCTATTTAAGATCTTTATTGATCTGTACTTGTTTACAGGGCAACCCTGGACTCTTGGGGCCCAGAGGAGAAAGAGGAGCACAGGTTCGTATTTATAAAGTTTTATGTCATACTGACTCAAGTAGTTGAATGAAGATGCAGATTTTTTATTATGTTCCCTTAGGGAATTCAAGGACCTCCAGGGCCACCAGGGAAATTGGTATGTCACATTCCATAAGTGTGTTCATCAATACAAACATCAGTCATATTTTTCAAAACCAATTGCAATTGCAAAAACCCTAACCCTTATTCAGCATATTGTGATAACGTTTGTGTTCTTCCGCAACAGGCTGACATCCAGGGCCAGTTGAGAGGAGAGCAAGGGGCAAAGGTCTGTATGAAAAGATTTCAACATTCAATCATTTAAAAAAAAAAAAGTCAGTAAAGAAAAAAAAAAAGTAACATCACCTTTTAGTGACTATAAAATTCAGTTCAAACAGACGTACACTCCAGTCCAGCAAGGCAGCGTTACCATGGTAACACTGTAATGACTTACAGTAAATGGTATCCATCCATGTCACAAGTTATGTGTTGTTGTTAGTGCTGGCACATAAAGTGCATTTTTGCTTGATTTTTTTTTTTTTTTTTTTTTTGGGGGGGGGGGACTGTAGATTGTCTTTTGCTGTGAATGGTTGTCTACATAGGGCCCGTAATTGACCCCGCCTCTCGCCCACACAAACCTGGCTCCAGCTCACTCTGAGCAGAATAAGTGGTAGAAAATGGAAGGATGGATGATTTAAGAAAAAGAAAAACAGTGATTTGGACGTACCACAGGGTCTTCACTTAGCCAAGTTGACAGCTGCCATCCTCAACGTCAAACTGCTCCATTTGTCATGCCAAAGCACCACTTTGAAGCATTCTTAAAATACACTATGTTGCTAAGTGGGGGAAACTAACCCCATCATTTTCAGCTTGACTCTCGGAATCTTTCACCTGCCGCCAGCTGTTTGCGCAGATCAAAAAAATGGAGTCAGAATTGTCTCAAATCATTCCCACGTAGTATATAACTTTCATTCTTGTTGTGTTTCTCAGGGAGACAAAGGAAACCCAGGAGCCAACGGAAGTAACGGTCAGAAAGGTGACGCTGGAACTCCTGGTTCCGTCGGCCCGAGAGTGAGTCTACCGCCTACTTGCGGGTTTTGAAACGCTTCCATGAGCTCCTGATAAGCGTCGGTGTATGCATCAGTATGCGCACTGAGCCCTTTCCCTGTTGATTTGCTATGCATGGATGGTCAACCTGTGTGACTTGTTGTTTCTTCCGTGCTCTCTCCAAAGGGTCCTGAGGGACAACGTGGGCCTGCAGGCTCCAGAGTGAGTTTGCTCTCTGTCACTTCAACTCTTCTTATAACTGGATCTGTACATAAATATAGTCTTGTGTTGTCTTTTACTTATGTCCACCACCAATATTTTTTTTTTCAGGGTGACGCTGGAGAAAGAGGAACACCTGGAGAGAAGGTTTGAAATATGGCAATTGTCTAAAACTAGCTCATTTTTTAACAAATTTGATCAAATTAATATTTCTTCCGGTTCAGAAATCTTTATTTGCAAATACAATCCATAAATACAACGGAATTGTGTCAGCTCTAATTTTATCTTCTCAGGGCGACAGGGGAGCCTCCGGGTTGGACGGTCGTCCTGGTGTGGATGGTAAACCAGGTGTTGCCGGACCACCGGGTCAGAGGGTACTGGAGCTCCGAACTCAAGCAACATGGTGTATGTTCAACATTATCCATGGTAGAACATGTCCACCGCTAATACGTTTTGTCTGCTATTTGCAGGGTGATCCTGGAAAATCGGGCGATCCTGGAAGAGATGTGAGTTGCAAACCGTTCCGATCGCTTCACATTTTTGACCCTGTACTTCACGTGTACATCCTACAGAGGGCACTGTGGAAATGTTACCAGATATCTGGTTCACTTTAAAGAGAAACAATATCTGCTTGTCACTTTTCTTTTGAGAAACTGTCACATTGAAAGCTTCATAATTATGTTCAAGTACATAATGACTTATCATTAGAATATATGGATTCTGTGATGGGGCTTGCAATAGCTCAAGCATACCATTAATTCAACCTGAATCCAGTACCTGATGGGATCCAATTAAGATGCTCTGAATCACCATTTACATTTTGAAGACTATTACACGTGCAAGTAATTTGTATCAAAAGTGTTCTCAATTGATAAAAAGTGCTTAATATGTTGAAATTGCTTCCAGGGTTTAGCGGGACTTCGAGGTGAGCAGGGTCCCCAAGGGCCTGTGGGTCCTCCAGGCACTCCCGGGACACCTGTGAGTACACGTCAGCACATACATAATATGAGATTATTTTGTTTCTTAATGTACACATGCTGTTTTGTTTGTTTTTTCAGGGCAAAGCAGGAGAAGATGGTAAACCTGGGATTCCTGGGAAAACGGTAATACCTTTTATTCCGACTTGGAAACGTGTGTGTGCTTTCAGTTACGTTCAATATCAATAATCAGAAATTGGTATCAGATGAGTATCAATGCACTTGTCTTATTAGTTGGTAATAGTGTCCATGTGCTCTGGATGTCTGCTGGTCAGAAACAGTGCAGGCTTTTATTTCAGGCTTGACTGCATAATAGCTGTCCTGAATGAGTCTGTAAATTGGTGCCACCGAATTATCGGAGTGCTCCTACTGGCCATTATTCAGTTTCCTCTTGTAGAGTCGCTAATGTGGTTTGTTTTGATTACGCAGGGCGAGGATGGCTTGCCCGGAGAGGATGGCCGCAAGGTTGGTGTTCCATTCTATGAGCATTTCACACTGACTGCTGCTTTTTATTATTATTGATTTTTTTTTCTTCTTCTTACCTGACTAGTATAATAGTAAAAACAAAAGCACGGTGGACTTGTGTGTGTTGGTGGCTGACACTTGTTTCTTCAATCTTCAGGGTGATAGAGGAGACGCTGGAGCTGCCGGTCGAGATGTCAGTTTTGCCAAATCTCAGTTTCATCATCATTCTTCTCAAGTGTCTCCGCTGTCATTTTGGTTTTATGTTGTGTCCTCTCTGTGCCTCTACACCTTCATCATACCACTCCCTTTATTGATTTCGCTTTTCATTGTGTACCAACTTTGGCTCGTGTGAGGGCTTTTGATGTAGAATCATTTCTTTTCCAGGGCCGTGATGGGCAAAAAGGAGATCGGGGTCTCACTGGCCCTTCAGGCCCCCCTGGTCTCATGGGACCTGCTGGACTGCCTGGTAGCATAGGTCCTCCAGGACAGGTGAGACAAACAAAATATTTTTACAAATATTTAGTGTGACGCCAGTCATGGTTAGCATCAAAAAGTCAATGCAGAGAATCAAACAAATTTAATGTCTAATAATTTCTTAATGGATGAATGGAAAGTATCACCCGTCTGATTTATTTATTCATTTGTGTATTTATTTATTTATTTATTTATTTGGCTCTGACTTGCAAGGAAAAATATATGATGTGAAGTACATTTCCAGTTCGCAATGTATTTACTAATCGATACACTTCACATCTCTAATCAGGTGGTGTACGTCAAAGGTGTTGAAGCAACACCAATCCAAGGCCCCCAAGGACCCCCGGGAACCCCTGTGAGTTGAAACGAAATTGCATTTCCACATTGTTAATTACACTCTTAAAATGTCTATTGCAGATTAACACACACGGCAGTGTACTGTGCTGTGCTAGGGATAATGCGTACCTCAGAGGGCTACTGGGCAGACAGTCATTATGTGCTAAACAATTGTTCTCTGTAGCCTTAATCTTTTGTTGTCTCCAGACATGCAGGTTTGTGTGTGAGCATTTCTCTCCTCTATATTCAGCTCTCGTGTGGCCGCGTTATCCCCCATCCGCATCGCCCTCCCACATGTAGCCGCAGTGATGTGTATTTTATCTAATCTATCGCCGTATGCGCCTGCTTCCTTCCCACAGTCTTATCTACTCGTGTTCTTTTGCCTCCACATTGGAGACAGCCGAGGGATTTCTATTATGCTGTCCTATTCTCAGGAAACACCTCCAGGGAACCTTGTGAAAAAATGCAAAGCTGTTCATTTTTTATTTTTTTTTCCAAGGGCAAATCGTTTAGATTTGGTGATCAAAAGTCACCGTGACCTCACATTGCTTCACTCTTTTTTTTTTTTTTTTCTCCCTGAATGCGATAGCGCAGGAACACCTGGAGGGGATTTAATGATATCTGGCCACAAATGTCCACTTGAGTTAATTAAATGTAGTGGTCAAAGAGCACTTTGACCTTACAAAGCTTCTTTTGGATAGACTTCAAGAATTCATACCCTTATTAGAAGAGAATTTCACCTAAACAGTAGTGTTGTCATTTTAAAACGATGAAGTAATATCGTTTTTTTCATCGGCAAAGTCAAAGATCAAGTGATATTTTTTTTTGCATAATAGTTGCAATATCCGTGTAGAAGTACGAGGTGCACAATGATTAGATTTAAAATGAAATATCCTTCAAAATCACCACACTGATATGAATCTCAATTGCAGTCATCAAAATTCAACATTTGTCATTCCGCTCCCGTCCTTTAGGGTGTCCCGGGAATACCCGGAGCTGCTGGCGCTCGAGTAAGTTGTCCTCATTTGCCTTGAATCAGTGAACATATGAGTCTTCTTTTGATGTGAACTTTCTTGTCCCAGGGTGAAAGAGGTCCTCCTGGTTTTAAAGGTGACATTGTGAGTTCCGCTTACACTGAACATGCAATCTTTGTGAATTTGCTTCCTGTATTGACGCTCGGGTGTTTTGTCTTATTAGGGGGACCCGGGTGAGGACGGAGCTCCTGGCAAACCTGGAACTGCAGTGGTAACACATTTGCATTTCAATTAATCTGCAGTATGTTTTTTTTTGTGTGTGTGTTTGTGGAGTAAATGTTTCTGTTTTTGCAACTACCAGGATGTACAGAAGGCACTGGCCAACCTTGGAATTCAGGTATGTAAAGTAATTCTATCCATCCGTCCTCTATTTTTAATCGAATGTTACTTTTGGGCAGCCGACAAAATATAATTGATTTATGGGTGAAAATAGATTAGCTTTATAACGTGACATCTGTTTTGCAATGCTTTGATTGTGTGTGTAAAATCTCTTCAATCGCATTAACTTGAGTTTTAATGGTCAATCAGAAAATGAGAAATGGGATTGGTAGCGATTAGACTAAGCTTGTTGCCTTGGACCAAAATTGTTCACTGATGAGAATCATAATTCAAACGCCATCCCTTTGATTAAAGATAACCTCGACTGCTCTGATTCTTAACAACGCATGAAATCATTTTTTTGTGAGCAAAATTTTTCTGAGCTTCTCCCACTGATATTCTCTTCCAAATGTGCTTTTAAACCACTCCGCCACCTTAAATTGTTTCTGAACTCAACAGCAGAAAAAGTTGCACAAAGGAGACTGATTACAAGCAATTTTCAAGCTGCTGAGATGGAATGGAATAGGCGGGTTGAAATCATTTCAGAGTTCGGCACCTTTTGCAGACGCTCTTCATGGCCTTTTGTTCTGCTGTCGATACAGGTGTCTGACCTGAAGGCGGTTGTGGACAGGAAGGACAACACTCCACTGGTGAAGGCACAAAGAGGTGAAAAAGGAGACAGGGGTGAGACTGGTCAGAGGGGAACATCTGGTGCAGATGTAAGTACAACTTGAATAATAATAAAGAACCAAGTGGGATTGTATCAAATGTTTTTACTCATCTGACACCAGGGGGCACGTGGCTTTCCGGGGGACAGAGGCCCAAAAGGAGAACAAGGAGAGAGAGGGCCGCTGGGAGCACCAGGGCCCCCGGGAAGAGCCACTGTAGAGCAAGGGCCGGTGGGACCTCCGGGGCCAGCCGGAGAGCCAGGAAAGCCGGGAATTCCAGGCGTTCCGGGGCGGGCTGGAGAACTTGGAGAGGGTGGGAGACCGGGGGACAAGGTAAGGAAGGACATTAGGTGCAAGGACTTTTGTATTGGATGAAAGATGATTCTTATACTGTTTTGCACCTCTGTGTTTCAGGGTGAAAGAGGAGAGAAAGGAGATAAAGGAGAAACTGTAAGTGGAGAGAGTAGGACATGATAAATATTTTTTTTCCATAACTTCCCCGTTAAGATGTCTCCATTAGGATGACAATGTTTTCTCCTCATCAGGGTAAACTGGGACCTACAGGCCTGCCTGGCCAACCTGGTCAAAAGGTGAATTCATTGTTGATGCACTTTGACCCTTGATGTTCAGCACTTATTAAACGCATTTATTTTTTTCACAACAGGGTGCATCTGCTGACTCGGTACTAATTGGTACACCTGGCACCAGAGGTCCTCAGGGAGTCGCTGGACCGAAAGGAGACCCCGGTGCTCCTGGGCAACCGGGAGCCAAAGGTGACCGGGTAAGATTTACGCACAGTAGAATTAAATTCCTCGTCAGGCTGTGCCACATTTCATCTCGACGTGTTTCTAAATGCTGAGTCATCGCAACTTGCAGGGCTTTGAAGGACCTCGCGGTGATAAAGGAGGCAGAGGCGAGTCTGGAGAGAAAGGAAATAATGGCTTACAAGTGAGCTGCCATTTTTGTGCCATTGTATGAATGAAAATATGGTTCTAGGAGTAATATGCGTGTTTTTATTTCAGGGAATATCAGGAGAACCTGGTAAACCCGGTCAGGATGGGAAACCGGTAAGTACAGTAGAATTGGAGCAGTTGAAATTACTTTGTGTTTTGTTTTGGATTTTCTTTATGCACCAAAACCAATTTGATAGCAATCGAGTGATGGCTACAAGTTCTATTATGTTTGTCAAGCTGTGAAAGATCACTTCTTCACAATCTTTGATTTCTTTCCCTCTATGTCGGAACAGGGTCCAGCCGGGCTGGCTGGTCCTCGAGGAGTACCAGTGAGTACAAGTCTAAGCATCTTGACACTAGCTACTAAAATGAAGTCAAGTATTATGGATTATAATATCATATCTATAAAAGTAAAAACTATTACAAAATAAACTAAATAAAGTATTTAAAAAAAACTAATAACTGAATTGAAAAAACAAAATCAAGGCAATATCAGAATGTTGATATTCAAAATCATTTCGCTTCTATGGATTTTTAGCCAGTCAGGACTCGCATTCAATTTTCATCAACATCTGTCACTGAGCTCTTTTTTTCTTTTTTTTTTTTTAAATTCCTCACTCTCTATACCACTTTTACATCTTGCATGATTGGGCGCAAATGAGTTGCAAGATTTTCCATTTATGAAATGTGACTTTGCAGCCTCCCCGGGCAATCTCGATATGCTTATTATTGAGCCGTGCACATCGTGTTCCTCTCCGACAGATTTCACCACTTTAATCTTTCTATTTGTATTGGAAGTAGCTCCAAAAGTGACAGGCTCTTCTTGAAATATTAATGACGACCACCCTGGTCCCCAAGGCATTGCTGTCAAACGCACCTATTTTCATCTTTGAGTTGTTTTGCGTGTTTTTTTTTTTTTTTTTTTAATACGCAAAACACCACATTTGATTTGATGAGATGACACGGAAATCGGCTCACATAAAGACTTACTAAACATATCTCCAGGATTTACCACGTCTTTGCGGGTTTGGGGGATGTTGCTTCAATTTGGATGCAGTCCAAATACGTGTTGCTGTCACTTGGCTCTGCTACTTGTGCATGCTGAGCTTGCTCTTGGCTTTTCCCCTATTGCAGCTCTGCAAAGCTTATCTATGAGTGCTTGTTTGTCTGTTGACATTGCTCATCCTCTATGCTGACCCGACTGTTGTAAGTCACGTGATTTTTACATTATTACTCACAAAATGTTTTTTTTTCTGTTAATGGAAATGTATTACATGATTTACCAATGTCACCTTGAGGTTCTTTTAACATTACAGATGTTTTCTGATTTTAATTACATATCTCACCGAGGCAGTTATTGTTCAGTATTTTATTATTATTATTATTATTATTATTATTATTTATACTTTTCTTGTATTTCACTCTTAGGGAAATCCAGGGGAGCCAGGCATCAGGGGCTTAAGTGTAAGAACGCACACGCACGCCAAAATGTTTCTTCAGTTCTACATTTTAAGTGTACAAATTTAAAATATTTTCACCAAAAAAACCTTTTGAATTAAAGGAGTAACCAATTCAACAAACAGGAAGAATAGTGCGAACCCAATCCAACTTTTGACAATCTTTTAATGTTGTTTATGTTTCTATCAGGGCTCCATTGGTCCAAATGGACTTCCTGGTCCACCAGGTGTGAAGGTAAAATCATAAGTTGTCTTTTTTTTTTTTTATCTATCAAATGCACTACCGTACAGCAAATGATGTTTGTGCTCTAAAATGATATTTCCTACTGAGTGCAGTCATAAAATGATGTGAAATGTGTTTCACAGGGCACTCAAGGAGAACCAGGGCTTGGAGTTCAGGTAAGGCACCATTTTATTTTATTGAGGGATTTTTTTTTCAATATTCCAGAAGCTTCCACATAACAATTCAGAGTTCTAGTGAATTTATCAGCATCCTTGCAGGGTCCTCCCGGTGCTCAAGGCAGCACAGGACTGCCAGGAAATCCGGGTCCTCCAGGAGCCGTGGTAAGTGTTTCCTATCAGCAACTCTGTCACTCCAAGCAAAATGTTCTTGTTTCCTCATGAAATTCACTGTAAGTCTCAGTGTTGGTGTGTTTTGTCATACTGCTGTATTTATTTCCTCCTGCAGGGTCCACAGGGGCCTTCAGGCTTGTCAGGGCAGGTGGTAAGTATGCAGCGTTGAGCATGCTGCTACTGCATTGTGGTATTTAGTGATGAAATAATGGCCACTTGGTTTTTTTTAGCTTGTGAGTAATTAGACATGAAAGCCAGTAATAGTGTTCCAGTTTGTTTGGTTTAATTCCCCAGCTAATCTTATAGTGTGAATTATGTTGCTAATATATGTCTCAATTTCTTTTTTAAATAAGTACTACTTGTTATTTATAATGTGTGACTGCTAAAATTTTGTTTTTTAATTAGGGCATGGATTGCACAGCTAAATATAATAAATAAGTAAATGAACTTTGGCATGCAAACTGAAATCAAAGTAGATTTTTTAGTGTCCGAGGCCTCGCTTCAGAGCACAGCTCCCTAAGGCACATCTAAAGGAATCTAGGATATGATTAAAGTCAGATATGACCACTCCCACAGTGGTGCAGCCTACCATTTTGCTGATGGACCAACATTGGCATCGAGTTATGCCTTGCGCTGGTCCATGAAATTAGACCCCCAAGTCTCAATACTAATATTTTTTTTTCAAGGTTGGTCCCTGTATTGTAGACGAAGTCAGAATTATTATTTGATTCAATATTATATTTTTGGGTCCAGAGAGTCTTTACTACATAATATAAGGAATCTCATTAGTGCTGTAGTACCAAACAAACAATGACAGCTGTACAAATGATGCTGAGAGTCATCAAGTAAAAATAAACATTTGGTTCCTCATAGGGTGAAGCAGGAAAGCCTGGGGTACCTGGAAGAGATGGAGTGTCTGGGAAAGATGGAGTACCAGGATTGCCAGGGAAGCAGGTTTGTGTGTGTGAGTGTGTGTGTGCGCTCACTGCATTCATGTGTCTTGTGTCATTTATGGAGTTTTGCCTCTCCTAACTATTTCTAATCCCCAGGGCATTGTTGGCCCTCCAGGTCAGCCGGGTTTCAAGGGAGAGCAGGGAGACGGTGGTCCTCCAGGGAAGGTAAGAATACATTGCAATAGTTTGTGCCCTACCAGGTTATATTGGGCAAGAGCCAAGCGGCATGATGATTTAGTGCCCGAAGTCATAAAATAGCATCTCTGCGGTGCTATTATTAGGATCCTGCAGTGATCGTTTTGATTTGATGCACGCTTCGTGGTCTTCCTTCAGGGGGGCCATTGGCCTGGCTGCTGCTGTTTGTCCAAATGATGATGATGATGATCATGTTGAGTCAACACTCTGTTCTGTAAAAGTTCCTGAGCTGGCTCGGAGCGCAACTGTTCGCTCTACTAGGCAGTGCACAAAGTAGTAAACCTTGCGATTACGTTTTCTGGTCATCTGCATTTGGAGCACAGTCTCATTCAGCATAGTGCATATTGATGTGCATGGCAATTTGACTTAACAAGGACAGACAAAAGTTTTAATTTGTGTGAAGTTTGATTATGCATAATATTATTTCTACTTACTGTAATATTAAATGTCCGTAAATCCGCTTATTTGAAATGGTTTTAGAAAACCCTCAAAGACCATCTGTGTGCTAAAAGGGTGCAAAGGCTATGCAAAAAATAGCCCTATTATTATTATTATCATTATTATTATTTTTATTATTATTATTATTATTACTTAATCAGGATTTGGTGGCAGTATATATCTTGTTTCTAGTCAGCATTACTTTTTGCTGCACCTTTGGCCAGTTTATGACTTGATACTGCTTAGTGAGCCAAAGTCACATGTTGCTAAAATGAAATTACACCCGAGAACTGTGACCACAATCCCATTAGTGTCCCGGTGATGTGTTACCGCTATAAAGTGAAGTAGGCTGCGCATTTCTCCCACTCACGACCGAGTACGGTGCGCTCCATACTTGTCGGGGCCTCCTGCCGCCCTCCAACAGGGCAACAGTTACCAATTAGAAATAAACCTTTTGAATTAACACTAGCTGTAACACATACTAGAATATCTGCTTAGCTCTCAGCAGGCTGTCTTGTTTGCGTATATAAAAGTAAACCGTTTAATTGTTCAAAACAATTCCCCCCAGTGTGGAATACACTGTGCATTCAGCTCTGCGCTTTTGTTTGGTTTTCATTTACTTGCTGCATCCAAAAACAAACCGATGAGCCGTGAATGTGCAATTCAGTCTTTCGTGCCTTCATGGACAATTTGCCCTGCCACTCATAAGAATTTCGAGATAGAATGTTGGACAGTGTCACAAGCTGTCTTGCATTGAGTTGCCAAAACCCAAATCTTAGCATGGGTGACAAACAAACAATGTCTCGGAATGTCTTCTTCCAGGCAGATAACACGTAAATCTCTCTCCTGCTGTTGTCATATGTACTTCAGTATTCAGTTAACCCGCAAAGCACATTACACAGCACCTTCACTCATCCATGATTCTTCGCACTGTTACGCCTTTGAAATTGAAAGCTGACTCTGGAGAATGGTGGCCTTGCTCTGCTTTTGACACTCCGCATTGAAATGGCCGCAGACATCTTTTGGGAAATTGACTTGGGCCTGTTCTAATTCTGTCATTAAATCTCAAAATTAAACTCAGGCAGAGTTAAAGTGGCGATCAAGGTCACAAATATTGATATACAATAAATCATACACATCTGCTGCATTCTCCATCCTTGGATTAGACTCCAAATGAATCAATCTGAAATATGCCAGTGTCAATTATCGCTTAACCTGATTTTTCTTTAGAAAGGAGGAAATGTGTTAGCGGCATGCATCTGGTTGTAAAAATGACTCATACTAAATTACTACGCAGTCATCATTTTCTCAAAAGCTGCAGCGATTGATTCCCCTCTGCGTGAGCCACAAGCCATCAAAACTTCAAAGCCTACAGCATTGACACACACACATACACACACACGAGCCAAGTTGAGAGCACACTCAGATTTTGTGATGCATGCAGTGGCACATAATTGATGTTGATTCACAAGTGCAAGGTTGTCTGAGGCCTTCAATATGAAATTGCTTGGTTGCTTTCTAAAAAGTTTCTCGTTAGCTCCCATTTCCACGGCTGAGAACAATACAGATGAGTCGGCAGTGTAATTGGGATTCTATTATCACCTTTCGACACCCCTTTTTTTGTCTGCAATGTAAAGTACCAAAAGGGAGGAGCTTAACAGACTTTTCCGAGAGGTTAAATGAAGATGCGGGTTAGGCTGATAATTTTCCTGAGATGAGCATGCAATTGACGCATTCAGCAATAAAAACAAAGTATCCACTTAATTTGCTTTAGCGGTCCACATAAAATGATGCCATGGGTTGGACCTGGCCCCCAAGCCTTGAGTTTGACACCTGTGCCCAACCTGTAATGCTAGACACTCACCAGCCACAGTTTAACAAACAAAAGCTCATCATTATACTGAGAGGTATACAATATTGGTTAACTAGTTCCAGACACATAGAACTACAATCACAAAAATAAACATATTGTTAAATGAATCTTGACAATCTCAATAAGTCTCTTCTATTAGATGTCATTAGCTCCAGGCGGATCTTATTAACTGCTCGCTGATGGAATGTGTAAAGGTTGCCATTTGTCATGCTGTACTTTATATTCTAGTTTAATGCAGTATCAGGCTTGCCCCCCTTGTTTGTGCTGCTGACGTGACCCGTGACGAGCGCGTTGAGTGGCCTCCTCACAGATGAGCGCCTCAGGCTCAGCACCTTGGACAGAGTCACCGCAATGCTGTCAGGCAGTTCAACAGTTTGATAAATTACCTGCGACACCCATTTCACTAGCGTGTACTTCCATTTTGTTCCCCCAACCAATATTTGGAGAACATACAGCTGGTAGGATTGTGATCCTGCCCTTGAGTTTTGCCGTCTGTTTTTCCCGCAAAATGCTTGACTATACTAGCAGGCGAACTTGAAATAATAACACGCTGATTCTTGCAAGTGAACCATCTAGTAAGTAAAACTGAATAATTATGTTAAGGCACACACTCAAGTGGCTGCAACGATTGCCACCTCCGGAGTGGAACAAGAAGAAAGTAATTTTCAAATAATCTCCCACAGCTATATTGAAAAAAAAAAAAGCTTTTTATTCTTTGAAAAAAAAAAAGCAGCACCACACTGTGCTTCTCAGGTAATTATGATCACATTATTCCACTTTTGTTCTCTCTACCAGGCAGTAGCAGGACCCCCTGGAGTCAAAGGAGAGAAGGTAAGTTCATTTCCACATTCTTTCAACCTAACTGGATTTAAGCTTCAAATTGTCCATTGATTTGGAAAACATCCAATAAAAAGATTTACCTAAATAAAACACTTTCTTGCAATTCAGGGCACTCCAGGAACAACACTACCAGGAACTCCAGGAGAGCGAGGACTCCCCGGTGAAAAGGTAAGTGTGAGCACCTCGTCCTTGCCAAGGATTGAGGGTTCTGTGGGCGTATGTCCTTTTTCTAAATTGGTCATTTGTCTTTCAGGGTGGCCGGGGAGAACGAGGTCTTGCTGGCATCAGAGGCGAACGGGTGAGTGGCATCACGTGCACTGTAGATGATGAGTGACGTTGCTCATATGTTGTCATTATTAGGGTGAGGTTGGGGAAGCAGGACAGCCAGGAGAAAATGTGAGTATCTCTTCTCATTGTCCACATCTTTTTATTATCATTTCTAATTCAAATAACCCGGCTTTCTTATATTTTCAGTATTTAAAATGTGCACAGCATTGTCCTTTGAATGTGGCTAACATTACACTGTTTTTATAAAATATTGCTTTTTTTTTCATTGAACAAGTTAAATAAGATGACATTTTTGGATATGCAGCTTTTTTTTAAACTTTGTTTTCCCCAAGTACGTGTTGTTGCTACTTGTATCCATTTTATCTTTTCTTGTCCCTTAGGGGGTGCGAGGTCCTTCTGGGCCGAAAGGAGATAAGGTTTGTTTTTTATTTTGTTCCTCAAATGTCCCTATCATCTGACTGGAAGTAGTGACACATTTTTGCTACAGGGAGAAAGAGGTGTAGGAATGTCAGGTCCTGCAGGTATTGTTGGACCGCAGGGGTTAAAGGTGAGTAAACACATGTGAAATATGGGCGCTATATGCTCCAGTCTTTCAGTTTAAAAAGCAACCTGCCTTTTGACTATAAGGGAGATTCAGGTCTTCCCGGTTCAGCTGGTCCTCCAGGGCTGCAGGGCAAGTCTGGGGATATTGGGCCTCCCGGTCTGAGAGGAGAACATGGTGACCCAGGACCACCTGGACCACCGGGAGAGAGGGTGAATATTTTTTTTTTCACCTTTTTAAATGTCTTTGGTGTTGCTGTAAAATACCTTGTTGTCATTTTTAGGGTCTTCAAGGATTTGTGGGCCGGTCGGGAAATACCGGACCTCCTGGTCCTATTGGACCTCCTGGGCAAGCTGTGAGTTTAGCTCCTCTTTCAATATAACTTTAAAAAAAAAAAAAAATAAGCTCAGTCTTTTAAAATGTGTTTTGCAGGGTTCTCCTGGTGTCGACGGGACCAAAGGAGACAAAGTACAAAGATCCAACTCACGATTGTAACTAAAAAAAAAAAAGCCAGTTGAGATTTATACAAACGTGCACATCGTTTATTTGACCAGGGAGAAACTGGACTTGGTGTGACGGGTCCAAGAGGAGAGAGAGGAGAGCCAGGAACAAGAGTAAGATCTCTGAAATCTGTTACACACTCGTACACACTGATGTGGTTTCATATTTTTGGTCATATTTTAGGGGGAAGAAGGACGCCCGGGTTTGGATGGAGAGAGGGGCTTAACGGTAAGTTCATCAATTGTTTCTATTAATGGCAATTTCTTCCATAATTTCAGTCATTGTTGAAATTCAAAATACAATGAAACATCTAAGGTTGAATTCAATCTGTTTCAAAAATTTAATCTAGCCATTCCATTGCCAAATTGTCACTCACTATCCATCATAAAAAGTGGATGATTGAAAGTAACATTTGAAGTTGTCATATAAATGTTCATTGTAAAAACGTACAAACAATAAATTGTTTGCCTGAATTTTTATGACTATCATCAAAGGAGAGATAAGTGCTCTCTCTCGGTGAGTCACTTGATGGCAAACCAAATGCAGCCCACTTTGGAGCGACCACTTTATGAGTTTAAAAGAAATAAATTATTCAAACGTACTCTTCCATAATTTTATATAAACTTCTAATGCAGACCGCTAGTATCGGTACCGGTTCGGTTTTGCCGATACTAGCAGGAAAGGAAATCGATGGTATTGAGCAACACAACAAACGCTCTCTCACTGCAAAGGAAAAAAAAATAAAAAGCTATTATATACTTTACAATCAACGAGCCGTCTTTCCAGATTCATCTCAGCTTTTATAAGCTGCAGCACAGCCTAAATGATGCTTTTCATTGCCAAGCTCAGAATAATTGTGTGTGTTCGTGTGTGTGTGTGTGCCCCCCCGCCATCCATCAGGGTCCACCAGGGGTACGCGGTGCTCGGGGAGAGAAGGTGAATACTAATGACACTCGATCCTTTTCCCATTTGTTCATGTCATCATGCGAGCATCATCCCACGAGCATTCTTCTCATGTGAATTAAATTCCATTGACGTGCCAGGATGAAATGTTTTGCTCTTGTTGTTGTTGTTTTTTTCAGGGAGACGATGGCCTGCAAGGGAACAAAGGAGAGAAGGTGTGTGCATTTTAATGTCTAATAAGCGCCACTGCAGTGCTTTGCCCTGTTGCGCTCCCGCAGTGATTCATATGCATAAAGCCAAACAAACACGTTGGGGAAGAAAAAAAAAAGTGAGGATGTAAGACAGACTGTGACGAAGATAGAAAAAAAAGTTCAGGAAGAGTTTAGGAATATGTTCAATGCTAATGTCATGGGGGTTCACTTGCAAAGATTTTATTTCCAAAATGATTTCCTCAATTTTAGGGGGATACCATGCTGATTGGGGGACCTCCTGGAGCAAAAGGCAGCGGAGGAGAACAAGTCAGTACCAGTACCAAAAGGCTTTCATAATGTTCAATTCAGCTCTTGACAAAACCGTCCTTCTATTTTAGGGCGACCGTGGGCCCAAAGGTGTGCAAGGAGAAAAAGGAGCAAAGGGTCAAGAGGGACCACCGGGAGAGCCGGTGAGCTCGCCAATTAGTACCTGCAAGAAAATTCTAATCATAATGTGTTGATTGAAAAGGAACCAAACTTTTTTTCGTCATCTTATTTTCAGGGTTTGAGGGGAGAGGCCGGTGAAAAAGGATCCAATGGATTCCCCGGTGCTCGCGGTCCTGGCGGACAGAAGGCAAGCTACGGCGCTCCGCACAGATGATCATTATAATTAACCTGCATTGGAAAGACAGACAGTTCTTCATGCAGATCATCATCATCTCTCTGCTCTGATTATTATAATTGTCACTTTTCTCCGCAGGGAGAAGCAGGACCGGCCGGGGTGCCCGGTGAAGCGGTGGGTTTCCTTATATCCAAATATATTTCCAATTGTGCATTGAAAATGTCTGACAATAGATGAATGTTTGGTTGTTGTGTTTCTTCTTCTTCTTCCAGGGTTTGCCTGGAAAAGACGGTCTGTTCGGACGCAAGGGCGACAAAGGAGAGATTGGCATCGTCGGACTGAGAGGCATTAAGGTAGATTAGCTGATTTTGACTCATGTGGTATTGAGCATGAAATGTATTTCATGGGTGGATGATGCGACTCGCAACTGCATAACAGCATGAAATTGATCAAGCTGAAGATAATGAATGTAAAATCTATCGACTGTAACGGAATAATGAGTTAGCATAGAACGTGGTCAGGTCAACAATGGGGTAAGGAATAACTAATTAAATCTTGTTTGGAAAAACATTTTTAAATGCATCAGTATGTTAGCAGTAAACCAGAGGCTCTGAACTCAAAAGAAGGGTTCACAAAGTCCCCGCACAAATGTGTTTCTGCCATGCCGAGAGTCTAGTGGGCCTAGTTTCTCCTTAAGCTGCATAAAGAGAATCATTGTGAACACTCCCACAGCAGCGCAGACATCCCTCTCGCAAGTGCTTGTCTGAGAAATTACGTTGCTGCTGTGCAGAGATACTTTACGCACTGCACAAAAGTTACGCCTGTCACAATAATAGAGCCTTGTAAGATACGCTTGAATAACAAAATAATATATATATAATATACAACAATAATAATATTCAGTTCAAGAAACGTCTTAAAACCCAGTTTGGATTATTTTCAGAAGAATACAAGCAGCACAACAAATGCACTCAATTCTAGCTTTAGTTATGTAATTTTCAAAACATCCATATCAAATAGTGTATTATCTGTACATTAAAGTCAAATTTTCTAGAATAACTGGGTAGTCACTGTAAATTGTCTGTATCTCACCGTCTGCTGCTACTCTTTTGCCACTTTTATGTGTAAGTGGCCCCTCAATAACCATTATCATGTACAATTGTCATGTCCATTTGCTTTGTGAGACTTGCTAATGCCACAGAGGCTGATGCGTGTTTGTGAAAGTGGACTGGGTGACCATTGAAAGGACTGATGGCCCATGGATGGACGGCTTGGGTGTATTTTTATCCTCTGTTACTTAAAAGCCTCTCCATGTGTCTCGATATGATGAAGTTGTTTTCGTTTCCAGGGCGACCGAGGATCTAAGGGGCTTTGCGGAGGGGATGGACCCAAAGGAGAAAAGGTGAAGTATGAGGAGAAGAATAAGGGAAAACCGAAACTACATTCCCTGTCTGTTCTTTATACATTAAATAGGTCAAACCTATTCTCACTTACTAAATATAAGTGGAAAATTTTAAGTTGGAAAACATTACAAGGTGGCTTGATATTAACAGAATGGAAAAATATTTTGTAAATTTTAAAATGTTACAAGCGATTTACCTGGCTATTAAAAGAGATTTAGATTTGATGTAATGATCATAATTTGTGTCATCAGGGGGATAATGGCTTCCATGGGCGACCTGGCCTACCAGGACGAAAAGGCGATCAGGTACGGCAACTAGAAAAACAGCTATTTGCTTCTGATGGTGCCACCCAAGATGTGTTTTTGTTTTCAGGGGGATGTGGGCTCCTCCGGACCCCCGGGCATCCCGGGAAAAGAAGGAATAGTCGGCCCCAAGGTGCGTTTACTCATCTGATTAAAGTGTTTTCATCAATCCAAAGCCCGCAATTGTCTTTGTAGGGCGACCGTGGCTTCGACGGGGTCGAAGGCTCCAAAGGAACTCAGGGCGACAAAGGTGAAAGGGTGAGGGAGAACGTCCACCACCTAAAAGTTTTGTTCGCTAACATCAGGACGTATATAATGAAGTGCGCCTTTAAAATGCAGGGGCCGTCCGGCATCCCTGGCCCCCCGGGGCCCCGAGGAGCGGACGGGGCACCTGGACTGACAGGCCCCCAAGGAACGGTTGGTGCTAAAGGCCCTGAAGGACTCCAAGGACAGAAGGTGATAAGTCACAATTTGATGATCTAGACAAGCCGGATAGAACGTCAACAATGGGACGGAAAAAGTTACATAAGTCGAATGTTTTGCTTGTACTGTGGCACAGCTCCCTGAGTGTTTTCTCTCATGTCGTGATTGACAGTTCGATAAGCCCTGACTTTGACCCTCTTGTCTCCGTCATCATCGAAGTCATAAATAAAAAAGCTCTCCACGGGGAGAGCAATATCTCTCTTATGATTGCACGTGCTTTCACAGTGAGATTTTCAAGGTTTTCTTTTTTTAGTTCCTCCTGAAAGCACGACGTTGGACTTCACCCTGGAAAGAGATTTAGTTCGCTAAATCGACAGTGCTTTTAGAGTTTTCATCATTTATTACTAGTTTGTGTCATGCGCCGAGCACAATGAGGATGTTTGAAGGCGTTATGTGAATTTCATGTATTTATGGATGGCACGGCTACAGCTTCTGGATGATGAGTCATCTATCTTCATGGCGGCTTGACTTGTAGCAACATTTTTTTTTTCTGTTTTCTGTATTAGGGAGAAAGAGGACCTGTTGGTCCGGCCATGGTGGGTCCACGTGGTGTTCCCGGGATCCCAGGGGAACGCGGAGTAGTGGTTTGTCCTTTTTTTTTTCCATTTATTTTTTTCTTTAATTATGACTTTGAAATGTAAAGTGGAAGCCAAAGCGAGTGGATAATTGAACTACTCAACTACTTTAAATGCATGTCACAAAAATGCCCCATCTATTGCCTCTGTGAGCTTCTCAGCTTCAGATTTGATGTGTGTCTGCTGAATTTGTGCGCCTCTAATCCTGTTTATAGCCAATTACAGGATATTATATCAGTTCTATTGCAAATTCTGAAGCGGCGTGATCCTGAATTAACCTTTCACTTTGACTTTGCATTTAGTCGAGTGTCTAATGAATGATTGCACTGCAGGCCTCTCTGTGGGTCGTGCATGTTCTAATACCTGTCCATGTTGCAGGGGGAAATGGGCCCAGATGGAGCCAAGGGAGAACGAGGAGAGCCAGGCATGACGGTCAGTACTCGAGCCCACGGCGATAGCACAATCCGGTTGTGACACTTTCAATGTTTAATTATTTCCCCGTCTTATTTGCGATTCAGGAGACTGAGGTCAGAGAGTACGTACGCACGGAAATGAGTCAGCACTGTGGTAAGTCTTGGCTGCTCCTTGCATTGCTAATTCATAGGTGTGCTGTCCCTAAAATGAACTTGAGCAAAGATGGCTGTGTATGACTCAACTGCCACAACATAAGCGTTACTGAACTGCATCGGTGTCACGACTCTTCTGAACTGACTTTTTTTTTTTTTTTGCTCTCCTCCGGTTCTCCGTCCTGTCCATCTGTCGGCCACGCAGCGTGTGGAGGTGAGTGAGTCGTCGGACGGCGGCACGAGAGGAAGGGGGAGACGCACATGTTGTGATTCAGCATGACTCATATTGCACATACAGTACACGTGTCCAAACTGATTCAAAAACATCTCCATATTATTGCAACCCAATGATTGTTGCGGAAACACCTTCAGTTTAATATTTAAACTTAATGATAATATTTGAAGGGTTAGAACAGAAATGGGCTGCAGTTTTTCTTTTCATTTTTAGAACTCATTGCCCCGCCCCCTGAAAAAAACAAACTGTAAAATGCAGCCCAATTTCCTTGATGATGATCCAATTTTAGATAACCATGATCAACAACCATTTTACATAAATCCCCAAACTTCAATAGCTATGTTGACACAATTATCTCATCGATTGCTTTTGTAATGAAGCTTTGTGGACATGCTGTCTATGAAGTAGTTCTAATAACTCCCAATCAAAGCGTTTGTTATTATCTAATTATGCTTCATTTTGATTTGGTGTCAATTTAAAAATGACCTCATTATTGATTAGTGTATAACATTGTGTATGAAATTCAGACAATATGTATAATTAGCAAAATCCATTTCAAGGAGAAAGAGAGAGAGAGAGAGAGAGAGAGAGAGAGACGCATGGCTCAAAATAAACCCGGTAGTTAATCAATATGCATTACAACTTTGAATGAGACCAAATCAATCATTTCAGCCATGATTTATTTATTGCCTCTCACTCACACAGCGCTTAATAATGTGCATCCAAGCAGCTTGCACCATGCATTGTGAAGCCGTTGCATGTCGTGAATGACCCTTGTGTCGCTTTCATGTGTCACAATGGCGGGATGACTTTGGTGGGGGGTGATTGGGTTCATATTTTGAGTTTCTCAACTTTTCTTTGTGCCCTCCTGGTGGAAACGCTTACTCGTTCCCTCTCCCCACTCTTGTCTGTCCTCCTTCGGTGGAACCTTTTGTCCTCTGCATCCTGGGTAGCTTTCTCGGCGTCAGATCCTGTCGCTCGCTCCCAGCCCATGGCAACGGAGCAACTCGCGGCCCGGAAAGCTGTGGAGGGTGAGTCCGTCCGTCCGTCCGTCCGTCACCTGGCTTGTTGGCCTCTGTCTTTTTATCTCTGCGTGTGCCTGCACTCCCTGTTGGACTCCATCATTGGTGATCTTTTCTTATGAAGAAACCACAAGATTCCCTTTGTGGATTAATCCTTTGTGAATGTTAGGGAATATTTATTCGCAGGCGTGCACTGATAGATTCACTTTCTGACATTTCAGGCCGTGAGCTGCGCGTGGTGATGAACACCAACGACCCCGACTACGAGCACATCTACTCTATCGACAACTATGACGACCCTTTAGATGAGCTGCTGTATTTCCCTCCTGCTGACAATCACACTGACGGTATGAGACGTGGCCTGGAGCACTTTATTTCAGTCATGGGGTGGGGGGAAGGGGTGGGGGGCAAATTGTTCTGGAGCAAGCAGACTTCGATGAGAAAATGGTCGTCGTCTCGCATTCAACTGTCAGTCTGGATGACACGCGATGATAAAAAAGAAAAATTCAGATTGTTCATGTTTAGTCATTCAAGACATACTTTTTGCCATACATTTGTTTTCTATGATAAATTAAAAAATAACATAATAATCAGTGGCAGTGTTACTGGACTTAAATAAATGACTATAAATAAATTAATGCATTTCTGTTTGATTAGCTGAGCATGTTTCATGATGCCTTCAGGGGCCTCTCTGAAAAACACAACATGTTGATCCCTGTTGCAACCTCGTGTTCCCGCAGATGAGCCCAACAAACACAAAACGGTCAAAGTTGAAGCCCCTAAAACTGCACCCAATGTCATGAAAGTTGGTGGAGAAAGAAGAGGCAAAGTTCCAGCTCTGAAACCACCCAAGGCCAGAAAAGTCAGGTCCACCAAAAGAGCCCAAGGCGAAGGTAGGGAAAGGTCGTAACCTCTTTGGGGGAATCAACGTTTTGAGCAGGAATGACACCAGTTGATTTCAATTTATTCTGTGTATTTATTATGTGTCTTTATACAACACAGTGTACAATTGACCTTATTTTGAACGTAATTTATACACTTTTTTCATCTTCGTAAACGTGCACTGCAGCTCCAGGAGAAGCGTGCCTGGTATCCATGGAGGAGGGCAACTGCACTCGCTTCACGTTGCGTTGGTACTTTAACAGCCACGTCCAAGCATGCAGGCCCTTCATCTACAGCGGTTGCGGAGGAAACGACAACCGATTTGTTCACTTGGAGGAGTGTGAGGAGGTGTGCCTTGGAAAGGCTCAAGGTAAGGCACATACAAACACACACGTGGGTGCGCATTGTTGATGTGTGAAGGCGAGTAAACGTTTCGACTGTACTTCAGGGTCTCCCTTGCTGCAAACATCCCGGTGATGGTGATCAAGTCCTTCTCAACACAGGAGCATCATCCTTTCTATAGCTTTGAAATCATTCTATTGTTATATATATATATCAATGGTAAATATTATTTTATTTATTATTTCAACATCAAAACACACTTGATCAATTTGCTTTATCCTTATAAAATAAAACAAGGCAGAAAAGGCAACTACTATATTCGTCTTAAAATTATTTAAATACTATAAATGCGATGTAACAATGATATAATCTCAATGTCATCTGCGGCCACACAAATAAATCATTTCAATGTGTGTGTGCGTGTGTGACCAATTGGGATGTTCCATTTTCATCAGCATATTTCATTAATGAGAAGATTTTCTGCTTGTTGGCTACGACTGCTCGTGCCTTTGCTCTTCCATGCCATCTTGCCCTCACTTGATTTCCCCTGATGGGAGCATTCAGTGACTCCGCATCCACTTGAGCATGCACACTTGTTCACCTGGCATGTTGACATTTGACTGTGGGGCGGTAAGTTCATTTCAGAGAATCCAAATGTTTGTTTGCAAAAACAATGCAGGGTGACTTTTAATGGTTGTCAATTGGAGAAGTATTATTGCCACAACAGAAATAAAAGTTTGATATTACGTTAGGTGCTATTTCATGTTTTCATAAGTTCGGTATGAGTCCAAGAATTCACCTCTGCTGTTTTCATGTTAATCGGTCAAATTTATAACATTCTCAAGTGTCTTTGAACTTTTTTGTTCTGGCATGGCAGCAATATGCTTTCTATAGTAAGAATATTTTTGTAGTATTTATTTTTTCCCTTTGTACACCATAATCACATGGCACTTACACACACAAACACACACACACACACACTCCAAGATCTGTGTTGCACCAGCCTTACTGTTGACAAATGCACGTTTACCGCTGTGCATTCAGCTTGTCTTCAGCGATTACAGTGCAAAATACACAGAAGACATATTTCCACCATTATGTCTTTATGCACAGAAAAACAACTTGATTTGTGACATTACAAGCAACAATGTTTTGTGTCATGAATATCACTCCATAAATGTTTAGCTTGTTGTTTTGGGGGGGAAAAAAATAGCAGCAGTCACTTATGTCAGGAGAGTGTAAGCCAGTTGTAAATCACAAGTGGGTCGTGTGAATGGAGCAATTTTGACTGGTGCAGCAGCTGTAATAACCTTCATCCATTTCATAATCTGGCTTTCATGTTTGGGGAAGTCAAGGTTATCACGAGCGGAGTAAAATCCAACCAAAATTGGCTGTACTGTGATCTAATACCATTTAAGTGACTGCTCGCGCTTCATTTCTGATCCCATTGACGTTATTGTAATTTCTAATAAAAGCCAAAGATGGGCCTTAATATGGAGATTTTGGCCCTCTGCATAGAATATAGAAATCACTTTCAGCACTCTTCCTATTTACACTTTTCCACAGAGGCAGCAAAACTACTCGCACTATGCTTTGGAAGTGAGTTTGAATGTTTTCAGCAGGTTAAAATTGATTTTATTAATTTATTTATACATGTTATGTATTCAAACCGGCCAAACAGCCTAAGGAAAGGCCTTGCCAGTTTAATTGAAATGGGAATTTGCCTTAGGCAATGAATTAAACGCAGACAGTTCAGCAATAACCTGTAGGCAGACAAATATAAAAGTACTTGGTCTTATCCGTGGAGAATGATGAGTATTAGTGCTGTATTGATGAGATCTGAGAGGAGTTAAAAGATCATTATGAATCCATTTTGAGTTCTCGCTGATAATATGATGTCCTTTTTTTCACCTTTGGTATGATGACATGGCCATAAACAAGCTTTTCAATGGTCGCCACGGCTCCTCAGTAAAAATAATGTGCAACATGACAACTGTTATGTCCATAAAAGAGAGTTTTGTAGATTTTCACGGTTATTAGATCTGGTCTGTGAGTAGAGGCCATGAACGAGAGTAGCCGGTTGCGAGAGGGAACTTCCATCGTGTTTGTGTAAGGTTTGCTCCATTTTTCTTCCCTGGTGACCTTGACTGTTTAATGCCTCAAGGTGACTGTTTGGCAGAAGCTTTGTAAGTAGAAGCTCACCAAGAGGCCAGCCAAAGTCTCTCTCTCGCTCTTTTTGCCTCCTCAGATTTTCCCTCCCACTCGCTACCCACTTGCCTCCACAAGTACAAAGGCTGTTGCTATAGCGATGAAATGTTCTCTGTTTCACTTTTAGCCTCTCGCTTCTATTAGCATACGATCCGCCTCAATTCCATCTTCCTTTCCATACCGCTCGTCAAGTCACTTTTGCTTTGTGCGTGTCATGTTGAGGCTCGTATGCATGCGCTCACGGCTACATCTCGTATGAAGGTGTTTATCATAAAGCTGTCGCCAGCACGTTCCACCATGTTATGTTTGATCCTCCATACAGCAGTTGTTTGTCTTTTACTTGTGCGCCAAGCTCAGCATCTATATCTGTGAAGCCACGCTAACCTCTGTCGCTTCTGGAGGAACTATCAACTCTCTGCGTTATTTGTTTCTATAATGCAATTAGAGCATATACATGTTCGAGTTGTACTATAAAACTATTACAAGGTGCTCAAGAAAAAGAAAAACCTCCAACACGGATAAAGGAGCCCATTTTGGATGAGTGTAAGAAGTCATGCAAAAATCTGGATGAGAATTTTTTTTCTTCTGTTACAAGTCACACATTTTATGCTTTGAGATAAAAATATGTATTTGCTAATTAAAATGCGGACAGGTTGGCAGCTCTGTGTTAACATCTCTCCAGCAATCAATTCCAATTTGTATGCTTAGTTTGCATTGATCCTCCCTGCAGTGCTAAATTCTGCTGCTAAAGTGAGGTGTCACTTTCAGGAATAGTGGCGGAATAAACGCATAAGTGTACAAATGGCACCAGGTGAAAAATGAACAAATTTACCAAATTTGAACATGGGAGGTTTTGACCTCCCTTTGTACATGTGTTAAAAAAGCAAAGCGTGGAGAGTCTCTGTCACCAAAATGTCAATCATTCATTGGCAACATTTTGTGAAAATAAAATTCACAAAACTCTCTCCCTTGTTCCCTGGACATCTCTAAATATGAATTTTATTCCAACATGCAAATAAGCTCTTCCTGGCTAACTTCCATATTCTATTCATTTTGCTGTGTTGCAGAGTCTTGCTGGGTACATTTATTTTGGCTGCTTTTTCTTCACTAGTCAGTAATTGCCTCCCAGGGACTCCAATACATTGAGTCTAAAAGTTTTCCATTTCTTCAAATTTTGCATTGGTATGAGTTTTTATTTATGCCTATACTAGCGTTGGCACTCTCCTCCCTCATTTATTCTCTCACCCTGCCCGTGTACTCACTTGACCTCATCTGTCCATCTCCCCCTTCAAAATAGCCAAGTAGCTGATGTGTTGTTTGCTGAGTGTGTGAGTGTGTGTGTGTGTGTGTGTGTGTGTGTGTGTGTGTGTGTGTGTGTGTGTGTGTGTGTGTGTGTGTGTGTGTGTGTGTGTGTGTGTGTGTGTGTGTGTGTGTGTGTGCGTGTGTTTTTTCCCCTCCCCAGAATGAGTCCGTTTTATGAGCATATTATCTTCATTATGGCTTTGATGAGCTGGCTGTCACAATGGCTCACCATTATTAAAACGTTCTCATGGGATATTTTAGATGCAAGATTAGCATATGTCATTTTTCATCTGCCCTCTTAAACTGTATTTCATTCTGAGATGTTTTTCTTATTTTGGAACCTGCACATTCCCATTAGCGCTCCTTCCATCTTCCCCCCTCTCTGCCGCCTATAAGCAAATCTCTAATCTGTAATTTAGCAGCTGGCTAGGAAACAGAGATTGCTAGAAATAAATCGTTATTGGAAAGAGCGGAAGCTGGAACGTCGGGCTTGTTGGGAACAGATTCAAGACCTTGATGTCTGCTGCAGTTTGACCCTTCTGATAACTTGTCGTATCACAACCACTTGTAGCGTCTAGTGTGAAAGCATTAGCATAAAAATACGTCATGAATGATTGCAAGAACCTCATCTTCTCACGCTTGCTTCATCATGCCTCTTCCTTATTGACATGAACCCTTTGGAGATTGGTCACATGATTTCTTCTTTCCAAGTCAGAATCTCTCATGCCATCATTGCCATCAACGGGGGATCGAAATCCATCACATATTGAGAAAAAAAAGAAAGAAATTAAACCAATGTGACATGCAGAAGTGCTCTCAGAGTGACGATTAATGAGTTGTGACCAAGGTTATCTTGGATGTATTACTCGGGGTTCCACCGCCTAAGGGCTTCAATTCATTCAGCATATCACGCCTCGACAAGCCTCACCTCAAATGTGTGCCCCATCAGCATCAAACGACACCCTGGTGCTGGTCTAGTGAAAGAAAACGCTGACACCCATCCATTAATGTTTTGGCGAGGTGATGACCACGAGCTGTTGGAAAGTTTCCATGCAGGTTGGAGAACGAGGAGGCAGCAGATGCCACTGTGCCAGTTGCGTATGGCTGAGTGGGCAAGGCAAAGTGCTGACAGGTTGAATGCTTGGAGGAGGAGGGGAACCAGAGGGACAGCGGAGAATGCAAGACAAGGGTCAGGAAGAACAGGGCGGGAACGGAAACAGGCGGCATTGAAGTGACAGGTCAGTGAACGTCTCATCTTCGATCCATCACACACTTCCTTCGAGCTTGGTGAACGTAGCCGCAAATGTCTGTCCGTCTATCCGCTGCAGACATGTCTGTTCAGTCGCATGTATGTATATAATATAAACATTACCACGGAAATTCTTTCTAGACTTTTTCCATTAGCCAGACCTATAACCAACCAGTACAACTAAAAATTAAACTGTGATAATGTAGTGCCAACTCAGAACAGACCCAAAAGTTGAGATGTTCTCGCAAGCGTTTCTTGACTTTTTAAAAATAATTCATATTTCGCTTTCTAACAGAAGCTTAAAGGTTTTGTGCTAACACTGACTACAGTTTGAACCCGTTCAAACGAACGCCCCAGTTCCAGCAGAAGACAAAGAGCCCGAAAGCATGATGTTATCACCAGCATGCTTCACTGGAGGCAAGACGCTCAGTGTAAAAATTGATGTAGCATCATTTTCATGCCAGCGGAAGTCTAGTCGAGTGTGTTGGTGGCAAGCCAGTCTGGGCGTGCCAGGGCACAAAGCAGCCTCGCCCCCGACGGAGCAATAGACTGAATTTGGTAGAACGGCGTCTCTGCCTCGCCTCAGCACATCTGCAAACAGAAATTAGATTAGATTTCAGACTCACTAAAACCAAGTCTAACTTGAAGTGCAGGTGGTCCAACATGATTTTGGAGTATTTAATCGAGTCATTTTTGTTCATAATGAATTGTTCATAATGAATTGGACTATTGTACAAATCAATTCCCGAATTCTAATATTTGTAAAGCAGGAGCCAGTAAACTTTCCAAGGTTGCATACACACCAGCAGGACAATTACAGTTTCCGGTCACCCCTGAACAGACGCTAAAGGTGCATGGTGGGTCTCAGCGGGTCATACGGACAAAGTCCATATTGAAGTGCCTTCCTGGGTGCACTAATGAGAGAGTGAAGCAAGCTGCCAACCTTTTTAGAATCCCTTTCAGTGAGGTGCTTTAGTCACATGTCTCTGGTTGCCCTTCTTGAGGCTGGCAAAAGGTAAATGTGAGCTCATTTATGATGCAGCGTTTTAATTGGCTCAGAGGCATTTAATCAGAGCGTCTTGTCTTTTGTGTCTCCTGCTTGTACCTTCCCCCTTTTAATCCATTTGGCTCCAGGCATTACTGGCCGTCAAATTTACCCACAATCCTCTCTGCCTGCCCTCTGTCCCTGGCTTAGCCTCTTTCAAACATCAGCCCAAGGTCATTTCGTGAGGCCACAATGGTCTCTCTCTCACCACCATCACGATGTTTGCTGTGTACAGAGCTGATTCTGGATTATTTATTGGCGATCTGAGTCCACTCCCCTCTCGTCGGACTCGCTCTCAAGTCTGCGGGATCAATCTCTCCTCTTACAGTCAAGTGCTTACCAGTTTGAGCAGAAAGTGTCGCTGAGTCAGTGGCTGACATGGGGAGGCATTGTGACATTTTCATTTGCACTTTCTCTCTTTAATAGGATACTCCAGCTAGAAGTCCTTCGTTGCCGTGACTGTAATAAGGTCAGCTATGAGGGTGCATAGACAGCATGCTGCTTTCAAGGGCATTCATAAATAATGCTGGGTATAAATAAGTGCCAAAGCATCCCCAATACAGAGATAGATGCCTTGACATAGGAGTGACTTATAAGTTTTTTCAAGATTTGACCAGTGCTGGAGTTTTATAGCCCTTTAAGTAATGAATATTTGAACACAAATGGTAGAGCAACCCATATAGACAGTCAATATAACAATACTAACAGGAATATATTATATATTTCCCAGAGTTTTATACGTATTTATTATGATTTTTGCTTTGTGGTAGCTCCTTGGGGCTTGTTTTCTTCCTCACTGAATTTCCTTCTAATCCTCTGAATGAAAATCACTGTCTGAACATTTTGCCTAAGTTGCGCAATGACCCCTTTTTTGTATGACCCATTTAGTTGCCATATGAGTTTACAATCTAGTTGTTAGCTTTTTTTTTTTGGAGTGTGATGCCTCTTTTTTTTTTATTGTTTTGAACTTCCTATTATTGTATTTTATCTTGACTGGTTTTGATGATTCATAGAGGTTGCTCAGCATCTTGAATTAAATAGTGTCTGACCTTTCATGTTCCTTTTTACCAAGCAGCTATGGCCCCTGGAGATGTATAGTGATGACATCCGAGCAATCTGATTGCACGCTTAGTAAGTGCTTTGGCGCAATACCAGGGTTTGGTTGCCACATGAATGCTTTTCAGACATCTTCTTTGACTTCCAGCATTTAGTCGTGATTCTGAGTTTCGACATTCATAATGCCAGTGAAGCAAAACTGAGCAATATTATACTTAAATTTGTGATACAGCCTACATACTGGCTCTTTGATTGTGCCATACTGAGACTCCAGTAATGCTGGTAAATTCCAAATGTTTGCGGCGCCATCATTGTCTACTGTACATGCTGCGTACAGTGTAGCATGCATTTGAGCAATGTGCAGGCTATGGTGTGATCTAATCTCATCTTTGAGCGTGCTGCGAGGTTGAAGGCGGGCTGAGCCGCAGGGCTTGACTGTGGTCCAGGTTGACCAGAGGCTCCGCGGGGATCTCTGATGCTGACACAAACACACGAGCATACGATCCATACCAAAGCGGCATGGGCAAATCCGCAACCCTGCATGCATTAGAACTTCAATGAATGCTTCATCTCTACATTGATTTGAAAACCTGACCAGGAACACCGCAGGGAGCAAAATGGCGTCATGCTTCAGCGCTTGCTATTTACTGTCATGAAAATGGAGATAACTTCCAAGTAAATCTTCAAATATCAGGAGGGAAAAAAAAAAAAAACTTTGTGTATCAAGGGATCAAACAGCATGGGTATTTTTGGGGCTTTATCGTTCTGGACTTTAAAGAGCTATAAAGGAAGATGTTTGTCGATTGAGGAGAAACGAGAGATAGACGATTCTCCAGAGATGTTATAGTCCAGATGAATCAATGGTTGGGTGCTTCTTTCTCTGAAGCTTCGTGCGTGGAATGTCATGTTGTTTCCTAATGCAGGAAATATGAAATGTAAAATATGGATCTAAATGCATATGATATCTATCTTTTAGCCATTAGGGCCTCCCCAAAAACCCAACAAATGTTTGCAATGTTGTTGTTTTTTAATAAGGAAAATAGCACTCTATTGTACTTTATAGAAACACATACTTATAATGTCATTAAATATAATGTAAAGAAATAAGCAGCTTGTGCATTATAATTTATTGTGCTCGCTTTGGCCACCTGGAAGCAGTAAAAATCCAACATGCTAACATATACTATGACGATCGCAACCAAGCAGAGCAAGAGGAGGATAAAGAATATATGCCTATATGTATTGTTTGCTTGTCTACATGTGTTTCTTCACTGTTTGTATTCAAACATCCAAAGAGCCTCAAGAGATAATATACATTAGCTCACCTGCAGTGTTTTGCATTATTTGTTAGCATCAACAAGCTAAGTGGATTTTCCTACGGCAAAACAATGTGGTTGTTTTAAATGCACCTTGTGTAATACCATTCATTAGTTTGAGAGTAAACTTCATTTGCGAGTGGCATTAAACAGCTTGAAGCCTCTTATTTTTTTAATTGTTTTCTATCTACTCCATATAGAAATGTTGGAAGTATCCAATCAGAAAGTTAGACATTCAAAATGTCGATTCGCTTAGTGACGTGCTAAACTCTATATGTGTTCATGTCAGTGCAAGTGTTGTCATTTGGTTTCTTCTAACGTATGTGTGTGTTGGGGAGGTGTATGTGTGTGTGTGTATGTGTCTCAGTGGCACAAGCATACGGCATGTGGGTGTTTGGCACATGCTCCTAATTGCTGGCCAGCCATGTCACTGTTTTCACAAGAGATTCTGAACGGTAGCAAGCGCACATCTGTGTTTGCTGAAAAACGAAGAAAAATGAATAAATAACCCTGCCATGGTCCTGTTTGGTAAATGTGATGTGAAAGGTGGGCTCCAGAAAAAGCCTGGTGAGGTGTGACTGTGCACGCCTAACACCTTTTAGCTGAGAGCGTAAGAGATTTATGTCATACTATGCGATCATACTTGGGCCAAACATGGAAATTAGGACCAGCAAGGAACCATATTTAGAAACATAAGCAGCTATGTCATTGACGCCGACCTTGTATGCCTCCTTGCCTCAAACCCCATAATTAAACATTCCCGATTAGATTGAAAAGGGCGGCAAGCTGAAAGAATAGCTTGCAAATCCACCTTCCAGAAAATGATCATAATAAAAAAAAAAAATTGCAAAAAGAGAAAAAACTGCGTCAATTAGCAGAATGCGGCGCTGCAAGTGTGTGTAGAAATATCCATGAAAATTCAAACACTATGGGCTCCATTCCCATACCAGCAAGGAGCAGTCTAAAATACCCACAATGTGGGCGAGACTAAGTTTCGATATTTTTGCAGGCACATGCAGCTTGGTGCAATTAAAAATGGGCGTTTGCGCCATTGTGGGCGTAAACACAGCGGACATGATTCACAGCCAAATCAAAATGGCTCCTTTCGTGCCCTTTAAAATCAACACATGAGAGGCACAGTCCTTTATATGACCCAAGAAGAAACCAAACCATTTTTGTAACACAGATTAAGGTTTGTGTTTGATTAAAAAAATAAATAACACGAGTGAAGGACATTGAGAAAAATATTTTCACACTACTGTGACACCTAATAAAATGTGCAAGGTGCATCTAATGCATTAAACTCTCCTATTCGTCACTGATCCAATTTTGCACACACCCATGCATATTTAATGGCCGCATAATAATCACGCTGTGTTCATTATTGGCCGATGATAAAAAAAAGCTCCATTCCAGCAGGCTTTTCTCCTCAAGATGTGTGGACCAGTGCGCCGCTGACATCTGCTCATGGACGCCGCCCTATGCAGGTGTTCTCACCTTACATTTAACCCCATCCCCGTCCTCATCCCTTTCCTCACATTGACTTTATGTCTCCTGCCGGTCCTCTAACAAGTGTGTGCATGTCAACAGCAGGGGATGCGGACCTCGTATTTATGGCATGACCAAGGTCACCGTTTAAAAAGACTGTGACCTTGCTCATAGCTCATTGTGACAAAGTGGAAGCTCACGACAGAGGAGGATGATGATTCCATTGGCACCCGCTATAGAGTGATGTGGAATCCTACATCCCTCTGAAAAAAAAAAAAAAAAATATGGCTTCCCTACATGTTGAGGTGCTCGGCATCCGTTTCCATCTCTTTTTGTGCGCGTGCGTGTGTATGTGTGAAAGGAAATGCGGGGGTGCACGTAATTGGGAAATCTGCTTGAATTGAGAGTGTTCACCCTTGAGGAATCTCAGGTCGTCCTTGTGAAAAGCGTCTCTGCCTCTCTCCCTGTCTCGTGCACACACTCCTGTCCCTCATCCCTGTACTCCCGCATCCGTGACTCCTCCCCCTTCCAACAAACACCCTCCATCCTCCCTCCCTCCTACCCTCCCTCCATCCTCCTGCAGATCAGCGTATCAGAGAGACTGCTTGAGAGCAGATGCGTTCGGCCGGTCCGTTTGTGGGATGCGGTGGAAAGTGCGCTGCGGCGCAGTGGAGAAGTGGAGTGCAGAGCGTGGAATTTAAACGCTGAGACGCCGAGGCGATACCTGAGTGCTGCCGCGGTGGAAGTTCCCCACCACCATCAACCATCTTCAAACCACCACCTCCTGCCTATGTAATATTTATGACAAAAGGGAAGCGAAATATTCTGCTCACGTTTTGGGGCTGTCCGCCGGCTGTCCTGGGGAGCACCGGAGTGGAACCTGGTCCAGAAGCGGAGACGGACCCCTGCAGTAGGATGTAAACCAAGTTCCCATTCTTCATACTGGTGAGTTGACTTCTTAGCTGCATAAATCCATGAAAAATTGAAGAAAAAAAATAGAAGGAAAATACATGAAGGATTTTTTTTCTTCATATTTTCTTCACACATGCAAAAGGAATATGTTGAACAGTGTCTAACAAATCAAAAATGGGGACAATGGAATAATTAACCCAATTGTTTGTAGTAGAATAGTACTCAATGCAAACATGCACTTTGTAATCTGAAGTGTGTGAGTGCATTATTTTGTGATGCTGGTGGTGGTTGTTGTTGACGGGCTCCATGCAGTCACATGGACGGGCCACGCTTAACACGATACTCATTTTGGGGGCCGCATGCATCACTTCCCCAACTAATGTCTGCAACTGTATTGTCTGAAACAAATTGCTTTTAAATGGCGTTAATCACCCGAGACAGTCATGCACCTTGGCATGCGTCATGTCCATGTTCCTCTACAGGTCTCCTAATTGGCACATTTGAATTAGAAATGTGACATGATTTGAAAAAGCATGCCACCAGTGTGTCACATATGTGCTGATGAGATTGGTGAAATTGGCTCATGTGTGCACGGTGACAGCAGCGTGGTGTAAAGTAGCATCTCATCTCATTAGGATGACGCCGATGCTCAAGGTCCCAATTAGCCCGTATGCATAGCAGGTGTCACGCGATCGCTGAGCACCAGACCACCGAGCCTCTGCTCAACTTTACATTCATTGCTTTTTGTTTGCATTTTCTCTATCGAGACGCCATCCTAAACCCATTTTTATTGTTTTTTGCTGAGTGGATTGGCTGCCGTGGGATGTGGTTAGCATGTGTGCATCACAGTCAGGAGATCTGGGTTTGAATCTCGGTGTGAACTTCACATGGTCTTGTGTAGGCTACTCTGCGTCCTTCCACGTTTTAAAAATGTCACTCCTCTATCAACATTTGATTGACTAGCGACCGTTCCAGGAGATACTTCTTGTCTCACTCAGTTAGCTGGGATACGCTCCAATTACCTGCAACTCTAATGAGAATAAATGGGATAGAAAATGGTTGGGGGGGAATTTGCAGCAGTGTAAAAGTACACTGATGTCTCTTTTGATTGCTTTGTCCATCTCCTCGAGCTCAGTGAGGTAATTAAATAAAAACTATATTATAAACAGAACAATATAAAACGCAATTTAATATCTATCAACAAGGTAATTTAAAATGCTCATTATTGTTTAGGCTGAAAGTTACCAATAAGTATAGAGGGAAGAGTTTTAAAAACAAACATTTTTTGTCATATTTGTTAAACCGGTTTTCGGGATTAGCCAATTGGTCATTATTTTGATTTGCAAGCAACTACCACGTCAGAGGTGAAACAACCTTTGGAGGTATGCCTGCTCTGGAATCTTAAGTTATGTGTGCCCCTGAGTGCACAAGAAATGGCTGACAGCTCATCAGTTACATTTTCGTCCTCTCACTGGTTGTTTCTTGTAAATAAAATGGAAAATTGGAAGCACAAGGTGGGGGGCCGGTGACGGCTGATGACAAGTTCATTTTACTCATTATTTTTAATCACATTAACCATTATAACAACTATGTCAAAAAATGTTTTTTGAAAGTTGCCAACTCCCATTTAATGTAGGTGCCATTTTATTTTATTTTTATTTCAGTCATACAATGTTCATTTAATCATTCGCAATAATGATGTTGATGTTAATTCGTCCTATTTAAATGCTTCCCTCCAAATTTCTCTTTTTGGTTCATTAATATGCAACCTCAGCTCCTGAGATCGGTCAGCCCAAATTGAACTTTTTAGTAATCAGAATGATTCAAATATGCAATGATTGCAAATGTCAACTAAAGCCCATCTCTCCTGCACTGTTTACTTCAGCTGCATGTTTGCATACTTTCTCACTCTGAAATGATTAGAAAGTATTTCCCATTTGCTCTCCGCTGATGTATTTGCATTGCATGTGGGTCATTGAGAGTTTGTGTTGTATGCATGTATTTATAGAGATGCTTTGATGCTGCTTATGAGGGAAATATTCCACCAGCAGTCACTCTGCAACCAGACGCCGCAGCGCCGCCGAGGCCGGCTGTCGTATTTACTTGCTCGCCAATGAACAAAGTGATATGATGTGTGTCCACTTGTGGGCCTTTTCTACCTTTCACGTATGCCGTTGCTGAGCGGATGGCCAGACTCTCGCTGAGCCGATTAAAGAGGCGTCCCTCGTGTGCAAGATTTATGTAAGCGCTGCTCCATTGTCATACAAAGGAGTCCTCAAAATGCTTCTTGCTTGCATTGGATTCAATTTAGATTTTACTTGACTAGCAAAGGCAATTGCACAGTATTTGATCTAATTGGCTGGGATTTTAATTATTCAGATGAGGTGCAGTTTTTGGATAAGGTGTTTTTGCCTTAAATTGGAGGCTGCAAAAAATATTTATATACACGATCAGAATTTTTGGTGCAAAACAAAGAAAACCCAAAAAATCTCACCTAGCCTTTGTTTTTGCAATGTCAAATTAACAACGCTTTATCACCTGTTTAGTAAACAGCACGGCTCGCTGAAGAGCGCCTGTGTGTGCAAATGAGAAGGTGAAAGACATCTTAGCGCGGTGGGACAAAAAAACAGGTGGATGGTTGTATAAAAAAAAAATAACAGATACCCAATATATAGAAGAGGCAGAGCGATAAATCACAGCAGCACAGTGTTGTGAGCTGGCTGAAATTGACTATCAAGAGCTGAGAAAGTATGCTTGTATGGACTACAGGGCATGTATGAACACTTTACGGACTGAGCATTAGCCATCTGCTCCACACAATGTGGCTTGTATGTGTATGTCAGAAATTCACCTAAGTGCTTTATTTGGACTTTCTTAAGACATAAACTGATTGCAATGTTTCATCAAAGTGCGACATACTTAAAAAAAAAAAAGTCATCCTACTTCTACTCTGAGTTAGCGTCAAAATGTTTTCATAAGACAATGACACTTGATTTTACCATAATCATATTTTTCTTCTTCCGACCTGGTAGTGACAAGCTTATTTTCTAAAATCAGGAGTGATTTTCACCCAAACTGTGCATCTAAAAATGCTGCCATTACGTGACGGAACGATTTAGTAAGTACACAATGGCTGACTTTGTGTGTGTTCCTCATTGTTATTCCTTTTCCTTGCTTCAAACAATACTGTTGTTTGTCATCATGACCTTTGTTTTTCTAACACTGATACTAGAACAGAAAGGTCTTGGCCAAAGTCAGCTGTGATAAGCTGTAACTAACCCGTGACACTAATGACAACCGCTATAGAAATAGTTGGACGGACAATCTTGTATTGTCAGTCGTCTGCTCAACCCATTGCACTTGTGTTCCAAGGTTGTTGATACTTGAATCATGAAAGCAAAATGGCTACGACTGGTTCTGAGGGAGGTGGGGTTGGAAGAGAAGCCATAAAATTTGAAGGACACTTCTGGCATCTTTAAAAAATATTCACCACATTCTTTTTTGGTGGATGGTAATCTTATCTTTTCATTTATAAGATGAACCCGTGTGGCGTTTTCCCCGAGGTTCGACCTCCATATGTCATGAAGGAACACCTGCAGGATGTGCTCACCTCTTGCCCAGCAATGTCCTGTCTGCAGTAGATAAATGGCTATAATTGAGTGCTAATTGCTTTGTTGAGCGAAACAGCTTAATCATGTTAACCTACCTCATCAGTTCCACTTCTTTGTTGTCACGTCTTTTCTTATCGTGACGGTTCCTACTTGTTCTTCTCCTCCTTCCTGCATATATTTAGTAGCGTTACATAAGATGGTACCTAAATATAACAGCACCAAAAATCAATTTTAGGTGCAGAAATAGCAAGTGCTTCTGCTATTGGATGTTGTTGGAGGCAAGTATGGACCACAACTATAAGGAGAAGCCTTGAAGAGTGAACATCTTGTAGCAAGTGTGAGAAAGAAAGTGGAAGCAGCCACATTATACGAGAAGAGAAGATTCCCCCAATTGTGCACTGAGAGACCGTGTCCGCTTTTGCCAAGTCGGCAATCGACAAAATGGCAAGTTTGGTTTTCTTGAAAGATGAAACTGTAATACTCTTCCTCAGATATTGACAAAACCAAATTCAAGGTGGGAGGCATTTTCCAAGTCTCCACTCCACAGCAGCAATCTAATTCCTTATAAACATACTCTGTGTGCTTTGTTCTTCATATTGCATGAAAATGAAGAACCAATTTGATGAGAGTGTGGATAACATAAGATATAGGAATTTCTACCATGTGACTCACAACGGAGGAGCCATCCACCCACTGGAAACATCATGGCACCCAAGTCCATTTATAATCATCAATGAATCAGAAAGCCGTCTGCTATCTGATAAACAGATGGGTAAACTAATAAAAGTTTACTTTTCAAAATATTATCCACAAATAACAATATAATAAATATAACTTGTACATCTCAAATGTTCTCTTTTCCTGCTTTCCAGGAAAAGCCTAATTAATTTATTAAGCTTCGGCCTTCTGCTAGAAAGCAAAAAAAAACAGAAAGCCAACCGGAACTTCTGAAATTTATTTTGGGTTAATCAGAGGCACTTTAATGAGCGCTGGCTCTCATTAACACATTTGGAAAAGATTGGTTAATTCTGAACAGTCACATTCCAGTTATTATAAGAGGGTGTGCGCACTTGTGCAACCTCAATATTTCAGTCCTTTCATTTTACTTCCTCTCTTTTTAAAAACATAACCTGACATCACCAGGGGTGTGTGAACTTTTTCATATCTACAATAGCTAATAGAAGCAACATCCATAATGGAAATGTTCACACATAAGCCACCTGGCCGAGTGTGACTTGAAGGCCGCCGCCGTCGCACAAAAGCTTATTGAGGCCTTAGAAAAGAACAGCAAAGAGGCTTGTTATCACACAAATAGCTCGAGAGCCGCGCCAAAGTGACAGATGACCTCGCGCAAAGACTTCTCTATTTAGTCACAACAACACGGTGCAACAGTTGCATTGTGCATTCCCACTGCGTACGCGTGTAAAATGGCGCTGTAATGAAACAAGTGAGCAGAAGGTATGTAGGCGTCCTTGCCAGCGCGCTACACGTATAATACACGCTCCCCCTTGATCATGATCTTATTGTCTAAGTGTCATCATCATCATGGCCGTCATTGACTGTGGGATGCAAGCGCTGACTGTGATTTCGGCATCTTTGCCACTTTATCTTGATTTCCTCCAGTTTTAAAGAAGTGTGATTGCGCGGCGGCTTTGATTAGAGCTTATTGATGGGCGGCACGTGTAATGGCAAAATTGCAGGCTAGGGACGTCATCGCCGCATATAATGTGCCGAGCTGCACCGCTAATGAATGGCGGGACTAAATGAAATCCATCGAACAAGCTGTCAAGTGGTAATGATGTCTTGCACCCTGCGGACCGGCTGCCTAGGGACTGAAATCTTTTCTTTACGTACAGCTCACTGTATGGATTATCGGATGTGATAATTAACTGGACTTCTATCGCTTCTTTATTGATGTTCTGGTAAATCAGTTTCAGAATATAACGTGTCAGGACGTCCTTGTTTTTCTTCGGCCAAAATGGCATGCGTTGATATTTTTTGCTATATTGTGTAAAATGTAAAAGTTACATTGGTTGAGTTCAGTACAGTAATTGGTTTAGTGAAGAAAACTTTGGGCCACTTGCTGAGCTGAATGGGGATGAATTTACTGTGACTACATTATGCAGCCATCCATAAAGTTTCATTGCTCCAAATTGGTTCATGGAAACTCCATTTTCTCAGCACAGCATGCCATAGGGGATGAAATATTAAATTTCTATAATGTGATGAAAGTCGGGAGTTATTAGTTCTTGTTGTCACACAGTTGTTGCCCACACGTTATTGGTATAACATTTTGACAACAAAGATGAAGTTTCGCTTGCCTCTTTTAGCCAAAGCTAGCAAGGCTAAACGCTATTCTCATCCACCACTAGCTTCTTTTTGTACTTTCTGATTCACATCAATGTATAAAAACTGTCGCTATATTGGCCAGACATTTCAGAGCGCAACTGAAGCTTTAATTCTTGAAGTAGCAAAGTCAACTCATTGTTGAACCCCTAATAGGCCATGTTTTGTTTCTGCTCAAGCTTGCATGCAAATGGTGATTGTAGAATTTAAAGGTTAGGGTAACTCATTCGCTTTCAAGGACTTCCTCTTTGAGATTTGAATATTCAGGCTCTTTCTGTCGTCACGAATGAGCAAAAAAACGCTTGTATCTGGCCCTTAGTCATAACATTATGTGAGCGAGGTTGCTGGCAACTTTCCCGACTGAAGAGTAAGAAAACATGATGCCGTGCAACAAGCAGAAACGCACACATGTGTAAGTCGAAGAGGGATGGAATGAGGGGCGAGGTGGCCCGACTGGGACATTTCCAAAAGGAGATGGATGGAGGTGGCAAGCAGGGAGCAAACATCCCCCGCCAAGGATCACACCACGCCGCATCCATCTGCGCAACCCCCCACGACCCTTCATCCATCATCCATTCTTTGCACCTCACCTCCAATTTTTATCTAAACTTCCGTTAGCTACTCCTCCCAAGTCATTCAGCCGCTTCGTATGTCGTGTACTTCGTACAGCCATCCGTCACATGCTTCATCCGCAGTGAGCGTGCTGGCGAGGAGCATGTGCAAGGAGCCGTGTGGGTGTCTGTGGGTGTGCCGTGTGGGCAGTGGTGAGAAACTGCTTTGCACGAGTACAATTTGAAAATTTCACACTGGGAGCATGCTGTTGCTGTTACATAGTGTAAACATTGTTTTATGAACCATTTCAATAAGTTATATTGCAGGAAAATGGCGCATTTGTTTTTATTCTAATATGACAAAAAAAAAACCAGAGGCAACTTTAATTTTTGGGAACAGAATGGGCAGTGCCCCACCATATCCAACAGAGGGTGCTGTTTTTCTTTTAAATGTGTACTGGAAGGTCATCAGTCTTGCACAATATTTTGAGATTATAAACATTAATTGACTAGTTTGTGAAGTGGTGTAGGAATATGTCATTGAGAAGGCAAAAATAGTTCTGCTCTACTTACTATTTTTGATTTGGATTGTTTTCCAATCATGGCTGAGAGATTTTTACGAGACTTTACGTCTGCTACCATGGAAACAGAACCAACAGTGAATTGATTCACTTATGGAATTAATGTGTCTAACTTGTCCCATAATCCCCATTCAATGTTATTTTTCTTGTAATGTGAGCCATCTTGACACTTTCTGTACCTGTGAACACTTTATCCAGGGGCACAATGTCATCAACCCCATGTGTCATGCAAACTGTAGACTGGGTCTTTTCGGCATATGGGAATGTTTTGTATTGATCTATGAAGCAATTATGATGAAGCCAACATCCTTGCCAGCGGCTATGGATGCAATATATTACTTCAATGCCTCAGTCTTTCTTGTTGCTTTTCTTTTTTTTTAATTCTACCAGGCTTCAAGTTACCACACAAAAATCTGAAATGAACAGAATCAATTGTTTTGTGCATTGCTGCATTTACTGGCACAGTGCATTGGTTCTTTTATTATTGACGATGGTTTTTGATGGTCTAAAAAAAAAGTTCGTATTTAAGACAGTGTTGCCCGAGCCTTGCACGCTGTAAGAAATTGAGCCACAGCATTGTAGCTATAGCAATCGTGGCATTGAGGGCCTGCCACAGATGTTCCTGGCCACCTGCTGGTTACCTGCCGTTTGCGCTTCGAGAAGACTCGAGTGAGATAATGAAAGCATCGATCAATTGTTTCACTGCAGACATCAGGAATCCGTAAGACAGGGTGCTGTATGCGCTATCGTTCTGTTGGCTTCCGTTCCTTCCTTTGTTAGCGCTTCCCTTTCCCATCTTACCTAAATGTCAACTTCTGGTGTCGCGCAGAATCAAAGCATTCTCCTCGTCTCCCCATTTGTGTTGACATTTCACAGTGTAACAATGAAAAAAATCCATAATAGAAGAAGCAGATGACAAGTTTCTCCAGCCTCAGTAAACCGTTTTACACAGTGACAATGCCTTCCATCTTGGTGAGTGTGTAGTCGGTTGGCACGCTGAGGCTGCGACAATTATCCCCATCACTAGGCGGAACCGGGATTTTATATCGAATACCGAGTGTTTGGCGAGAGGTGAGTATGCACTTCGGAAGGGGACGTTCAAAATAATAGGAGCAGTGGCTTGACACCCCGGCACGCAGGCAGCATGAAGGACAGGGTGCCTTCAAAAGTTTGTCAGGTGTTGCGAGCAGGTTTACTAGACTGGAAGTGCACTTTAAAATCCCGAGTCGACAATTTCTATTATCGAGTACACAACAATAAAACATCCATCTATTTTCAGTATCACTTGAGCTGTTTCTGGTTATGGGAAATCTCAGGCCACCAGGAAAAAAAAAAAGATAGCGATTTTATTATCAGCCGCTCGTTGATTGCTTTGATGAATCTGTTTTAATTTCGACCTTTCATCACACTTCGTACTCCTACGCTTCTGATTGAATAATTAGGTCCTCAGCAGGCATCAACAGAGCCTACGTTTCAGTGCAGTCATGTATCCAAGTACATATGTTGAATTTAGATGCACTTACAAGCCCTTCAAAAGAAAGAGTCTGTTTTATAACATCTTCAGATAATGCCCAAATATTTACTATATTACTACGATTGCCTCGATTTCCCACGGCAGACATCGTGTAGCTCTTCTACTTCACTCCATTTTGTTTTTGTTCCCATCTGCCGTTGTCAACATGCATGGTTCCTTACTTTGTTCTCTGTGCCAAGAACAAAAACTGCTACATGTTGTGCAAAAGCAATTTAGTCCCTGGCAAGAAACAAGTCTCAGTCCAAAACAAAACAAGTAAACACGATATGGATGTGATTGGCTCATGTCCGTACAGCACATGCGGCTTGGAGGTTTGCATGATGACAGCATGAGGTACAGTCAGGCCTTGACAACCATTAACATGCTGACACCAATAATCATCCCGCCAGCAGGGCCCAGGAAGCTACATATATTAGTGGTACACAGGATCAGTCGACAGATTGGATGTAACAAGGTAACCAAATTAAGAGCCTTCTTCTCTTTCGGGCGGATTTCAAAATGTTAGTCGACATTCGGACGTGCCGTCTCTACCATATAATCTCAGTACAAGTGTTTCTCAAAGTGTGGTATTTGGCTCCCTCTAGTGGCACATGAAAGAATCTCTGAATTAAATGTGCAAATGGAGCATACGTATTTATCAGCCAGTGTATTTTTAGTACTATTTGTTTACAAACGTTTATGTGTACATTCGCCTGACTATACTGAACACAGCATGAATTTATGTTGGTCATTTTTTTAGGTGGTACGACGCTCTTATACTGGAATGTCATTGGCTGGCTCCCATGTCAATCATTTCACATAGGAGTTGAAATAAAATAAGTTGACCTCTCTGGGAATTTCATTCCCAATGTTGATCACAGTATAAATGAGACAGACTTTGTACTGTATTTTCCCCATCGGCAGGTTAGATCGTCATCTACCTCCAATGAGGGCTTTGACATTTCCCCTCAAAGGCAGACATTTTCTTTTGTCTGTGTCCCTTTGAGTCTCGTCCCAGCTCCTCACACACGATGTCCATTATCACAAAACTGGCATTGTCATTGTTGCACTTAGTCAGAGAATGGCATCAATTACACTTGGTGAAAGCTTCTTCGCTTGCTCATTTCAACAGTTCTCTATTAACCCCTTGTTAAGTGATAATGGCATCTAATGAGGAACTGATGGCGGCCTGACAACCGCAGAAACACGGTGCAAAATCTTCTTTTGTAAGAACATTTTGTCGTTTTTACCAAACAGCTCGTTCATTTGGGATTAATTAACACTTTTGCTGCCTCTTTAAAGATCTCTGGCTTCTCAGTGATTCTCAGCCCAGTCATTTTCTCTGGCGTGATGTGGTAGTGCACTCCTCATCTCAAACTTCTCATCTTCTCCTCTCGCAACAAACGATATTGTGACCTGTGTCACTCTAAATTAACAACAATCACAAGTGTTGGTAGGTACCACTTCAAATGCGATCACAGGTGTCTGTGAGAGGACGATAGGGAGTGTGTTTGCACGCGCTCTTGCCCGAGCTCGTCAGATCGATGATGCTTCAAATCAATGCTCCAGCAACACGGCGAACCCCGTGGAACCCATTAGTGGATTAAGATGAACCACTGTTCCATTCGGGACAAACTTCTGCTTCCCTCTTGACAAATGGGAGAGGAAGGTGTGAAATAAAACAAAGCGAAAAGGGCGCACAAGAGGGTGAGAACAGCAATTATGCCAGAGAAAAGGTCAACAGTGGGGCACGGCTCAACAAGGCACCATCTTTACACAGAGGAACGTCAAATGTGGTCCAGGTTTCAAATTCGAGTGAGCTCAAGTTCATGCATTCACTTTGTAATTCATTCATTCTCGTTAAAAGGTTTCACTGTAGTTTAGAGACTGTATTAAAGGATTTTATAAAGCTGGATGTCCCTTTATGACAGTTGGCCTTTCCTACTGTATTATCTTCACAAGAGCATGCAGACAGGCATGAATACTGTCACCTTTATGCAAAACAGTCTGTCTCTTCCAGTTGAAGCAAAGTGGGAGCAGAGAGTGAGGGAGGGGTGAAGAGCTGCTCTTTTTCTGATAGGCTTGTTTATGTGCCACTGTCTGTGGATCATTGATCCATTCGTCTTCATTACGTCCCCCTGTGAGAACTATTAACTGCTGCCACCCTCAGTCGGGTGTCTGCGACGTTGACATTCAGCACACAGTCTCACGCCGATCCCGCTACCTTTACTAAGGAAGGTTGAAGCTGACAGTTTTATTCTGCTCGTTGTATTTTAAATGATCCTTTTACGGCGTATTGGCATACCCGCCGTTTGTATCAGCTTTCATTCTCATCAAGCTGTGTGCACTTTGCAAGCAAAAGATACCCGCTCGTGGGCTAGCTAGCGTTCCTGTGGGTTTGCGGACCACACGCACACTTTCTGACCCATTTAATATACATTGCATAATCATGCATCCGCCTACTCAGCTTGAACAGAATGTTATATTATATTCAGCGCACAATTGGAAGTATTTCTGGAAGAGATTTCAAACTTGTGTGTCTTTTGTAAATCTATTAGCTGTTCAATGATCCCCTGCTAATGCGCACAAATCAAGACTCTGCGGAATGTTTCCCAACCTTTAGTGAGCCAACGCTCATCGTTTGCATAAGACAAATTTCACGGCACATTATGATGATGTCGCCCCGATTTACTCACAAATGTACTTAGGATCTGGCAACAGAAGTTGGACTTGAATTAAAAAAAACGGCATGATCTAACACCTCTTCTGTTTCTCCTCCCCGTTTGTTTTGTTCGCAGAAGACCACCCTGACACCCCATCTTCATCGATGACGATGATTTGGCGTGGTAGCAGCTGTTGCTATGTGTAAAGGAGTGCCGCGGCACCAATGGAGACCGAAGGCTATCGTGACCTCCCGGAGACCAGCGATGGTCAGGGGGTAGGCCTCCTGGATGGACGGGGCGGGGGTGGAGTGGAGGAGGACTGGAGCGCCCCATATCCGCTTGGCTTCCAGGTGTCTTTGACCACAGTGCTGATACTGGAGCTGGTCCTGGGCTTCAGCAGCAACTTGACTGTACTCGTGCTTTACTGCGCCCAGTCCAACCTGGTGGATTCAGTCAGCAACTTGGTCACCGTCAACCTCCACGTTCTGGACATCCTGGTGTGCGTGTTGTGTGTGCCGCTGACAGTGGCCGTCATCCTGCTGCCGGCCAACGGAAGCGGCGTGGGCAGCTTGGCTACGTTGTGCTGCTTCCACGAAGCCTGCGTCACGTTCACCAGTGTGGCCACAGCCGTCAATGTGCTGGTGATCAGTTTGGACCGCTACGACATCTCTGTGCGTCCAGCCAGTCGGCTCCTGAACCCTCGCCGTGCCGGACTGCTCCTGGCGGCCGTGTGGTTCGTCTCTCTGGCCGTCTTCTTCCTGCCTTTCCTTGAGGGTGACTTCTTCTCTTCTCAGGACAGTGAGGATGAGGAGGAAGGGGGCCCGAACAATGACTTTGAGTCCATTACAGGACCGACGACACTTTTTTCTTCCCTTGCACCTTCGGTTTTACCCTCAACTTACCCGTCCTCGCCCTCCCACCACCTTTCTCCAATATGGCAGAACAGAACACTGCTGTGCATCGGGGGGCAAGGCTACTACACGGGAATGGCCATGTATTACCACTTGTTGCTCCAAGTGCCCTGCTTCTTCATCGCCGTGGTGGTCATGCTGTTCACCTACTCCCGCATCCTCCAGGCGCTCAACATCCGAATAGGTTCCCACATGATGAGGAGTAACCGTACAAAGGACTCGACCTGCAGGATACGCTGCAGGAGGACCAAGAAAAAGGACCTCACCTTGCCAACAGAGGTAGTGTCCTCCAATCAGAACCAGAATCTCTCTCATCCTCCCCTTATTCCGTCTCCCACCCCAACACCCACGTCCCCGCCGCCGCTCTCCACCATGCCCCAAGGGATATCTGACAGCGGCGCAACGGTCACGACCGTCAGTACGGCTGCCACCACTCCTGTTGCCACCACACCTGCCACCCCTGCTTCTCCGACTCCTGCTTCAGGATCCATGCAGACCCACGCCACCTCCCCACTCCCGGCTTCCTCCATGGGTGTCCAAGCTTCGGTTTCTGCGATCATTGCTTTGAGACGGGCCGTTCGTAGACACAGGGACCGTCGGGAGCGCCAACGTCGTGTCCTTAAAATGTCCCTCATCATTATATCCACCTTCTTGGGATGCTGGGCTCCGCTGTCCGCAGTCAACATTCTGATCCTGTGTATGGGCCCCAGCGACGGTTTAGTACGGATCCGTCTTTGCTTCTTGGCGATGGCTTATGGAACGACCATTTTCCATCCTCTGCTCTACGCTTTCACAAGGCAGAAGCTTCGCCGGGCCCTGAAAACACGAGTCAAGAAAAGGGTGGTGTCCCTTCTTCAGGTGGACCCAGCTCCCATCGGTGGGACGGTTATTCATAACTCCTGGGTGGAGGGGGGTGGCCAGAGGAAGAGTCGCAAGCCCCGAGTGGAGGCCAGCGACGGTACTGATCGATGCCTCACCGAGGCGGTGAGGGAATGAGCCTGGTTGTCCGACGCGTGTGTTTGGAATGCCATTTTCTGTTGATGAATGGTGTGTGTATATCCTTGCATGTGTGTGAGAAGCCATTCGTTTACAAAGGACAGATCCCAAGACCTCTGGCAGATGAGGAGACCAGAGTCATGGGGTCCAAACAAGAGCCACCTTTCTGCACTCCCAATGTAAGCTAGTTGAGCGCGTTGAACTGTCTCCATGGCAGCAAAGGAACTCAAGGGAACACATAATGGTGATACCACACCTGAAAATGTCCCACAATAGAGGAGAAGTTTTGGATGATTATTTAAAAACTGCTTTTCCAAGCATGTGCACAGACAGAATCACAACACATACACATACACTGCACACTGATCTGCGCTTCGTCATAAAAAAAAAAAAAAGCACACAAACATCTAGATCTATCTGCACATGAATTCTCAGTGAGAACAAATTTTGAAGTCAATCTTTTTTCTTTCCTCCCTCTTCTTTTCAAGCCTTAATTGGGTTCATGAAATATGCGTGTGGTGCTGAATGTCTTGTTTACAGAGGTAAGGGTGAGGCTTCACAAATGAGTGAAACGTTATGGTCAGTAAATACAAAGACGTTTACAATGTGAAATTACCAGCAAACTGGTACAAATAACAAAAAATGTAAAATAAAGAGAAGATATTTAATTTGATTTACATTAGAGCAGAACAGAATTCATTTCAAAGGCATGACTTTTATTTTTTTTTTAAACAGTTTTGAAAGCCGCATAGGAGATACGGTGGTCCCGGTGTTGTGTTTACGTGCGTGTACTGAAATGAGCTAAGCATTGACCCTCTTAAGATGTGAACAAAAAGAATGTGAACACACAACTGTTGGTTTTCTATTCACCATACAGCTAACACAACAGCGTTGACTTTAACTATGTGGCTAGCTAATTATGTTTTAACTCTGTGTATATGACGGGCCACTGTATCACTTCAGCTTTTCAATGGATCTCTAAGGGCAATATTTTGTGAACAGTCCATTTGAAATATCTCTGTAGTCACAGCAGGTCATTTACTAGCTCCTGAACTGCTGACATAAGGGAAAATCATTTACTGTTCCATTTGAAACTCTCAATTTGGACTGAACTTTGAGGCAGATGGGCCTTTGCCATCTCCAGCACTGAGTCCTTGACTATTTACACTGTACCTGTGTTTCTCTATTTCCTCAGGGCTCAACATTTACGAACGTGCTGGACATGAAATAATAGAACCAGCCCTCAATTCCCTATTCTATTGTGTGTGTTGCTGTAAGTAAAGATTTATGTCACTTCTTAGGTAAAGAACACATCAAAGTTTATATAAACTCCTCAAGGCTTGGAAACCACCTCAGGTTTTGGGCTATCTTCTCCATTATACTCTCACACCTTTTACACTAATGGTAAACCAAACAAAAATCACTTGTGTGTTCATGTACATTTTTCAGGGATGTAAATATTGAAGTGTCAGATTTGGGTTTTAGTAAGAGATTTTTTTTTTTTTCTTTCCCAACTCCTTTTTTTTTTTTTTGGTTAAAATCATCTGCCGGACAGAAAGAGAGCCATTGTGATGAAATCAGCTACTGTAAAGAGATACATGTAATCGTATTTGTGTTAATACTGTATGTGTGTAAACAGTATTGTATATTTATGACCCCGTGTATAGAGAAATGTTAGTATTGTATAAAAATTTATATAACTGTGTTATTGTATAGAACAGAATCTGTATTAAAATGTAATCTATGAGTTGATCCATCTCGGCTTTTTGTATTTGAATGAATTGTCGACAATTAATCTCTTTTTGTGGTATAACATCTGCAAGACTCAATCCATTCCAGGACACCGGTTAACAATCAGTTGACAATCACTGCCAATGTTTAAGATAAATGAAATGTTTTTTGTTTTTGTTTTTTAACCAGAGGTTTTGTTGCTGTACATTTTCTTGGGAAATCAGCAGGGGGTCACTTGGATTCATCCTGGTGGGGGTGACTGCGATCCTTTCATTTTCCCCAGGACCTTAGCTGTCCTTCCCTGTCAGTGTCTTTGCTCTCCGCATGTATTTGATCCCTAAATTTAGAATCTGTGTCCCAGATACTTGTGGTATTTAGTGATGATTGTCATGAACCTTCACTAGTCATTGAGCTTGTACAGTTCAAATGCACTTCTTTGTGCTGACTTTTTTATCCCCCTTCCGCTGTACCAAAGCAAATCTCTCCATGAGTCTGTTCACTGATTTACCAGGATCATACCATCCATGCCCTTCTTCTCATCCCCAATTTCCTCTCATGCTTCTCCTCCTGCTTCCCCAGTGCACCGTTCAGCATCTCTCTCATCTCTTATCTACATTTGGGCCTTTCAAAACAAAGTGGGGAACAGCTGCAGTGTCTTGGAAGGAAGGAAGGAAAGTCACCTTGAAGGATGAGAGAGGAACCCAAAAAAACATGAGCGAGCGAGAGAGTGGAGAGAGAGAGAGGGAGGTGGGGCGAGAGGGAGGTGGGGGGGGGTCTGCCGTGCGAGCTGGCATCAGAACATTACATGACTAATAAAGGGAGAGACAAGCGCTGCATCACTGCAGATTAGCACAGTTTGCCATTGCACTCACTCCACTGTATTTAGTCTTACTGTAGCTGTTCAATTCTACAAGCGAATGACTCACAATAATGATTAAGTTCCAAGTCCCCTGATCCCCACTGAATTCATATTTAGCTTTAAATTATGCCACATAGCAATTGTTTTTTTAAATTAATATAGACTGCTGAAAAAAAAGGGATAGTCCATCTCCACCATATTGCTGTTTATTTGTGGTTTCACTGTATCGCTAATTTTAAAACCGTATATTGTGGATTTTGCAGTAAGCATTTTCTACTTCTACATTTTTATGGTATTGCAGACTAAGGATAGACACAACTGCCAGTACACGTTATAGAACAAACGAGCAAATGACATGCAATAAGCACATTCCTACACTAGCTGCAGGCCACAACTGCCACCCAGAGGTCCCCAACATGCCCCGGGGGTCCTTCAGACTTTTTGTCCATCCAACAATGATACATTCATACAATTTAGTTTAGATGGGTGAAACTGGTCATTCTGAGTCGTTGCATCAAGGACCCCCTAAAATACATACATTTTCACAAAGATACATAACACGCTTGCAAAAATGGGGGAGTTTTCAGCAATGCTGAGGCCCCTCAGTAGGCAATTCGGATGAAAGATAGCAATTTCCCTATACATTTTCAGGACCTCTGAATAAGATGGGACCGGTTGACAGAAAGTCGTCATTGCAGTTGTATATTTGTGATGAGATTATCCTAAAACCTTATTTATCTACAAAAGAGGTTCGATGTAATATCAGAGCACTCTCCTGTGCAGCACTGCAGCCAACATTAGATGTGATTACATTGGTTGTACAGCAGCATTATGGTCGCGTGTGCAGCTCTAGCGTCTCCTGGTGTTCAAATATTAAAACAACATCACCTGACCTAGAAACTCAAGACGCAGTAAGCCGTAAGTGGTAGAAAAATGCAAATTTTGACGTTCCACCTTGTTGAGATTGTCCTCGTTTAAGACGCGATTTCACCTTGAGTGACAAAAGATAAAGTATAATATTGCATTGTTTCCCCATCATGACGTGTGCCGAAATAGCTCAGTTGGGAGAGCGTTAGACTGAAGATCTAAAGGTCCCTGGTTCGATCCCGGGTTTCGGCATACGAGTGTGAAACTTTTTCTTTATTGCTTTGCCAAAGAGACGTAAACAACATACTTGTGTAAGATTGGCAAAAGTCATAATTGTAAAATATATATTGACATATATTGACGTCATGACTTGTTTACGTTGCAATGTAGGTAAATTGCACATAACGCATGTACGCGTACAATGCCTTAATTGATACTCAGATTATCGTGCATCTTCTTATGATTTTAAATAGTTTACTTGAGTAATTACTATCCTCACATGATGTGTTTTTTTTATAGACGTGTTTTTTTTATAGACGTGCGTCAAAGAAGAAATATAATTCGTGCGCAACAGTCATCTCTAGGGGGCGACCTTGTCCAATAAACAATCTTTACTCTACGTCACTTCTTCACCTTTGACAGTGTGGGTGTTCTCACTTCCTTCTGGAATGTCCGCCAAAAAAGAGGAACCCCAAGCTTGACACGTGAGTAGTTTATTTCATATGTATGTGTGTTTGTGTATGTGTGTTGCCCCGACAATTAAAAAAAAAAGGAAGTTGTATCAACCTATATACACAATGCACAAGCCATTTGTTCATATGTGGCAAACAAATAATCACCTCACGCTGCCAATTGGCAATCGTTTTCTTCACTGCCACAATGTTCCATTGCAGCATTTTTGGGAGTCAGCCAAATATCACTCTGCAAAATTTGGGGCCCATGCATTTGATGTCATTATGAGCACCTGTTCTTTTCTCATTTAAGCTTCGCCATGCAAAAGACATGTTGTCTTTGTCTTTCTGTCAGCTGTTTTTCCATAACTGCAGCTGAGTTTGTATGTCAGTATGACACAGGGGAGAAGAGAGGATGGATAAGCAGTTTCTTTTGTCACGCACTCAAAACATTTGCACTTCCTGGATTTAGCCAGACCCTCCCAAGTCTACTTCCTGAATTCAGAAGCCAGTGTGGCCTAATGTAAACTTGAGATTGTACTGCTTGACCCGTGCTGTTTTCGAGACCTGCTAGCTTGCATATTTCCTCTCACCAACTCACTTCCTCATTGGCCCCTGTCATGTCGCGTGAGTCTTCGAACATTGGCAGGAAAGAGGGCGAAGAGGAAGAGGCCGAACTTTCAGCTTTAGTTGGAGAGCTCATTTCTATGATGAGACAATCATGTGTCTCCAGTCTCAAATCAGATGTTTGAGGTACCAAGACTGACCTGTTTAACTTCTTTTCAATTTTTTTTTGTTCTTGGCTTTGAATTTTTGGGAAATAAATCGGACTTGCTCTCTATGTGGCCTTCAGCTACATTCCATTATGTAACAGAGCACAAAATGGGAGGGGGGGGGGGGGGGGGTCGGGGGTGTAATCGATATCAGCCCTCAGTGCAGTGATCAAGTATATGTGTTAGAGGGCAATTTTATTTATTCAAAGTGTATTTTTGAACTTGGGATATATTTTTCTTATCAACAAATCGACAAAAGGATCCACTAAACAAAGAAATGTGGAGGTTCAGTCTTTGGTAATGTTTGTCCAAAGTGATTACAGTATCTGGTAAATCAATAGCTTCTCTTCCAGGTTGGTAATGAGAACTCTACAAGGTCATCTCTATGTCTCTTGTATGACCACTTGGCGTGTCTCGCCTCACTCCAGTTGCTGATAGACCCTAGCGTAACGTGATCCAGAGCAGGACTCAAAGTACTAGGCCTACTTTAGTAGACTAAGAATGTCATTGACCGGCCCATCTCAATATAGCCTGGGAATTAACCATGACTGAGTTCTGGCTGCCAAAGAGATTTGCGTGCTCCTTATGTACCTGTGTTGGACCTGCTGTTCCACCACATGACAAAAGTCCCAGTTGTTAAGAGTTGACATTCGAAAGCGTCAATGGGTTAACACCTGCGGACCTGCACGTCGGTTTTCGGCGGGTGACATGACTGAAGGTGTGTTATGTGCTAGCTTGGCAGGTGTGATGGCGTGAGAACGCCAGGCAATAACCTTCCCTCTGTGTTTGTATGTTTACAAGGTGAGGGCTCACAGCTACAAGCATTTATATTATCAAAATGGAAGATGAATAATTATCTTCATATCTTTATGAAATATTGAGATAGGGGTTTTGTTTTTATTCTTTCTTAAAAAGTAATTTGCTGTTTCCTCGAAGATACTGGTGTGATTCCCCTCCCGGGATCAATAAAGTACAATCTTATCTAAAACACTGCTAAATGATTAATTGATTAGGATTGTCGCAATACTATGAATAACATCAATATACTATTTTCACCTCCACAAGCACTAGCATAACAATTTGGGGAAAAAATGTTAACTTTTCAATTTCATTTTTAAAAAATATTTATTTACAATAATTTTGTGCATTACATGGTACTTTTAAACCACAAAAAGTACAAAATAATTGTGGGTTTTTTTGGGCTACTAATTGATTTTAACTCTTAATGTGTTAAATTGAGGTTCCACTGTTCGTTGATCGTGAGTGCAGCATTGATTTCTTGATTCCGCTTAGAAGTAGCACAGATGAAACATTATCTTGTCCCTGCGTCTAAGAACCTGAGGAGGTTGGCCAGGATCGATGACATCGTAAATAGTCACATGAAGTTGTATCACTCCCACGGGGCTATGTAATAAGTATCCTTAATGTAGCGCTGTACACTATGTAATGAGTGACTCCATGTTGATGTAAACACAACAGAGAGGCTTGTTTTCATTTTAACGAGGTAGGATTTCTCTCCAAAACAAATGCTGTTTTTCTTTTTTCTTTTTTTTTAGTTACAGAAGTACAGGAAACTTATGTAAGGCAAATGTTCCCCGTTCAGGACCTCAGCAGTGTCGTTGACCCTTTGCTTTGGCTTCCTTTGACCCTTTGAGGTAGTACAGGGGTTCCAGGTCAACTAAAGTGTGCTGACTCGCATGCTTGCCGCAAGAGATAAATGTCTGAGAACAATGTTCATGCACACCACACACACACACACACACACACACACTCACACACTTTCCGAACAGGAATTGAGTTTAGGCTGGTGATGACAAGCTCACTGACGAATGACTTAAGAATTGAGGGGTCGTTGTCTGTAGGTGATGATGGGGCTACAAATTGATGGACTCACATCTGCCATATACACACATCTTGACCTCTCTATTCCCATCTCTAAATTCAAAAACTTTGAAATCAATTGAAGCTCTATAGACGATGTGAAGAAACACACTTCCTATTTGTGGCAGATGGCGCCCATCTGATTACTGCCACCTATAGGACAGGAGTGGAACATTATCACTTTGTATGTCTTTTTTTTTCCATTTTGTTTTGTCTTGAGTCAACCAGCAGACAACTATGTTTATTTTAGGCCTTTCCTGTTTTCTATTATCTTGGTGTCCTTCTGGAAGGAAGCAGCAATGCAATTCCAGTGCCAAATTATTCTAATCACATCACCACAATTGTATTAGCACAACCATCATATTGCTCTATGAACTGGGAACAACAGAGCAAATCTGTGCTTTATTAGATTTATACCTTGCAGCTATGGCTTGCGTTTTCCATTGACTCCCCCTCCCTCCCCCCCCCCCCTTCTCTTGGCGAGGATAAGGGACTCTTGTTCACAATAAACTCGGCAAAACAACGGCAAACAAAACAATCATTGAGCAGAAATGTATTGCGTAAGCATCAACGCAGATTTCAAATGAGCATGCGCCTTCACATAAGAGGACGGCAGAGGATTAGGAGAAGACCTTTAACATGTCCCCGGTCGCACTTGAAGTTTTCAACACAAGCTTTCACACCGATACGTACGGCACATTTCATATAGGTGACTCAGAGGAGGCTTGAGGCATGAAGGACATGGCTGTTGCCAACCTTAATCCCGGTGATATGGGATGAATATAGCCTTTGGACCGTTACACTCGGTGCAACTGAAGTTTATTTATACATTGGGAAAGCCTTTCCCTTAAGTACCATAATGAGTAACATGTTTTGTGATCTACTAGTGATGTTGTTTTCGTTGTTGGAAATGATAGTGGGTCATTTGTGGTGAGGAGTGATTGCCAAATCTTTCTTTCTGGGCACGCCTTCTTCTTAACTCTGGCTATATTTAAACTTGTTCTTATTAAAACCAAATGTATCCTCTTAAGCGTTGGCTAGAGCTCTAATTATTTTTTATTCCCAAGTCCTGCTAAAAGTCTCTGGAGGTTGCTTCTTCATTTTCAAATGACCCAAGAGAATGTTACGTCTGTTGAGACGATTCCATACACCATCTTTGTTAAATGGTTCATCTCAGGCTAACAGGGGTGGGATGTTCCAGTTCCAAGATCTTAGACTTTTATGGGGTTATGACTTATCTTATAAAATTCTGAACCGCCTTATTCTCAATTTGCAGCTCTGAATGCTCGCATTGTTTCATCTGCCAGTTCTCTTTTATCACGACTTTTCACTTCACAGGCTTCCTTCCTATTCCCGACAGCACAAACCAACTGGACATGTGCTGAAATGACTTTTCGCAGAGTAAACCTCGCTCATTTACTGGCAAGGCCTCCGTCTGCCGCCTCAGCGTTCTCAGCATTTCTGTGTTCTCAGAGACAAGGTCCTGATGTCCTTTTCTGCTAGTTAGCCAGCCCAGCAGTGTTACACCCACAACCTGCTCTACTTTATCCCATCTCTACATTGTTCACACTGTCCTCCTTTTGTCTGATCCCTTTCTTGATCTCTGGGATTTTCCACCGCTTGTCATCGTGTCGGGGGGGGGACGGGGGACGGGTCAAAGTTACGCAACTCCAGGATTATTTCCATGGACAAATTGTGTCCGACAGGCTGAAACCACAGGACATAGGTGAGGTTCAAATGCATTCCCACACAGTCCAGTGAGAAGTGATCCCGCGCTCCGTTGTTTTAGCGCTAGCTTGAAAGATAGATATGTCTAGTTGCTATTGGACGATAACGTTAGCACCTTCAGATTAGCCAGTTTTAAAGAAGATCCTTGCTTCTGAGTCATTGGCTACAACTTTAAAACGGCTTTAAGATGATTCAAACCTAACATAGTCATCAAAATGGACAACAGATTAAATATCAGCCTTCATGTGAAGTGCTTTACTTCTGGGTTTTGCACTTGTGTTTCTAGCTAGTGTACTGCAGTGTCGCGGCGCAGTGTCACTCCAGTTCTGACCATTTATGACCATATTATAGTGCTTAGCCATGGTCCAAATACTGTAGTTGACTTTTGTACAGCCGGCGTGGGTTCACTTCACACTCACGCACTCTTCATCATCACCCTTTGATTGACTGGCACAGTCCATGGGCTTGTCCAGCTTTTATCCTGAGTTAAGTGGAAATAGGCTGCAGCCCCCACCTGCCATGACCTTGAACAAAATAAGCCATCAATAAAAAGAATTCTTTGTCCTTTGTGTAATATGCTAGAAAAACCTTTGGAGACATTGTCGAACTGTGCACTCAATTGCTCCAGAGCTGATTAGCAAATAAGCGTATGAGGTTCACCCTACTTTAACATTGCTCATAGTAGGAGCACAAATGACTGGCACTGACTTGCTCCCCCATCTGGCCCAGATCCCAAGCCCCTCAGGATTCCCATTAAAGCCCCTCTGTCACGAAGGACTGCCGGCTCTAGTTTCTCTTGGCACCATAATGAGAGCCGATGAGAGCAACAAATGACGGGAGGAGATCAGCTAGTGATGAGTGACTAAGTTTTCTCGCATTTACACAAACACATTTATTGCACAAGAAACACCCGCTCTAAGCTTATATGTAATGTAGTTTCCTATAAAATCCTGTTGAAATGACTTGGCGTAACCCTGACGGTGTTTGGTTTACTCCCATCTGGTTGGGGTGTTGTGTTATCTTGGCTGTTATCACTGTAGGCATGAAATCATATATAAAAAGTTGAGACGATAGTATGTCACGTGTTTTTATGTTGCCAGGAGCAAACCGATAACATTTACTCTTTTGTGCAGGCAGTGTTTTAAGTAGTATAAAATAAGTGCCAGTATTTCCCTCATTTGATTTTTACCAGGTAAATTAAGGGATGGGTAAATGTAATATAAGGCAAGATACTTTCTGATTTTATACATAGACCAAGAAGGACTCAACACACTAAGCAGTTTGGCAGATAATTCTTCAAAAAAAGAGGCTTCAGTCTGTTTTATTCCACTTCCAGATGAAGTTTACTGTTAAAATATACATAAAACAGAGAATTACACATTGTAAATTAAAAAAACAACAACATAACTTTGCCTTAATGTCTGTTAGCTTAATGCTAAGTCATATCAAAATATTTTAACCTCCAGCTAAATTGCAACCCTATTGACAACGAAGCATTCTAGAAACTAGATGGATGAATAAATACAGTAAATTATCACCAAATCCAACAAAGTTTTTCTAACAGGCTCTGGTTTGTGGGACAGTAGTTTCGCCTTCAGTAGGTCAGATGCTATCATCGGTGGCTTCGCAGGACCAAGATTTCCCGACACATTCCTGCTCTATAATCATCATTATGTCATTACTCTCATGTTGTCGCCAGAAGATTGCAGCAAAAGTCCTCCTTGAGTCACATCCTCACCAAAATGACCTCAAATGGAACAGATGGCCACAGTTGTCACACTCACAGATTGTCATTAACACATTTCCACTCACCTCCTCCGTTTATTCCGCCACAAATGTTGCAGTGGATTAACATTCCTTCTACATAAGCAGTGTACAGTACTTCTCAATCTACAATGAACAAGCTTAAAACATCATGATAAGCCTACTTTTTCCATCAAGAAGAAAAAAAACATTTGAAAAATGCAACTCCTTGGGCTAGTGCAACAAAAATGTGATTTTAATGACATTAATTGATCTTGCATGGACATGCTGAAAATGCAATGTCTGTTTGTTAAAATTGAATAGCTGTACATAAATGTGGTTTGCTTGCATCTAGATTTTTCTACATCCACTACCTGTTTATGCGCTGGTACTTTTCCACTAGATGGAAGGAGAAATATGAGAGGCCATTCATAACTCTGTTTTTCTTTTCTTTTTTCAACTTTCATCTTACCAAATTCAGCCGTCCTTACCCGTCCTACTTCATCAGCATGAGCCCTAATACTGCAGCTTGGAAAATTCCACACTGCAGCAAAGAGACGGGTGGCAGAGAGAGAGAGAGCGAGAGAAAGCGAGAAAGAGGTGTGCGGGTAGGATGAGTGTGGGAGGGACAAAATGAGAATATTTGACGACGGTAATCGATGAATAGTGAATAGATTGGCATAATGAAAAGACAAAATTTGTATGGATGGATAAAACCATTTAAAGATGATGAACACAACGTTAACCTGAAGCTAAAGACTGCCCTTGAATTTATTTCAGCTCACAGTCTTGCAATAAGCACAAAAAGTAGGACGGCAAATTGCTGCAGGAACTCGTGCCTATAACACAATGGGCAGAAAAAGAGCTGCATTTTGAATTTGCACAAAATGGGATGCAGGCAGACGGAGCTCGAGTGAGGGTGGGCACGCCTAATTCCTCCAAAACGTGCATCGATCATCACGTGCGCTGAGATTAAACAGGAAAGCACTGCAGTGCCCAAGTACTGCTGTCCTCACGAGGCCTCATCCTCATTGTGAATCATCACACAGTGGCCATGGGCTCAGGTACTGTGCACCTGCACCACTCAATACTGCACACTAAAAGCACTTGATATTGTTATGAGTAAGGGTACAGTGGGTATAAAAAGTCTACACACCCCTGTTCAAATGCTTATAGTTATTCAAGAGGGAGAAAACTGAAGTAATGTGCTTGCACAAATGTGCACACCCTCAAATAATTTAGGAAAGGCTGTGCTCAGAATTAATAACATTAAGATTCAAACTAAATGGGAATCAACACCTGCCAGCAATTATAGTTCCTCTGAATAACCCCAAATAAATGTTAAATGTTCTACTTTCCTTGAATAATTCCAGTTGAAAATAAGCAACCTCAAAGCATCTCTACTAATCTAAGAGGGTGTGCGCACTTTTTCTCTGGTTTTTTTTTTTTTTTTTTTTTTTTTTTTTTTGCTACCTCTCTGTAAAAGATTTTTATGTGTTATACTGCTAGGTTTTAAATTCCATACTCTATCTAAAGTCTTGCATGTGAGCAGGGGTGTGTAGACTTTTTATATCCACTGCATGTAAATGACCTATTTGCACCATGCATGCAGGGCATTTTCCACAAACATCGATTCAAACAGCAATCTGTACAAATGTGTTATTGAGTGGCAGCATGAAGGTTGCAACTGGCCAACACTCATCATCAACATTATGTTCAAGTCTAAATTAACTGTACATACTTTGATTTTTTTTTTTTTTAAACACAATCAGCAACATTCTTAAGGTTCTCCATTTTCCAAAGTTGTGGAGTGTTTGTTGTTGCACTTTGCATTGCACTTTCATTTGTCTCTGTCTGACTTTGGGCTTTTATCTATTATTGGAAATCCTGCTGAACTTTCTAGTGAATTATTTACTCTCGGGGCACAGTGTGAAATGTCAACAGCCAAGCTCTTGTTACGCAGCAACTTTATATGCGTCAGTCTCTATACAATGCTAAAATGGACATGTTTGCATTGTGTTCCTTTGCTTGACCTCAGAACGCTTATTGCCTCGAGTTCAACATGGAAGCTCAAATTCCTTTCTGTTTTGGGTATAAAAAAAGCAGCACATTGGTCAAACAATGTGGATTAGTGTGTACACTCAGCGACTCTGATCCTCCCCAAACTCGGCAAACTGTGGAACATGTAGTTCTGGATTCTCCTTAAAGTACTTCCAGGAACTCCGCCTCAATTTTTGGGGAACAGTTTATAACTTCCAGCTATCCACCATAACTCTTAACTGTCAGCTGCACCACTGAAAGAATTTTGTGTTATACAACAATACAGCCATCCATTTTATTTTTTTATTTTTTTTATTTTAACGATTATTATGCTAAAATTCCTTACACATGTGCTATTCTCTCTGTTCTAGCTGGCTTTTTTGTTTTCATGTACCTTTCTCACCAGTCATGGGACCTTTTTTCTATATATAAAGATTGATTTTTTTCGCTATTAGATTAATGTAAGTTTCTCACCAGTCATGTGACCTTTCTCCGATATATAAACAGTTATTGAGTTTATTTGCTATTATGCAATATGCAATATTTAGAAAACCTCAGCAATGTATACCAGCATACCAGTGTAATGGTGTCTTTTACTTCAGAACATACTGTGCTCTGTCATCATCATATGTCTGTTATGTGCATGCCTAATGTTACATAACTGCGTCAACGTATACACCCCTCTTACCCACCCCCACAAATATGCACGGACAAGACCACAATCACACGCTGACAGCTGCAGAATTGAGAAACTCCAAAAGGCTGGACACAACAAACGCCAAGCTATGTGGAAGGAGGAGTTTGCATTTTAAGAGCAGGCCATGTTTACTTTTTTTTCTTTTCCCCCTGATAAGACAGAAAAGTAGCAGTGAACTTGACAGTCAGCCAACAGGGTTTACAGCATTCACGGCCATGACCTTTGTACATAAATAAAGATTATGTTTGCATTTTTTTTAGCTTGCTCCAGTCGATGCATTGTTTGTAACAAGTATTTAATAATTATTGTGTTAAAAATTGAAAAAAACAAAAAAGTGAAACTAGGTCCTGCACTATTGTAGAAGCCGAGTGTTTCCATATGACCTGTTAACTTCTTGGTTTGGATTGTAAATATCTTGCCTGTTTGTTTTGGGATCCTTAGCATGCATGTGTCGCAGCGAGTGTGTATATGTGTGTGTGGCTGTGCACGAAAATCACAATATTATGGTTCTAGCTGCTGGCAATCTGAGGCTCCACGTGATGTCCTGTGCAGCACGTGCGAGCCAGAAGAAGAAGGCTTGGTTTGTTGTTTTGTTCAATCTGACTGCTTGTATCATATGTAACTCCATGATTGTATAAATGCAGTGTTTACATTTTGTCACACTGTAACCCCCCTTTTTTTTTTGTCAAGACTGTCTTAATGAGAATAACTTGATGGAGTTGATTTTGAGCCAGCATAGTGTCAATTTAACAAGCGTCTCACATTTGAAAGAAAGAAACTAAAGTAGGTTATAAGGTTTGTTTTTCTTTTCTGGTTCTCATCTCCACCCACTAACCTTTCCAGACATACGGGATTTTTGCGTGTGTGTCGTGCCAATATTGGACTGGATCCAACATTAGCTTTAAAGTGGCACAGCATGCAAACAACTCCATTCAAGTGGGGGCGGGTTGGATGCCGGAGGCTGTTTTTGTTTTTGACAGTCTGTCATTGGGTAATTGTCCAGAGCACCGAATGTCCTTGCACATTTTTGATCTGCAAAAATATGATGGCGATTCAGTCTGTTTCTGGAATATCCAGTCATTGCAGAACTGACATTTTGGATTATGTTATGTTTGTGCTGCAAGATTTTTTGCATTTACATCCTTTTGCAAACGTGCAGGAAAAAAGGGATGAATGTTATCACCGGGAAAGTACGAGCATAAAACTGCCCAATTATTGGACATCATCAAGCACATTACTGTAGGCGAGATTATGAGGAACAATAATTTAATTGCCACTAAACAGATTTAGTCACTTAGCGGATGAGTGGAACACGTGTTATCGAACACTGAATATGTTGTGTTGTCACGTGACAACAACAGTTCTTTCTAGTGCACGCTCAAATTTTGGCTGTTACGGGATGTTGATGTCGTTGATGGTGGGCCAGACAGGATGTGGGGCAGAGGCACGGGACGGGGCCACCACTGAACAAAGTAGAATGAAAAGATCACTTTAGACTTTTGACTGAACCGATTTGTCACACAAAGAACCATTTCAATCAAATGAAGGCAAGGATGCTGTTAAATTTCCCCAAATCTGTCTGCAGCTTGTCGTTACTTTACACAGTAGTTTAAACATTGACTAAATCGTCCTACAGTGCTGTCATGGCTACATGATGTTCTCTGGAAACTGTTCCCATGGTGACACACCAGCGATGAACCTGCATTGATCCACAACAAGAAAAAAGTAGGCCATCAAACTGAGGGTGTCACTGTTTACAAGTCGTTACATGTCTTTTCACTCTCATGTGAGTGCTGCTCCACACAAACTGTTTTGCCCTTTAAGTGATTTATTTTTCACTTTTTTTCAACCATGCCTGTTGAAAATGCCTGCAGTATGACATGTGTTTACAAACACAACTCATAGGGGAGGTCCTCCTCCTTGAACCGAGGCAAAGTGGGTCATGGTTCTGTTGTTAGTTGACAGACGGGCTAAAGTGCTAATAGCGTAGCTTGATCTCTCAACATTTCAGTAACCTGTTGACAAGACATGGACTGTGTTCATCTAGGCCTCTCGGAAGGGGCTTTTTTGGGTCATGAGGGGCGAGTTTATGTTGGCACGATGCCAAGGGCTATTTCATGCTCTCAGCTTTCACCGCACGTGATTTCCTACTCTTGTATTTAGTCGCCTATGTTGTTTGTTTTTGCACTGTTTCTGATTTTAAAAAGCTATACCGTGTCACTGATAGACTATTTTGAGCTAACGAGATGTGGCACGTGTTATGATGTGTCAATATCTTGTGTTTCCATGCATCATCACTGTGCAAAGACATGATTTAGAGGGGAATGGGCTATGCCAAGCTTCCGGAATGCATGTGTGGAATGTGTCAGTGGACTTGAAGAATGTAATCTCAATGTGTGAGACTGCTCAGGTAATTTCCACCTCACCCAACTATATTTGCACATGTAGGCCCTCCAATGCAATAATGGAATGTGACGTCTATGTACTAAATTTAAAAGCACAAAGGGACTTTATTGTTGGAGTATTTACATTTGCTAGATTGCCCTTTGTGTTGTGAGTTATTTATTTACCTTGAAAACTAAAGATGGCTGTTTGACTAAATGTCATTGATCACCGACAGGGCATGAGGATTGCCTAGTGGGAAATATCTTTTGATTAAATTTTGGATTTAATTTTTTCTTTAGATAAAAAGATAACGCATGGATAAGCTACCAACCAATAAAAAGCCATGTTTCACACAAAGGCTAAATGTTAGCTACACTTTTCCGTTTCGCAGTAATACCCATTTCCTTGTCGTGAATTATGTTTTTATAACTTTACTCACGTTTTATGATTGCCAAGAAATACTCTTCAAACAGATGAATCACATTCCGTCATAGACAAGTGGAATGATAAGAAATGCTGTGACGTTGGGTGCTGCAGCACGTGGTTGTAAACAAGGTTGTCCTTGACGAGGCATTTTGTGTCGCCGCACCTTTGACATTCGCTATTAACACTGCTAGCGCCTCATTTGACAAGCATATGGAGCAGGCCCCTTTCTCTAGCAAGCTATCACCCTGAGCCATGTTTCGCTTGCTCACGTGTTGGGGAAAGAAGGGGGAGGACGCATAGATCCAATGGGATGAAAATGGGATGTCCACTAACTACAACAAAGCCGTGTGACTCCCCCAACCTTGAAATTCAATCCATGCTTTGCGTAACGACACATTTTGGCTTTTAAACTCTTCCCGTATGTTTACTGTTTCTTGGGAGCAATAGAGGACAGCAACAATAGCTTTGGGATAAAGTTGCGAAAAATGAAAACAAGTCCATTGTTTACAATTTCAATCGGAGATTTATTGCCTTAAAGAATTCACAGAAAACATCTAATTCATATGTGAGTGCCTTTAAATAGAAAACAAATAAACATGTCGACATTCAAAACAGATTTTTAGGAGAATTGAAGAACAAACAAAACGAAATAATTAGCACCAGCAGTTTGCTATTTGTTTTCTTTGTCTTCCAAGTAATGCTATGAATGTAAATGTAGGCTACAAAAGTGATAAGATAAGAAATATGAAACCAAATGTATCACAGTCAATTTCGTGGAAAAAGAAAGTGAAAGAAAATGTCCATAAACAAAGACTTAAAATTACCCTAAATTTTCAATTCCACCAACATGTTTGGAAGAGTATTCACAATGTTTAAAATAGAGACCATTGGAAGGTTCATGTTGTTGTCCTCGAGCCAGAGCAATGTACTTTATAAAATTAGGTTACAATGAAGATGAGCATCCCGGAGCCTACTGTGGTTGGAATTCTGCTGAAATGTACAATGTGTGTGGAAAAAAGTGTTGGAAATTACATCACTCCCCTGAGTCATTGCTGGTCTGAGGACCCGATGGTACTGCCCGCGTCTATTGTCCATGCGCAGGGACCCATGACATGAAAGGAGCTAACAAAACACTGACGAAACAGTGAGGCCAGAGTGACGAGGCCAAAACGACGTCAATGGACATTTCTATGCGGCCAGGTTTCTCGTTACAGTTGAGGGAAAAGCATTTTCTTTGGCCTACAAGGTCCAGACATACTTGTGTGCAGCAAGGTGATAGCCTTTGACCATTCAAGCACAGACAACTGGAAATATTTTCCCAGGAAAAGCAAGAGAGAAAAGACTTGGTGTCCTGTTTAAGGGCTGATCATTTAATCCCTTCTCTGTCTGGCTCTGGGATTCTTTCTTTCCATTTGTAATCCCAGTGCTGAACTGGAACATCAGAGATTAGTGTAATGAGACTGTAACCAGCGACACACTAGTCTGACCCATTAAGTTGACAATCACTCAAAAACTATTATTTATTCCCAAAAAATAAACAGATGCAAATTTCAGATTCATTTATAAGAGGAATGACATCACTTGAGTTATCTACAATAAGAATGCGTGTTATGTGGCACATTGATTCAAAATGTGTCATATGTGTGATACTAATGGGGACAGGATAACAAGTGCAGGCGGAATTCCAAGGAAGAGCTTGCCCACGTGCTCGACATGTTTTGAAGGTTACATCACTTAAGCCCCTACACATTATGCTTGGTGGATACATATTAGAATGGTAAACATCACCTATGTTATGACTAGCCACTGTTACACCTAGAACCAACCGACTTCCACGGACATCTGACTCAATATGTCATCCACTGGTCAACAACTCCACCGCCCAGATGCAAAAATTGTTTTGCTTGGGTGAAGGTGCCAGGCAATGTTATTAATTAGCCCCAATGTACACAAGTGTCTAACTTGTTTTCATCACAGACAACCATTAGGGTTGCCATCGGGGAAAGTAGAAGTTACGAAATGCTAATGTGAACAGCTTATATTTGATGTCATTTCACAATATTTAGAATGCATTGGATTTTTATTATAGCTTGTTTCGAACAGAGGCCAGGGAAGATTGCGGCAAGTTTGGGGAGATCTGGCCCGCCGGCCTTTTGTCTGACACCCATGACGTATAGTTGATGTATTGAAAACTCCAGTTTGTGACCACACAGAGTACCTGATGAGCATGTCTGGAGTCAAACGGCCACACAAGTTGCCACAACGTAAGTACTCTAACAAGGTTTAGAGTTTGGATATACGATTCTCATGAGACGTTGGACTGCTACATTGTGTACATGGTGAGCTTTTGAGGACAAGTGAGGGAGGGAGAGACTGCGTGTCATGTTTCCCACTGAGAGGCTTTAGTGCAATGCAGTGGGCAACATGTGAACAAGCTAATTTAATTACTAATAATTAATGTAATTAAATCTGGATGATTTTTTACAAGACTCTGTGCCCCAATATGTATTTTCAACACAATCATAAGCACTGGTTGACTTTAAACCTACATTCTTATATTTGTTCTATGAAATTCCACTTGTTAGTCTTCCTACCTCTGGTCCTCCAAGAAATTGTATGCATTTTTCTGTCCTCTGATAGGTTGGCGAGTCAAAGCAAAACTTGTTACAACCAACTCCGACCACGTCTGTAGCAATATGATTTATATTGTGTGCTTATTTTTTCACGTTTTTGGCATGTTATTGGATGAATAATTCTGAACTGCTCCAGATGATGCGTGGGACAGCTGCAATTTGCTATCCTGCGTTTTTTTAAAGTACAAAATATTGATGATTTCTATAAATGTGACATGATCGTGCTCACTTGTATTCAGTGTCAAATGCGCTGATTGTGATTGTGATGACAGATAATGTAGCTGTTCTGTAATCAATTCATGCATACCTCTACTTGCTGTGTATTTACATGCGCTTTTTGGGTTTGTTCACTATCGTTGACATTTTGAGACCAAGTGCAAACCTTATATGCAAGCTGCAGGTTGTCTCCTGGGCAACAAAAGTGAAAAACCTGCAAAATGAGTAAACGACCACCACCAGGCGCACCCCCTCCCAAGAAAGTCTTCAGTGTTGTGTTTTTGTCTAGTATTTTTCCTGTTCTCTCCTCCCACTGTTTTTTTTTTCTCTCTCCCCCCCTTTGTTTGTGTGATCCTCTCGAGATGCCTTATCTCCTCCCAGCGACAAGAGCGCCTCCGTGATTGGCTGGTCTTCAGTGAGGAGGCGTGGTTTTAAGGCGGGGCTTCCTGTTCTTTACCAGGCAGCGACATTTGCTGGTACGTCAGTCGAGCCACAGCACAGCGACAGGAAACGTCCATGTTAAGCCATTACGTTTTTATCAGCCTTTAGTGACGCACACGTAGCGTTTGATGACACGAAATTAGTCGCGGAAGCTATATAGTTCTACAGAAGAGCGATATACACTGTCCCAGGGCAGGTGACGCGTAGGGAATAAAGGGTTTTCTTGCCTCCGTCCTTCCTGCCTAGGCTTTGTTTTTTTTCCCCCGCAGTCGCTCGAGTAGGGAAGCGGCAGCGCCCCCTGTGGGCCCCATAGGAAACAAGTCCAGGATAGGGAGCCAGGCGAGTGCTGGAGCCCCTTGCCTCGCTTGCGACGTGGTTCCACCACGCTCTGATGTCCGATGCGGAATGAGGATGAGTCCCGCTCTGGAAGCCCTCATGCAGGCGGATGGAACTCCCTATTCGGGAAAGGGGGTGATGCTTGAACCCTTCGTGCACCAGGTGGGGGGGCACTCCTGCGTGCTGCGCTTCGGGGAGCAGACCATCTGCAAGCCGCTCATTCCCCGCGAGCATCAGTTCTACAAGAGCCTCCCCGCCGAAATGAGGAAGTTCACCCCGCAGTATAAAGGTAAGACCGACTCCCGGAGCTGAGTGCCCGCATCGGAACTCGTCCATCATGGCGATTACAAGCGAGCTGGCATGTTTCTCATTTGCATGCTAAGCATTACGTAACGCTTTCAAGCATTTACAGACTGATGTTGGCTTGAATAGTTTGCGGTAGGATTCGTTGAAAGGGCCTCGAGAACAGAATGTGACTATCATTCAACGTTCTAGGAAATGTTATCTATAGACTTTAACGCCCTAGTCGCAGTTGATGGAAAAGCAGGGACGGGCCTTGCCTTTGGTACCTTGGCCTTACATATTATGTCACACATGACGAAACTATCAATACAGGGGCAACTATTATAGCAGGACTGGACTGTTGACTAATGTGTACAGAACCCATCAATTAAGTTTTGCGAGCCAATTATTTTTAATTATTGTTGGCCCGCTAGCATGGCCCTTTAGCAAATTTGATAGGCTACTAAAGAGTCCTACTGCAAATAAAATTTGAATTGTATGAGCTAGTGCTACTGGTTCTAAAGCTGGTATTCATTATCAGGACAGAGGTGAATTAATCTTCGTGTCACCATTTTAAAAAAAAAATACAAATCCATCTCTTAGCTTTGTTGGAATGTTTTTAAGCATATCATATTAGGCAATAGAAACCAATGGCGCAGAGTTCTCTGGGTCAGCAAGACATGGGCAGCTTGATTTAAAAGCCCTCTTCAAAGCATTTAAAGTCACATTTAAAAGCAACGGAAAGAGATTTTAAAAAGTAGCTTAATAAAAAGAAACGTACACTGCAGTGAATGAGTAAAGCAACACTCACAGCGACACAATGTAACCACTGACAATTAGTCCCCATCCACCTTTTTATTGTAGTAGTCCTAAATGTCCACTAGGTCTTTCTAATACCCGATTAGACAAATGACATTTAGTACATACTGGTTCACATATCCAAGGAGGTAAAATATCCATGTAATTTGACTCTGCCGAAATGCGGCGCGGTACTATAAAAAGAACGCGTGTGTGATGTCTGAGCAGTTACACGGCAGATTTCAAGGTCTAGCTGATACTGCTAAGACATTACAATGATGAAACTTTTTCCTACAACTTCCAAAGCTGGCAACATAATGTCCCAAGAACAGTCGTCCACTCCTGGCGTTTTCACCTCTGCTGCCTCCGTATTCATTTAATAAAGAGCCGTTGAGTCACAAGTTCCCACACTTGCTTAGTTGTAGTGGAATGACTGTGCAAGTCTCCATCGGGCCAAACTGGTGGGGGCGAAAGGGCCTAAGGATGCTGATGTCAGCACAGATGACGTCAAGCGTGAGAAGCTGCATGATTGCTGGGTCCTCGGGCACGCAGATTTAACGCAACGCAATCGTTTACAAAAGAGCTGCCTTGTCCTGTCAAATTGTTTTGCTCTGCTAGGACAATACGTCCATGTCAAAGTTTTGAACTTGTATGTCTGTTAAATGCATGAGCTGTAGTCTTGCTTACTCTGTTTGATTTGCAATTTTTTAATAAATGCTTTGAATGACAAACTCAAGCCTTGTCTGTCTTTTTATTAGTTGATCTTTTGTGGCCCTGTATATTTTTTTCATCGTTATACTTTCATGATTTTGTTCCTTGTTGAGCAAGTTCATTTGCAAGATTCACATAATGATATTCATGAAACTTCAGATGTCCTCTGGTGTGTTTGTGTAAGTGTAAATATATTTTTTTAAACAACGCTGTCCTCCTTTACACAGGTGTGGTGTCGGTCAGTTTCGAAGAGGACGAGGGTGGGAACCTATGCCTCATTGCGTACCCTCTTCATAGCGAAACAGGCGACCTGGAAAACAAGGACCCCTCGACAGATTGCGAGCCCAAGAGCAAGATGTCGAAGCGGAGTAACAAAAAGCAGTCCCCTTTGCACGTAGAAAACGACAACTATAGCAAAGAAAGAGCACGACAGAGCCGGAAAGAAGATAAGATCATAAGGTAAATGCTTCCTTGCTGCATGTTGAAAGGCAAAAGCAATTTGTGACACAAACGCTGACCTTTCTTTCTGTGTGCTTTTCGTTTTAGCTACCGTGACGACGTCCAGGCACAGCAGCAGGCAGAGGTCCTGTACTTAAGCCTAGAGAAGGGCAACATGGTGCCGCAGATCAAACACAATCCCTGGAGTCTGAAATGTCACCAGCAGCATTTACAGAGGATGAAGGACAACGCAAAGCACCGGAACCAATACAGTATCCTTTCATTGCTTTCGTTGTGGAACACGTGACAACATGTTCATAGGAAGCGCATCGTATCTGTCTTGTGTTGTGTCGTGCATTCCTTGACTCGCTTTCACAGAGTTCATCCTTTTGGAGAACCTAACATGGCGTTACACAGTCCCATGTGTGTTGGACTTGAAGATGGGGACGCGCCAGCATGGCGATGATGCTTCAGAGGAGAAGAAAGCCAATCAGATCCGCAAGTGTCAACAAAGCACATCTGCCTCCATAGGAGTGCGCCTCTGCGGCATGCAGGTAAGATCAAGACCCGAGTCGCCCGTCCTGTCGTAGTCAAATTGTGGCGCTGGATTTTGTCTGCTTGTTTTTGTGGTCTGACTTAGTCGACATTTTTCGCTCCGATGCCCGCAGGTGTACCAATCAGATTCCGACCAGCTCATGTTCATGAATAAGTACCATGGCCGAAAGCTGACCTTCGCGGGGTTTGAGGAGGCCCTCTACCAGTTTTTCCATAATGGACGTCGCCTGCGGCGCGAGCTGCTGTCCCCGGTGCTGCAACGACTCCGCGAGATGCAAGCCGCTCTGGAGTCCTGCGAGTCGTACCGATTCTACTCCAGCTCCTTGCTCATCATCTATGACGGAGACCCTCCCAGAACGCCATCTCGACCTCGACACCGCGGTGGCGAGGAGGGGGATGAGGATGAGTTGTCTGACGACGAGGAAGAGGAAGAAGGGGCCTTCGGGTTCCCTCGTTCCTCCTCGGCGGGCTGCAGCGCCGGCGGCGCCACGGGGAGCGGCAACGGCAATAGCGGCCGCTCCGCCCACAGCCCGGCGGACTCCAGCAGCGCCGCCGTGGACGTGCGCATGATCGACTTTGCTCACACGACTTGCCGCCACTATGGAGAGGACAGCGTGGTGCACGAGGGCCAGGACAGCGGTTTCATCTTCGGCCTCCAGAACTTGATCACCATCATCTCCCAGCTGGAGGATCACAGCACTGACTGAGGCTCGCATCGGAGACCGCATGTTCTGAATTTCAATCCTGGGGAATGAGCCTGATGTGCTGACGCCCCGCTACTCCGAGGCGCACCGCCGTGGTGGTGCGACCCTGCCCGCCCGCTTGGAGGGAACCTCGGACCCCCTCGGGATCAGGAGGGAGAGTGCGCGGTGGGTCCCGCGCTCACCCTTACCCGCCAGAGGACGGGGCCGCCCAAGCCCCTCCTCACACTTTATCCTCTTTGAGACTGCTCCTTTTCTTTAGCGTGTAGTAGGAGGACCAAGATTGAGGTCTCACAACAGCCTTGTAGCATCCAAGGACACTCCACCTCCTCCTGCGGCACACACAGGTTCCTTTTATTGTGCATTCTCTCTGAGAGAGAAACAGCGTGCTAGATGGTTGAAATTCGAGTGTACTGTAGTTCAAAGAGGCTGACATGGTGCTTTTTACCTGTGGCGTGAGTTTAGTTGGTGTTTTTAGGGGAGTGCAGTTACAACTGGGAGTATAGCACATTCGTACTCTGGGGGAGGGACTTTTAAGGGCTGACCTTGGCTGGCTAGGTCAGCTGCCTTGTAGCAATTTAAAGTGAATGCTCCTCATAAGGACATTTTGCGTTTATGTTGATGTTTGGAAGAGATGTACGTTTCGTGTCCAATCGTATATTTTGATGGACTCTTGATACAGGATGGACAAGATGGAGACAGAAAAAGGGGTTTGCCTTTTTCCAACAGTCCTTTAAAAAAAAAAAAGATTTTTTTTTTTTATTCCCAATGTGTTTTTTCTTGGAATTTCTCTTATTCATTCCTTAAATGTGGACTTGAAGAGAATTTATTGATTTGAAATGACTAGCCTACCAAGAGACTATTTATAAAAAAAACATTGTTGAAAATGGAAAAAAAAAAAAAATCACATTCCAAATAACCACTGTTGTACGTTTTCTTGTTATACTGAATTTATTTTGTTATTGCGAGAGCCGAAAAGCTCGCTTGTACACCTGTGCATTAGCAATGTCTTGAAAATAAAGACATTCATTTGTGGTAAGGACTTGTAGTTATTCCAGTTTTTCATAAAGTAGTTAATATGAGTTAAACAAAACGAGCACGAAAGCAATAAATGATTTCAAGAAAAAAAATCCAAGAAAGTGAAGCAGTGCACGTCTACACTAGCCCAAACTGCACCCCATTAATTAAATTCATATCTTGCAGCGATGTCACACGCTTGATTGTGCAAGAAAGTTCGCAGCAAGCATTGAAAGGTGTTGGCCACTGCCCACACACCATTAGCACAAAGAAAAAAAAACAATCATGCTGAGCAATGGAATGTATTTTATCAGACAAGAGTCCATTGTCAGTCTTGCGTGGACATTGTGTCATTCGTAACAAAGAGTTTCTTCAACTGCCTGTCACAGGCACTAAACTACTTTGATTAAACTCTGTTTAATTAGGCTGCATGACGTGAAATGAACATTGTTGGCAAAAACAATCAAAAAGCCGAGCGGCTAACTTTAATCAAAAACTAATCTGTCAAATTCCCTGGAATGTGATCAGTTTTGAAGCCTGGATCTTGATTGTTATACAACATTCTGGAAAAACAACTAAATCCACTGGATGGTGTGGGCCATGACCTCAGTGACTTAAAATAATATTGCTTCATTTATGACGCACAAAGAACATTTTATTTTGTAGGCCTCGCTGGGTGGAGGGTTTTTAATCAGACTACATTGTGTATTCAGTTTTGAGCCATCGTTCGTCAATTTTTTTGCTTTGACTTGCGAGCGTAAAGTTGCAATACAAAAGCTTCACAAAGCAGTTTAGAAGAAAGTGAACAATTCTTTCAGAAATAGGCTTCAAGCTGTTAGAAGCCACGCCCACTTGCAAAATACCGAGCGAACAAAATGCAATAGCCCAACACTTTTAGCTTCATATATTTGAACACAAACGGTGTGTGACGATTTAATCATTGGCTCAAAGGACACACTTTCGTATCTATGCAAACGTGTACCATGGGTGGGGCGGCAGTGCACTCGTGTTTTTTTTTTATGTTCATAAATGCCGTGGAAGTCGTCACAGTTCAAAGGTTGTGGAAATATTTATCTCATTGCTGAGTAGCTTGCACACACATCATCGCTGTTCATCATTTTATTTTTTTTAATATAAAATTTCAGCATTTTAACATTTTCAAGAATAATTTTCCCTATTTATTCCAAACATCACTCTTTACGTGTATGTGGAATATCTATGCTGTTTTGACAGAACAAACTGAATGACGACTTTCCAGAAGCTGCTGGCCTACATTATCAGGAGTTATAGTACAAATGAGCACAAAGCATGGGTGTGTGTGTATGCGTGTGAAGGCCTGATAATGATTATGATGCTTCTTATAAAACAGAAACCACAGAAAATGCTGTAGGGGGAATATATTTTGCTGCACATGACAGTGCAAGCAGGATTAATTATCCTGGAGGAGTTAAAAATAGCCCAGGTCAAGAAAGGGCAGCATCTGTGGTAATGTTTCGGCTGGATTTTTAAGCGTAATGATCTGGTGATCCTGAAAGGGGGATCCTTCCATCTGTGGTCCCTTCTCAAGGTTTCTCATTTTCCCCTGGCAGGGGTTTTTTGAGTTTTTCCTTGCCCTTTTGGGAGCTTATGATCAGGGGATGCTTTGAGAATAATTGTCAATTTTTGGCTATGTGAAGCCCTTTGAGACTGTTTGTGATTTAGGGCTATACAAATAAACTTGACTTGACTTGACTTGATCTGTGGTAATCTGGATTAATCTCTATCTCAATTTCAATAGTTGATTTGGATGGGTACATTTAGTTTGTGCCTCACAGTATTTTCTTCTGTGAAGTCGGCTTTTTTTTTTTGTCCTGTGGTGGGTAAAAAATGATTAGCGGCGGCTTGACGCATTTTGATAATTCGACGCTCTGCAATATCTGTGCTGCTGCAACAAATGACAGAAGACGCAATATACAGGTGTCACATGACCTTTACACATGTTACATAAGAATGTGGTGGGGCTGTACAGATGTTGTTGCAAGCCTAGCAAGACCCAATCTAGCCAAACCACACATACTGTAAACCATGTATACATTTCTAGTGTTATCTCAAAGTGTTCAAATGTTATCACGACCTCTTCATTATTACAGAATGGACCTTGTTTGCTCTACTTATTAAGGACATAGTTATCTTTTAATGGGTGTTTGTGATTGATACCGACTAATCTGTACTTTAATCATCAATCATAATCTGTTTGCTAATAATTCAAATTGTCATTCAGTGATTATATGCGGGGTGTGAATTTTTTAATTTGTCCCAAAATACTATCATTAATTACCTTTTTTCTAGCTATGCCAGTGACGTATAGTGACAAACAGAACAATAAAATGATTTTCCATTAGGTGGCAGAAATTACCGTAAACAAATATTTTTGGTTTGTAGTGTGTGGTGAGATTTATCTCATGTAAAATAGGTGCAGTGGCTTAATAAAGGTTGAGAAACTCGAGTTAGGACTGTAACTCCTTGGTGCAAGTCTCATTGGTGAACATCTCATCTACTGTTCTCTGCTGCTGTCTCCTGGCTCAGAGGATATAACACAATTTCACAATATATTTTTTTGTCATTGTCTTCATATTTTGCTACTTTGAGGTGATTATTTGTAACTGTAAAATTTAAAGGTCATTGTAAAGTGAAAATAAAGTGAAATAATATACGTCTTCTAAATAAAGAAAAATCCGCGAATATGCGGGGGTACACTGTTCTCTATTTGCGGTTTGTTGTACTGTCTCTTTAAGAAGCTTGTCTCGCGTGAAGTGATGGTGATGTGTCTGTTGTGCTTGTCAGTACACACGCACACTCCCGGCCGGTGTCGACCCAGATTGATCGCCTTGCTGGACTGTCTATTTTAACAATCAGGACAATCAGGTGGACATTCGGGACACCATGGGTAGTGAGTATCCTCTTGTTGTTTAACTTTAACATAGTTTCTGGTCAGTTTTGTGGTTTGAGAATCGAGTAAACGATCACGTAGTAGCACTGCACATTAGCGTGTTAGCTGGCGTTGCTAGCTAGCGCCATAGAAATGTCGCCCTTTTTATGTTTATATGTTTCTGGTGTATGGTGGTTAATTAAAAAAATGAATAGAGGAACGTATTTGTTGTTTGTGTGGGGGATTTAGACCCGTGGGCTGTTGCGTGGCTGACTGTAAACGGTTGATGCTAACTTGCTAGCTACTCATTCAAATCCATTGACGGATAAATTAGTGATGACGACGCATAACACCGATGACGTTCCATTGTCAATTCCCGATGTTTATCATCAGCTAGCGGTTGTAAACAAACATTTGTGCTGCAGTGGGGCTTGATGATTGATTTTATTTGGTCGGTATTGTTTTGATTTTCACGTTTATCGGCGACGATTTTTACTCGCAGCGTAAAGTCCGCCCCTCACTCATTGCCACGTCTCACGGGTGAGCAGCTGAAATCATCTGAGAAATGTTCATATTTGTTTGATTTCAGTCAAATTCTTGGAAGTGATCAAGCCATTCTGCGCAGTTTTGCCAGAAATCCAAAAACCTGAAAGAAAGGTATGCGTTCAGTCAGTGACTACAGGTCACGCAACTGTATGTGTGTTGTAAATAAAACCTATTACAATGTTCTTGGTTCAGATCCAGTTCAGGGAGAAGGTTCTATGGACCGCCATCACGCTCTTTATCTTCTTGGTTTGCTGCCAAGTGAGTTTCTTAGTTTGTGTTATTTTAAACATGATGCTTTTCAACAATTTTGTTGCATGATATGAGAAGTACTCTCGCAGCTTGCAGAAATGTATCCGATTTTCCTTTTAGATCCCTCTCTTTGGCATCATGTCATCAGACTCTGCAGATCCATTTTACTGGATGAGAGTGATTCTGGCCTCCAATCGAGGTGTGTGTCTATTATGAGCCTGCTCAATATTTTCCTGTAGCACAAGACTACTTCACTGTTTAATGTGGGGGTGTTCCCTCAGGCACATTGATGGAGTTGGGCATCTCCCCTATTGTCACCTCCGGCCTGATCATGCAACTCCTTGCTGGGGCTAAAATCATCGAAGTTGGAGACACACCCAAAGACAGAGCCCTTTTTAATGGAGCGCAGAAATGTACAAAAAAAGCCACCACTATTTTCACTTGGGTGACTGACGTCAAAACAGGCGTCTGATACTTCTTGATCTCTTTCAGTGTTTGGAATGATCATCACCATTGGCCAGGCTATTGTATACGTGATGACTGGCATGTATGGTGACCCCTCAGAGATGGGAGCTGGAATCTGTCTGCTCATCATCATTCAGGTACAACCAACTTAAAGGAGAAGGCGAAAGGACTGGAGAGACAGCTAGTTACTCACCTTCCTTTTGATATGTTGTCACCCGAATGAGCTCATCTGCCCATTTGTTAGTGTGACTTCCTCTTGTTGTCACTTAGCAAATCCTGATAGTGATACAGTGTTTCTAAGCTGTTAACGCACATCTTTCCTCCAAAGTTGTTTGTGGCCGGGCTGATCGTATTGCTGCTGGATGAGCTGCTCCAAAAAGGCTACGGTCTTGGCTCGGGCATCTCACTGTTCATCGCAACCAACATTTGCGAAACCATAGTTTGGAAGGCTTTCAGCCCTACCACTGTGAACACCGGCAGAGGTAAGACGAATCTGCACGGAAAGTCACGAATTTAGTTTTTGCTTTATTGTATTGAATTGTACTTGCTATGGTGATGACGTTTGCAGGCACAGAATTTGAGGGAGCCATCATCGCCCTTTTCCATCTGCTGGCAACCAGGACGGACAAAGTGCGTGCCCTGAGAGAGGCCTTCTACAGACAGAACCTGCCCAACCTCATGAACCTCATTGCCACCGTCTTTGTTTTTGCCGTAGTCATATACTTTCAAGTGAGTTCTTCTTTTTCGCGTGGGCGCAATTCCCGCCCAAAGCTCCCAACAAGCACTTACGACGAAACATGCGTAGGGAGTGTTGTCAAAAGATCTCCTGACCTCTCGCCTTGTGTCACAGGGATTCAGAGTGGATCTGCCAATCAAGTCGGCTCGTTACCGCGGCCAGTACAACACTTACCCCATCAAGCTCTTCTACACCTCCAACATTCCCATCATCCTGCAATCAGCGCTGGTCTCCAACTTGTACGTCATATCCCAGATGCTGTCCACGCGCTTCAGTGGCAACTTCTTGGTCAATCTGCTTGGAACGTGGTCTGTAAGTACACATCCTGCTTTCTAGTATTGACATTTTACACTCATTGCAAATACGTTTTATTTGTTAACAGCAATGGTTGTTGTGTTTGTAGGACGCTTCAAGTGGCGGTCCAGCTCGGGCGTATCCTGTGGGTGGTCTTTGTTACTACCTCTCCCCGCCTGAGTCATTTGGATCAGTTCTAGAGGATCCAGTGCACGCCCTTATCTATATTGCCTTCATGCTCGGATCATGCGCTTTCTTCTCCAAAACCTGGATCGAAGTCTCGGGCTCCTCCGCAAAAGATGTAAGATCAAATTTCTTTAATTGCATGTGCAGACATCTCAGTGTGACTCTGAAAAATAATAAATTTGATGTGCAGGTGGCAAAACAGCTGAAAGAGCAGCAGATGGTGATGAGGGGACACAGGGAGACTTCCATGGTCCATGAACTCAACAGGTAAAATCATTATTGAAAGACCTATTTTGATTTGCATCCATGATTTTTTTGGTACGTTACTCAAAATGTGACACTTTTCTACATTTAGATAGATTATTTTTCACGAGTATTAATTCAACTTCATTTCTACTTTAGGTACATTCCGACTGCGGCTGCATTCGGCGGGCTGTGTATTGGCGGTCTGTCGGTCATGGCTGATTTCCTCGGCGCTATCGGCTCCGGCACGGGAATCCTTTTGGCTGTCACCATCATTTATCAGTACTTTGAGATTTTTGTCAAAGAGCAGAGTGAAGTAGGCAGTCTAGGAGGATATTTCTTTTAGAAATTCCCACGTTTGAGCAACTCTTATCAGCGTCTTGCGTATTTTTGACACCTTTGTGAAGCACTCCCCTCATCAGCTTCCCGTCAGTAGGACTTTTTGGATTCTCACATCAAATGAGGTGTCGGACGTGTGAGATGCTACCTCCATTCATCCTCAAAACGACATGGCAGTTTTTTTGCTCCTTTTTGAAGCTCCCCAATATTCATTTAAAGACTGCCTTTGCGAGGGGCATTGAGGTTTTTTGATTTATTTCTTTGACCAACATGATAGAACTTCGGTATGCGGGCATGCTGGGATGATGGTGCCCCGATGCTTGCTGTGCGCATGACAACCTTCTCACAGAGCTTATACGTTCTTAATCCACTTTGCTTTTTTTTCCTGATGAGCTACAAATTTTAAGAAGGTGCAAGAAGCTGGCTGAACTGTGTCAGATCTTACCAATTGATGCTTCTGTGGACGTTTTTAATGGAACACAATGTAAGTGAAGAAAAAAGGATGTGAGGCTTACATTTGTGTCTGGCAGGAATTCCGACTGCTTCTTTCATAAAAAGGCAATCCCGAGAGCTTCAGTATTAACTCAGTGGTCATATTCATGTTCTTAATTTTTCCTTTGTTTTTATTGTCTGTTTCGAGAAACATTTTGTCACACACACACCCCGCCCCCCTCGACAGATAATTTATTGTTTTGTGTACATAGGCAATGTGGAATGGTTTTAAGTGTATAATAGTCTTTGGAATATGTACAAACATGAAAACATTTCAGAACGAACATTTGCAAATAAAACAATTTTGGAAAAAAAAATATTGTTGTTATTGTTGATAATCATTTGGAAGGTAATTTAATACACTGTGACTTGGACTCAAAAAAAGGCATGACATGATCAAACCCAGGTGACAATGGGGAACAGGCAGTCACTTCCCAGTTTATAGCAGTTGTATTTGTAATGTTTGCCTGGTTTTTAATTTAATCATGAATAAGCAAAAGAGGACAATTTTCTGACAGTTCACAAAAAATGTATTGTAATATGTGAGGGAAATTGATATAATTACATTATTATAGTTTCCATTTTCCTCAAAAGAACGAGTAAAACCATGAGCCAAACTCCATACCAGTGGGTGGCAGTAATGCACCATTAAGGTGTTTACCAATCCCTAAAAACAACTAAGAAGAATAGCCGTGCTATAGCTAATTAGCTTTTCCCTTTCTGTCGATGGGAACTCGGCTAGCTCCTCCGAGACACCACTTAGATAATCGTCCGTCGTTGTGAAACAGTTAAAGATGCTTAACACGTGACACAACTGTATCTCTGTGACATGTTCCAATGACACTGGTTGTACCTGACGGGTTGCTGCTGCTGCACTAAATCGAGTTGTTCATCTTCATTTTGGGAAGAAATGACTACTGTCAGGCAAGAGGGTAAGCAGCACGCTGTGCTAGCTCGGCTAACTCATTCATACAACATGTATCCGGAAGTTTTTATGCCATAAGTTTGAGACAGTTGCTCAAAATGTAATTTCTAACTTATGATAGCATTACGAAATGAAAATGCGTTGCATCAAATAAGAATGACAGTATTTGTTTTAATGTGTTACCTTGAGTCGTTAACATGTAAAGATTCAGTTGTTCGTTCCATTCAATTGAAAATAAATTCCACACAGGCAAAGACAAAATAATCTTTGTCACCAAAGAAGATCATGCAACACCCAGCAACGCCGAGCTTGTTGAGGAAGACCCTGATGATCCTTATGAGGAGCGAGGTGAGTGACCAAAATAAGCTTTAAAAGTAGCGCTAATGCCACAAGATGTCGCCACAGCAGCCGTACTAACAGGAAAGTAGTAAAAGTGTCAAGTAAATATGTCGAAATGAAATTATACTGCACAATATTTACAGTGGAAACTGCAAAAAAAAAAAAAAGCAATTAATTCTCAGCATCTCTGTCTTATTAGGGCTGATTCTTCCCAGTGGGGAGATTAACTGGAGCTGTCCCTGCCTGGGTGGGATGGCCAGTGGTCCCTGTGGGACCGAATTTAAGGAGGCCTTCTCCTGCTTCCATTACAGTAAAGAGGAGCTGAAGGGCTCTGAGTGTCTGGATCAGTTCAGAGCAATGCAAGAGTGCATGCAGCTCTATCCGGAACTCTACCCACAAGAAGAAAATAAGATACCTGAAGCAAATGCAGAGCAGACTTCAGAAGATGCCACAGCTTCTGATTCCATGTCCACATCTGACCCCGTGCAGGACTCAAATAGCTCGCAAGCCAGTGCAGGGAGTTCACTGGAAAACTAATACCTGTCATCAGTTTGGGAAAGACGTTAGGTGGGCCCTGATGTGCTAGTTACCCATTTCCGCTTTTTGTTTGTCTGATTCGGAAATAATAATCAGAGCACACAAAGTGTTGACCACGGAACAAATGATTATTTACAAAAAAGCTTTCATTTTATTTCATGTATCACGTAGATTGCACTTGTTGTCATGTACTGTACTGCATTCAGCAGACTGATTTAAGAATTGAGCTTCCAAGTGGGGCCAAGCCTTCTGTAAAGCAGACACAGTATTTACCTCAACTCTTCCAATGGCATTCATGTCACTTAAATAATTACCAATAAATACTATTGAACGTTTTGAAATACAATTGATCTTTGACTACATTTTTCAGTATTTTGTGGTTGAAAGCACATTGGGTTGAGCTTGCCTGATTCAACTTTGCAGCTTCAACTTTTCAATGAAGTTTACCTGCATATGTTTTTTTGTTTTATTTTAATTTGGGAGGAAAAAATCAATTACGGGAAAAACACAAACTCCATATAGGTGTGGTTTCAAATCCTAAACTTCAGAATCTGGCCACTTGGGGGCAGTATAATACTCATGAAAACAAATTTGAGTTTTGAGTGATTCTATAAACTGAATTTGAGTTGAGTGCTTTATAAAACATGTTTAACTGCAGCATAAAGAGTTTTTAACAATTATGCAGCCTTTAACCTAAATATCTAAAACACTGTGATGTCACCTGAAATGGATAATAGCTCCTCATACAACAGTTCTCAGCATGCACTATTCGCTCAAGAAATGTCATGAATTACTCCAACATTTCAAAATCACATTCTAAACCAAATATAAAATATTACATCCTCTTTAAAGTTATACTTTAGGTAGAGCTAGATAAGCCTAGGCTTCCTTCTACTCCCTTTTGAACAAATAAGATTAGTGAAAATTTATAACGCAATGTCTTTTTTTTCTTTTCTTTCTTTTCTATTGTACTATGGAGTTATTATTTTCAGTATTTTTTTACTTTCTTTTCTTGTATTTCTTTAAATGTTCGAAATAAACAAACAAACACTTTGTCACCTAATCTGCCTGCCAGCTGTTTACACAAGCTTGCTTTTCTGGCTGCTTTTCTACCGGCAGCTGATTTTTTTTCTTCCTGTTCGACCTGCCATTCCATCAAAAAATGGTCTGACTTTAGTCCCTTGTTCAAAGTTCTGGCATTCATTTTTGTGTAAGCAAGTACCTGGGGTCAGAGGTCAGTTTGAGCCGCTTCAGATTCCCTTTGAGATCAATAATTACCAACCATCCTTTCCTGTTAGCCAATCAGACCACTCGGACGCAAGTCTTCTCCCTCAAATATTCAGCTGCGGTCTTTCCACATTCTTATTAAATTGAGGACTTAACAGGATGGCCACCCTAAAGGAGATATGCAGCGGCTTACCTCTGGATGTTTTACCCCCGAACCGAGGACGAGACCCCAATGTGCCCCATGCGCCCGTTCGGACCCCAAACCTTACAGATCAAGAGGAGCGGGTAAGTAGATTCTGTCAAGGCTACATTGAAAATCTAGAAAATACTTTCCTGGGTCAATTGTCCTCATTTGGGTCGTTGATGAGCTAGAATATATCAAGTGATAGATATTGTATTATTATTATATTATTGCATCTCTGATTTAAAAAAAAAAAGTTGTTGACCAGTGTCATGTGGTGTACTTATTGCGTAATCACTGTTGACGGCTATGCTGCACTACAATATTGATTATTCTCCAAGGTCCTTCACTGATTGGCCAAAAGTGAAGCAAAGTCTTCAGTCAATAATTAAGAGAAGCTAGTGACCTCTATTTTTGTGTGTGTGGATATTATATCTGTTTCTGATACACATGCTGTAATTATAATTCCCCCCTCCTTTTTTTAGCTGGCACTGAGAAACGCCCTGCGATATTTCCCCCCGACCCATCATGCAACTCTCGCACCAGAATTCGCACAAGAGCTGCGCCAATATGGGCACATTTACATGTACCGCTTTTGTCCTGTGTTACATCTGAGGTAAGACAACAACATAATAATTAGAAACTCAAATGACATTTTTAAGAGTGTCTTGAGAGCATATTGACAGTTTTGTGCGTTGCTCCCTTGCTCAGAGCGTACCCCATCCACGAGTACCCGTGCCGCACACGCCAAGCGGCCTCAATCATGTTGATGATCATGAACAATTTAGACCCAGCAGTAGCCCAGGTAAGATTCTTCCACAACTTAATTCATTCAGTTTCTTACCTCAAATAATCCAAGCCGCCTTATTGTTTTTAGTTTCCCCAGGAGCTCGTCACCTATGGAGGAAATGGGCAAGTTTTCAGCAACTGGGCTCAGGTACAGTTAGTTAATATTGAAATATAATATCTTTGAAAAGTTAAGATGTCTCAAAATTAGTCCACTTTTTTTGTAAAATAAATAAATAAACAAATAAGGTAAAAAAAGGTAAAGACCCAATGATTGTCACACCGCTCATGTTTTTGCCTTCTTGGACTACAAAGTCAAACATTGCTTAAACTCTTATTTTGAAAGAGCCAACATATTGTGTGTTTACATTCGTACAGTTCCGTCTCGTGATGAATTACCTGAGGGAAATGACAGAGGAGCAGACTTTGGTCATGTACAGCGGCCACCCCATGGGTCTGTTCCCAAGCCTGCCCTCTTCGCCTCGCGCCATCATTACCAACGGCATGGTACAAGCTACCACGACACACACTCACCACATTCTATTGTGATGATTATCTTCTTGGTTTTTGTTTAGGTTATTCCAAACTACTCCTCCAGAGAGCAATATGAAAGGATGTTTGCTCTCGGCGTGTCAATGTAAGTCTTCAAGGTGTTCTTTGTTACGAGCTACTACGATGCTGTATTTGCATATTTTGCAGGTATGGTCAAATGACAGCTGGCAGCTACTGCTACATTGGACCTCAAGGGATTGTTCATGGCACTATGGTACACATTTTAATGAACTCATTTAGTTAAAATTGTTATTATTCTTGTAGCACGATGAAAACGGTATTAGTTTATCTGCACAGCAATCCATTTTTTTTCTACCGAGCCTGTTGTCAAATTAGAAGTACTTATTTTGTGTGCAGCTGACTGTGCTGAATGCCGGTCGGAGGTACCTTGGCTCCGGCGACCTTAGGGGGCGTGTCTTCGTGACCTCCGGCCTCGGGGGGATGAGTGGAGCTCAGGCTAAAGCCGCCGTCATTGCCGGTTGCATCGGCGTCATTGCGGAGGTGATGCCAGGATGGCTTTCGGTGGGAGGTCTTGTGTGTGACGCGTGTGATTCGCCATTAGGTGGATGAGGCTCCTCTCAAAAAGAGACACGAGCAGGGCTGGTTGATGGAGGTCACCAACGACATGGACCACTGCATTAAACGCATCAGGTAGCACACACGTTTCCATGATCACTAAATGTTATCAAAAGGAACACGCGTGTGTGTTCCCACAGTTTGAAAAAAAAAAGTAACTTAGTAAAATTACTGATTACTTGATTTTGTTGGCTTACAGAGAAAGCAGATCCACAAAGACTCCCCTTAGTTTGGGTTACCATGGCAACATAGTGGACTTGTGGTGAGTGCCACAATGCTTAGAGTGAAAGTTGGATCTCGTAGACATTAGTTAAACTTGTATTCTTGATTAGGGAGAGGCTGCAGTTGGAGTACCAGAAGACAGGTGAGCTCCTGGTGGATTTGGGCTCAGACCAAACGTCCCTCCACAACCCCTTTAACGGAGGCTACTATCCAGTACAACTCAGTTTCCGCCAGGCCAACCAGCTCATGTCCACTGATCCGAGTCGATTCCGCAACATGGTCAAAGAAAGGTGCCGTCTCTTATGCAAAAAGCGGTGGTATCCTGAAATCAAAGTATGTTGCTGTGAAGCTGACTCGTTCTTTTTTTACTATTCCATAGCCTCCAGAGACAAGTGAACGCGATCAACAAATTGTCGGATGCCGGCATGTTCTTTTGGGACTATGGCAATGCATTTCTACTGGAGGCACAAAGAGCTGGTACAAATGACACTTTGAAATTGGCTCGTATTCACAATAACAAAAAAAAAACAAAAAAAATATGCTATTGGGCTTTCAGATAGACTTTTTGGATGAACCTAAATGATATAGTGAACTTATTGTGACCCTTTGTCAACTTTGGGATGCACACGTTGTTCAGTATACTGAATTTTAAGTATAATTAGGATTTAATTTTGTTTAAATCATCATTATTTGAATTTATATTATATAGATTAGATTTATATTTTTGACATGAAATTGTTTTTTTTATAGGTGCCGAGGTGGAAAAGGTTGGTGGAGGTGCAACAGAATTCCGCTACCCATCCTATGTCCAACACATCATGGGGTCAGTTATCAATTTTATTGACATCCCATTTTCTCTCTCGTGTGCAATCATTTGATGTCTCCACCTCTCAGAGACATTTTTTCTTTGGGCTTTGGACCATTTCGTTGGGTGTGCACATCTGGCGACCCCCAGGACCTCGCCGTAACCGACAATATCGCCGCCTCTGTCTTGGACAATTTGAGCGCCAATGTGACCGATAAAGTCCGACAACAGTACAACGACAACATCCTCTGGATAAGGGAGGCCGGAAAACACAAAATGGTTTCTAACTACACTTTTGTACGTGGCTCACAAATCACCACTCGTGAGATGATTTTCTTTTCTGTGTGTGTGTTGTTGTGTGTGCACCCGCGTTTTGCAGGTTGTGGGGTCCCAGGCCAGAATTCTCTACTCGGACCAGAAAGGAAGAGTTGCCATTGCGTTGGCCATCAACAGAGCTGTGGCTGCAGGAAAAGTTTCAGTAAGACTGTTTATTAATCCAGTTATACTTTTACAGAAATGACCCCCCCCCCACCATGATGGCTATTTTTTATGCTTTTATCTAATTGAATATTTTTTCTTTTATTGTAAATACATGTATTAATAATATTTGTATGCATACAAATTCTAAGGTATTAGTTTGACATTCAGATTTTAAGTTCTTTTCTTCCTCCTGCAAAAGTTATACAAAATATATACTGAATATGGACCTTTTTAAAGTGAGAGGGCTTATCTGTGTCAGGCTCCGGTGGTGATCAGCAGAGACCACCATGATGTGAGTGGTACCGACAGCCCCTTCAGAGAGACCTCCAATGTGTATGATGGCTCTGCGTTCTGTGCAGGTATGTGTAGGTTGTCTCATCTGACTTCAACATTCGAGTAGTACTGATTGCACATAGCCCACTTTGATTCCCGCAGTCTCAGTGACTCCTTACTTCTTCTAGATATGGCAGTCCAGAACTTTGTTGGCGATGCCTTCAGGGGTGCCACCTGGGTAGCTTTGCACAATGGTGGCGGTGTTGGCTGGTAAGGCTTGGTTTGTTATCTTGTGCCATCGATTTGTATGAACCAGGGATGTCCCACGCCCCGATACCGAATCCCTTAACATGAACGAGTTGTTACTTACAATAGGGGTGAAGTGATGAACGGAGGATTTGGTTTGCTTTTGGACGGCTCAGAGGAAGCAGCGAAGCGAGCCTCTCTGATGCTCAACTGGGACGTGTCCAATGGGGTGAGACGATGCAGAAAAGTGGATTTGACAGATGCCTTGTGACTGATGCTAATGACTTTTTCTGTTTGTGAAGGTGGCCCGGCGCAGCTGGTGTGGAAACTCCAACGCCTACGATACCATCCAGCACACCATGGAGGAGGTTCGACAGCTGCGCGTCACTATGCCTTTTCCGGTACATGATGAGCACGTACTGGACCGGGCTCTGCAGGGCTAACCTCGAGGAACCGGAGAGTCCAAATGAAAACAGCAGACATTTAAATTAAAGCAATTGCTTCCATGCAGATGTATTATCAGAGAACAATACAGGTGTGTTAAAATAGCTTAGTAATTCGTAATAAATCACATCCATCAATTTTCTAGAGCGCATGCTTGTCTGTCTGTCTGTCTGGTATCTCTCTCTCTCTCGCTCTCTCTCTCTCTCTTTCTCTCGCTCTCTCTCTGCCCCCCCCCCCCCCCCCCCTCATTACTGCATTAATACTTTTGTGTTTCGTTCAAATTTATAAAGTTATACCTTGGGTCCCATCAAGTGTATTTGTGCGTTGTTGGACCTTTAAGAAGCTGGTTGCATCGGAATTGTGACGTCACCGAATTGGAGACGTTGTCCTGCAGGGAGAGGCACATCCTGTTCTGTAAACATCATGCACCACTTTTGATGATTTGTTATGATTACGTTCGCCTTTACTTTTTGTGAATGTACAGCTTTTGCCTTTGCACGCCAACGAGGCTTTTTCTGCCGTAAATTGAGGATGTTTTTTTTACATACTTGAAGTATGTTGCATTTAGTGTTTAAAGTTGCCCGGGTCGTACAGAGGTGAACTAAGAATGGACGCACCTCGTGCACCCAGAGTGACCACGCATAACAACATCAAGCAAGAGAACACGGGGACCATGACGACACTGCGTGATACAAAAGGCATCCTCCCGGTATGTGACTCCGGCTGCAGCAGCAGCAGCCTCGTCGCGCTTCCCGACCTGCAACCTGCTGCTCACGTGACCCAAGTAAAGTTGAGGAAAAACGCGGTGACTGACGACTATAAGATCACCTCGCATGTGCTCGGCCAGGGAATTAACGGCAAAGTGCTGGAATGCTTCTGCAAGAAAACGGGACTCAAGTGCGCCCTCAAGGTTACCCGCACTCGTTCTCTCATTGGGGTCACAATCTTTTGAACAACTTAAATGATGGTGGTAGTCACAAAAAAATTCATCAATGCTCCTACACATTATAGGATATTTAATGACTGTTTTTTTCTCTAATTGTTTATGTGCGGAGCAGATTTTGTACGACACACCTAAAGCCCGCCGTGAGGTGGCGCTGCACGCAAGGGTTTCTGCTGGTCCGCATGTGGTGCGCATCCTCAGCCTGTATGAGAACATGCACAAGGGGAAGAAGTGTCTCCTCATCGTCATGGAGTGGTGAGCATCATCTGCTCTGTGGCACACGAATGCCTTATTTTAATCATTTAGCAATATGTTCAATGTTAGAATTGTAGCTTGCACAATTGTGCTGCACCCGACTCAGATTTTTTTTCTGTAGTTACTATAACATTTTCAGGTTACGTACCCATGTAGGGATGAAAAAAAAAATCATTGCTAACTTGAGTATAAATTGAGAACTCTGAACTCAATTATAAAGTGAAGGACCCCCCCTGTACAAAATGGTGCCATTGTGCTCCCTTAATGGTGTTTTGGGAACAATGCTTCCTCAGTGTTCATCTGTTTGTGTTTCAGCATGGAGGGAGGCGAGTTGTTCTGTCGCATTCAAGCCAGAGGGGACCAGGCCTTCACTGAGCGAGGTGGGTTACGCTCCATAAAACCCTCCTCACGTGGCCCCCACAGAGGACACGTTCCACACGCGTGCAAAACCGATGCTCAATATTGCATCTTGCATTGTGGCTGTCCATTTAGAGGCATCGGAGATCATGCGAGACATCGGCTTGGCCATCGAGTACATCCACCACATGAACATCGCTCACAGGGATGTGAAGGTAAAACGGCGGATTATTGAAAACGCCATGATTTACGATTAAGTCAATATTTGTGTACCTGTGACTTCAGCCTGAAAACCTGCTGTACAGCACCAAAGAGGCGAATGCATCACTCAAGCTGACCGACTTCGGCTTTGCAAAGGAGACCACTGTTCATGATTCTCTCCAAACTCCCTGTTATACGCCGTATTATGTCGGTGAGTTTATCATGTTGCGGCAAATAATATGTATATAATTTGCATTAATGTTATTCATTGGGATTAACAAGCTTTATTAAAAATGGTTGTATTTGTATTTCTGTATGTTGATCAGCCACCAGAGGGCGTATTGGTGTTGTATTATCTGTGTGCTGCTATAATTTGACGTTCTAACTTCTTACCAACTGTTCACTTCCATGCAATTTTAGGTCGTTTACAATCATGTGCAATTCCCACAAATGTGCATTTTTCTCATTTGTGCCATTTCCTTCATTGCTCCTGTCAGCCCCTGAAGTCCTCGGCCCAGAGAAATATGACAAGTCATGTGACATGTGGTCTCTGGGAGTCATCATGTACATTCTGTGAGTGTCACATGTGTCTACAAAATGTGAACCATGAGGAAATCACTGAGGCTAAAAATGTCTTCCCAGGCTGTGTGGATTCCCTCCGTTTTACTCCAACACAGGCCAGGCCATCTCACCTGGGATGAAGCAGCGGATCAGACTGGGACAATATAAATTCCCCAACCCAGAGTGGGCGGATGTTTCAGAGGAAGGTCAGACTTTTAGACTTTAAAAGTATCAATAACATTTCAAAATTAGAGAAAAGGTCTTGAATCTCAGCTCTGACCTTTTCAGCGTGGAGTTTGCATGCTCTCCCCACGCTTGTCATATAAAAAAACACTTCATCTTTTCCTCCGCAGCCAAGCAGCTCATCATCCAGCTGCTGAAGACCGACCCCAACGAAAGGATGACCATCGGTCAGTTCATGAGCCACCCCTGGATCAGCGTAAGTTGACAACCCACACATACGTACCTCCTCGTGCACGTCTCCATGTTATTCTCAGATGTGTGCGTATCACTCACACAGCAATCCATGGCGGTCCCGCTCACACCTCTCCACACCACTCGCGTTCTGACAGAGGACAGGGAGCTGTGGGACGACGTCAAAGTGAGAAGGGTGTTTTCCCAATTTTGTCCACAAGTCATGAGGAAAGAAATTCACTTGTGCTTGTTTATTTCGTCAGGAGGAAATGACCAGTGCTCTGGCCACCATGCGTGTCGATTATGAACAAGTGAGGATTAAAGACCTGGACACATCCAACAACCCTCTACTCATTAAAAGACGCAAGAGACCGCTGCCTGTAGAGAATGACGCTCATTTGAATGGCAATACACAAACTCCTTTTTCTAACCAGGGGAACTGATTATAACCATACAACTCTATAATTACAATAGAAGGTATTCTCCTCCCAAAATTGACATCATTTTGTCGTTGGTCAATATATTACTTTCCTTGAACCCAAAAATATAAATAGGAATATTTACAATAAATAACAAATATTTCATATGTACATTTATTTTTAGATGAGCAGGATTAATAACAACTACAGTTGCACAAATCTTTCCTTATTGGCTCAAAGTTGCACATATGCAGTCGCTTCCCTTCAATAGATAGGACCAAGGTGGGGCGCAACATTCCAGCGCGATGGTAAGTAATCCAAGGATGATCATTTAAAATGATATGATGTCATAATGATGTCACATTTGGGGGGGGGACACCCTTTATATGCGTCATGATAGCAGATTGTGTAAATATTATAAAGCTACTAGTACTGCTACAGTATTTCAAATAAAACTGTACTTTTAATGCGTTATCATGTCTCTCTTGTACATGAAACCAAACATTGCAAATGAGTCTGCATTTTCGACAGCTGTAATTTGCGAGTCTTGCTAAAGAGGAATAGCGACAGGTGAGACATTAAGGATTAATTTGAATTCAAGTTCTGCAATAATCCAGCCTGGAGGAGATTGACCATGTGGTGGAAAGAATCACTAATGGACTTCGGAAGTCTTTGTCAGTCGACATGACACGTTTTAGGGTTTTAAGCATGCATGGAAAGTGCACAATGACAACTTTGTTGCACTGTTTCTGTGATTTGGGAATTCACCTTTCCGTAATAGTCGTCTCATGTTGGAGGGTGTGTCTGTACTTTTCCATTTGTGCTATATCGCATACATGTATACATACCATACTTCATGTAACCGTGGGACCGGTTCAGGCTTATTGTAACTTTTGCTTTTGGGGGTTTTGCATAAGTCTGTTATGCAGCCACTGCGTGTCTCAGCAGTTAAGATGTGATTTAGGCTTGAACTGTTCTGGCTGCAGTGACCCAGAGATGCAGGAATTTTAGCTTGTTTGTTTGCAAAAGAGGCTCAAGTTTAAGTCCACATCATAAAATCCAGTTTTAAGTTTATTTGGAATAGCTACTATGCTGTTTGGGTAGGGAGAGGTTGTATTTTCATTCTTATCTATCTTCTTATCTATCATCTCTTATCTAGCTAGCAAGTCAGCATGAGACTCTGCCCTTGTTTTAATGCTCTACTAATTTTTGTTTGCTTCCCTCATGTGGTTTGCATGAAAGGAATTGAATATTTTTCTTCACCCAGGTAAGATTATTTGCTTGGAATGCAGGCAGGCCAGTCAAACATCTGCAACTTCCTACTTGGCAAGAGCAGTGACAAGAATGTCTTTCTTATGGCTAAAAAGGACGTTGTGAAAGCTGCTTAGTCCCTGTACACCTTAATGGAGGCTTTTTGATCGAGTTTCTAAATTTCTTTATTCCATTTATAATATGATAATAATAAATCGTTGACATTATTTAGTTTATCTATTTATTATTCCGTCATTTTATTAGATTATTGGTGAAAGCATTCTTGGTACTATATATTGTTTATATATATAATGAATAGTTTTATTTTAAGAATGATCTAGCAATTTCTCCATTTGTTTATTCTATTTAACAATTAGTGTTACTGTTATGTTGAATCATACTTTTGAGAATGGGAATACATTATGCCTACATAAATCAGTTACAATATATTTTTAAAATAAATGTGGGATCAATAATACATTGTATAGAATTATGTTAGTAACATTAATAATTTGACGTATCGATACAGATTTTTAAAGTTACTTTTCAAATAAATAAATAACAGTTTTTTAAAATTTATTTATTTATTTAAAATATTTATTTATTCTTTTTTTTTCTTCTTCTTGTTTAGCTGTTTCATGTTCTGGACACAAGAATATGACGAGCGGTTAAAGAACATGTGCGCGATCCGCAAAATAGAAACAAGAAAACGTGCGCGTGCGCTGCTTTACGTGAGGAGGCGTGTTATGGAGGGCGCGCGCGCGCTCTTCATTCATTGCTGCCCGGACAAGCGACTGCCACCAGTGTGGATGTCCTCCCCTCTCCACCCCTCACTGTCTGACTATCTCCACGCGTGGAACTAGAGCACCAAAGACGGATTATGAGGGGCTCTTGCCACCCAAGAAACATGCGGGACGGGGCAGGTAAGATCTGCACTGTGGCTTTTATTGGCTGTGATTGGGAGCGTGGAAGCTTTTGGAGCGGCAGCTGTGCAGCTTCGAGTAGCAGCGAGCTGAAGTAAACAAGCGTGTGTCACGTAGGCTCGCTTCCGGATACAGAGCAGAAAACGCCCACTTACTCTAAATGACATTTAACGAAAAAACGACGACATTTTATGAGGTCATTTGCTTCGTACACAATTTGTGGCTTTGTTGTCAAGTGTTGCCAATTACGATTTTTTTTTTAACCTTGAGTCTGCAAGCAAGGAAGCAAGTTGGTGTTGTGGATAAACTGTCCGAAAGCTTATTTTTTAAGTGACATGTTTTTGTCCTTTTGAGGCATCCTTTTGAATCACGTCAATGTTGGCACAACCGGTCAGCTTTGTAGTCACTCAAAGGTGGAAAGTGTTGCATATGGCCATAAAGGTTTTGAGGCTGGTGTAAAAATATATCTCAATCTCAAAGTTTGCCCCGCCCTCTTTCAATGTGGCCAAAGAGATTCTGTGACGTTTGCTTCATTTAGTGCATGAGAAAGGACGAACAGTTGCAGCCACATAACCCCTGGCTGCTTCACCCGAGCATCTGACAGTTCTTGGCTGAGAGAAGCCTAACCCCCCTAAATCTCCACTCACCTGACCTATATTTTGATTCCCTTTTTCCTAAACTCAAACAGGTCATCAATGAGACCCGTTTCGATTGATTATTGATTATGACTTTAAACAAAAGGCAGGTTGCACCCTCGGCTGGTTGCCAGCAGTGTTCTAATTATATGGCATTTTTTTTGTATGAGAGTTATTTTTATTTCGCTTAGGTTTCACACAGATTAGGGGTTGGGTCTGACGATTCCCAGTTAGGGCGTCAAGCGGTACTCAGAGGTCAAGAGGTCATGAGTTACGATCTTGGCATCTCAAGCATGTATATTGTGCAGTACAAGTTGATTTATGTGCGCTTTGGACTATGACCTCATTTATCTGCCCAGATTAAACGGCGAGTGTGAAGTGTGCAGCAGTCTTTTGTACTGCGTCCTATATAATCCAATGAGTCCGTTTTAATACAAGTAGGCTGTTACTGCATTATGTAATTCATATTGCCTGGAGGGAATGCTGGAAAGTAGCTGCACTCTGCGACATGCCTGGCGAATACACGATAATGTTGAGCCCAAGGATATGTTGGACTGACAATATGCAAGCTGGCATCATGGCACCGTGCTCTGCTCACCTTAATCTATTCCTAATGACTTGCTGGTCATGCTAATGGCACGAGGCGGTAGTAAAGGCATCCAGACGGTTTTGCCACATATGTGCTGTAGAGGAAGGGCAACATGATATTCCAGCTTTGGTGTCTATCTTTGTATAAGCCTTTGTTATCTGTGAATTTGTGTCTATCATGGCTTCTATGAATAATGCCAATAATTTGTCCCTCTGGCTGGCTGGTTCCCTCCCTCCCTCTCTGGTGGAGTCTGTGCAGAATCTGGGGGAAAGTTCACCCGCTCGCTCTGAATCCCATTATAGGCTTGTGGCAGAGCTGCGTCTGCGCACGCGTGCACTGTGTTGTTATTATGGCCGCTTTTACATCTGGAGATGGGAGCTATTGTTAAATTAGGCACACGTTGAATGCCACTGTGGTGATTTCTCCGCATTAGTTTTGCTTGTGGAGTAAGGAAACGTAAAGTCATTGTTGTTGTCTCTGTATCTTAGGCTAAATTCTGATATGGATTTGTTTTGTTCACAGCCCCTTCCCCCATCCCAGATCTCATTGGTGCTACATATATGTGACAATATTTCTGCGCCTGGAGTGTCGTCATGCTTCCTGCTTTCCCATTTGGTAGCAGAAAAGAACAAAACAGGATGTAACTAAATGATTCTTTATGCTAAACATCTCAGAAGATTGATTTTCAATACTCTATTTCGCAGACAATTTGCTTGATTGAAAACTGAAGAGTCACTGCTGCACATACTTTTGGTCCTGAATTGCAGAGATAAAATGGAAATGTTTATGAGTTACTATTTAAGACTTGAGATCTTGGCCATTTGTCCCTTCCTGTCAGTGAGTGTATTCTTGAGGGAATTTGGGAGGATCACACCCACCTCCTTTTACTTCTGCTCCCACAAACACACAGACACTTTCTGAACATAACAGATTCATGTTTTTCTCAAACCTTTTTAAATAACCTTACCTATTGAGTTATAATTCAAAGGTATCAGTCCATAGCAATTCAATTTGGGCTAGATAAATCTGTGCATTCCGTACTGTTCCAAACAAATGCAGTGGACGTTACTGTATGTGAAAGTGGTGAAACAGCGCAACCTAGTGGCTATTTGTGTCCCTACATGTAAGTGACGAAACGACACCGAGTTGCATGCATTTCATGAGTCACTAATGAAAAATAAATGCACATTATAGTTACAAAATCTTTTTAAAATCTCTATCTTATTTATCCAAATGAATTCGACTTTGATCAAACATAAAAAGTAAATATTTAAATGTGTAATATTGTTGGGCGACTCATTCGTGAAGTTAAAGAGTAATCATGAGTAAAAATTTTGAGGTTCTATTTGTTTTTTATCTTGGGTCTGCAAGCTGTCATGCACGAGCTGGTTGTTGTGGCGCTCCGCTGTGCTCATTGGCTGCCAGGTTTCCGGTCTGTTCTCTGATTGGCCAAGATCGTTGCCTGCACTCGCTGTCCACGTGCAGTTCACGCGAAGGTTGTTTTTCCTGTCAAATGTTTTCTTATTGCGTCTCTCGCTCGGCTTTACGGTAAAATCTGTTGAACACCAGAAACTCTTCGTGTATTTTCAGTTTTTTATACCGTTCATTTATTAGTGCTTTAAAATATCACCCTGCAGATGTTTTATTGACACATTTGAGGTAGAAACGATCTTGTTTCGCTCATCCATTCTTGTTGCGCACTCTACCAGTCATTACGGTAACGACAACCTGCTGTTCCTCAGCTGATATGAGACATCCTCTCCCCCGCAGCCTCAGTGCGCGCAGAACCGAGCTTTTAGTGAGTTACTTGTAGACAGCAGCAGGAACAGCATCGTCGTGAATGATGTTAGACAACGAGGAGTATCTGGTAGAAGGCTTCCCGCGGGAGCTCACTCAGAACCCGCTGAGGAAGATCTGGATAGCGGGCAAGAACGGCCACATTGCACAGAGACGCGGTAAGAAGATGCAGCAGCCAAAGGTCTCCTCGAAGTAATCTCAAGTTGTATGCGTTTGATGTGGTTTACGCAAATGGTCACATGCTTCTTCAACTGGACTTAATTGAGTTTTTCCACAACATCGGTTGTTTTGAAACGGACTCTGCCAACTCCTCTCCCATCTGGATGCCTCTGTTGCAGGTCCCTTTTTGTTTTTGCTGAGTCAAGCGCTGCCTGCGTGTTGTGCTGCTGTTTCAGCTGCAGCTTTCACTGCATCAGTCATTGGACCGAGTCCACTCTCTACTCACTTTTCCTCCCAAATATTCGGCAGGAACACTACTGGATAAATTAAGCTTAAAATTAAGTATTAATCAATTAATTAATTAATTGATTAATTAATTAAGTATTAAAATAAATTAAATAAGTATTAATTGTTAAAATTCTGATGACATAGAGACCCGTGTGATTAAAAACTAATGTCAGAAAAACGCTATCCATCGTCACCAAAATTAATGTGTATTGAGACATGAAGCGACTAACATTTTTATCATGTAAACATTTTAGATCCCCTAACAGGGAAAAAAATAAGCCTGTCGTGATTGTAATTTGAAAAAGAAGGTAGCACACTCTCCAAATGTACGTTCAAAGTTGCTCTCAACCAATCAGAGTTAAATATGCTAAATCATCTCTTGTGGCGATCCCCGTCACGTTGTCCTCTTTCCCTTGTCTTGTAAGTCGCTTCCTGATTTCTCGTCTTACTTTCACAGTGAAGTTGACAATTGAGCAACATTGAGTGAGCAGAAATGGATTTATTATTTTTTTTTGGACAGTGTGCATGACCAACTGCCCCACCCTCATCGTGACAGTGGGCCTTCCGGCTCGAGGGAAGACCTACATCTCCAAGAAGCTAACGCGGTACTTAAACTGGATCGGAGTGCCCACCAAAGGTATTTAAGTCACTGAAGCATGAGCAACAGCTACTGTAAGCATCAACATTATCTTTTTATTTTTTATTTTTAAATGTGTAACAGAGTTCAACGTGGGCCAGTACCGTAGAGAGCGTGTGAAGATCTACAAATCCTTTGAGTTTTTCAGTCCGGAGAATGAAGAAGGCTTAAAAATCAGACGGTGAGTATAGTTTCTCTCATCATTTAGTTTCAATGTCTTCTCTTGTTGAGCTGCATCTGGAAAGTATGTGTTCCTGTTCCTGCAGTAACTGTGCAATGGCAGCTCTTAACGACATTCGACAGTACCTCAGCGTTGAAGGAGGGCAAGTGGCCGTGAGTGTTTTCCTCTCTTCAAAACGACAACAAAGCTCTCAAGGAGGATTCATTTCCTTCTCTATCTGTTCAGGTATTTGACGCCACCAATACGACGAGAGAAAGGCGAGGGGCCATTGTCAAGTTTGCCGAGCAAAACGGTTTCAAGGTAAGCGCTCGGCAGCTGTGAGACGAGTCCATCGACTGAGTGACTTATCGTGCATGCAGGTGTTCTTTGTGGAGTCTGTGTGTGAAGACCCAGACGTCATCGCACAAAACATCGTGGTGAGTTATCCTCATGGCGTCTCCATTTGCATGCAAATGAACCCGACATGATTTACTCTTCACGGTAGCAAGTGAAACTCGGCAACCCGGACTACATCCACTGTGACACTCAAGAGGCCATTGAAGACTTTATGAAGAGGATCAAATGCTATGAGTCGTCCTATCAGCCTCTGGACGAGGTTTTGGACAGGTGAGGTGACGGAACAACCGATCTTTTCTGCGTTGGCCTCTGAATAGTAAGAATATAACTGAAAGCCTTTTTTAAATCACTGTCTTGTCTTAAAGGGACATACCCTACATCAAGATCATGGACGTTGGCCGCCGCTACCTGGTGAACCGCGTGCAGGACCACATCCAGAGCCGGATTGTGTACTACCTGATGAACATCCACATCACGCCACGCTCCATCTACCTGAGTCGGCATGGCGAGAGCGATCTGAACATCAAAGGACGCATCGGAGGCGACTCGGCCTTGTCGGCGCGGGGGAAGGAGGTGCGAAGCCCCCAACAGCGTCACAACGGTCAACGTTCTGACACTTTGTCGTGTTTGGTATCGTTTTGCTAGTATGCCAAATGTCTGAGGAAGTACATCCAAGAGCAGAATATCAAAGACCTGAAAGTGTGGACCAGCCAGATGAAGAGAACCATCCAGACAGCCGAGTGTCTGGGCGTGCCGTACGAACAGTGGAAAACTCTCAATGAGATCGACGCTGTGAGTAGAATATTGCGCACTCTCCTAAAAAATTTTAAGGCGCCTTAACTCATCGTTTCCTCTCATCTCATAGGGCGTGTGTGAGGAGATGATGTATGAAGAGATCCAGGAGCATTACCCTCTGGAGTTTGCATTGAGAGACCAGGACAAATATCGCTACCGCTATCCAAAAGGAGAGGTCAGCGATGGACCTGCTAGATTGAAAAAAAAAAAAAAAAATGCATTGTGTTCTCACCGTGTTCTTTTCTCACAGTCGTACGAAGACTTGGTGCAGCGTTTGGAGCCCGTCATCATGGAGCTGGAGAGGCAGGAGAACGTTCTGGTCATTTGTCACCAGGCCGTGATGCGCTGCCTTCTCGCTTATTTTTTAGACAAGACCGCAGGTATGACACACGCTGAGGAGATGCATCACAACAATTATTTATTGAATTATTATTGAAGTCCACTTTGTGTCGTCTCGTTCCGCAGCCGAGTTGCCTTATCTGAAGTGTCCGTTACATACAGTGTTGAAACTCACCCCACTGGCGTACGGTAAGTTTTCTTTCTCATCATCATCTTCAATCGGCCATGTTGAAGACAGCTGACGGGCATCTGTTTTCTCAGGATGCAAGGTGGAGTCCATCTATTTGGGCGTGGATGCCGTGAACACACACCGAGAGCGACCGGAGGTACGTAACCGGCCCGCTGTGACCAACCAGGAGTGATTTAGCTCTCCTTACCACATTTTTTTTACCCAGACTCATCTCAGCCAGGAGGCCGACTTGATGTCCACACACACGCCTCCATCCTTGCTTTGAAAGATGCTTTACAAACATCTTCCTCCAGTGTCTGTCTTATACTTTAACCATGAAGCCAATACACAACTTGTAACCTCTTATAATTGTCATGTTAAATGTATCTTCATCTTGTAAAGATCATGATCAGTATTAATACCCATTTGTATTTCTTCTTGTCTTGGAAAGGCGCAATGTCATAAATAAATTTGTTTTATTTCCGTTGATTTCAAAAACTGTGGCTGTTGCAGAATGTGAACGTGCAGCGTAGCACAGAGGCCGCTCTGAAAACCGTGCCGACACACTTCTGACGCTTCTCGTGTGACTTCTCGACTGCCTCACGAGGACGCTCGCCGTTGATGTTCAGCACCGGCAGCCTGTTTTGTACTACTCCATGGGCGGGGAACTTTCTGAATGAACGGCGTGTGTGTTTTTGTTACTATGTAGCACTGCCAAAAGCGCTCACTTAATGTCTTGCTGTTTTCTAAAGCTGTGGGTGAAAGAAGGAACTGTTTGTGTTTCAGTAGTTTGAACATTGCAACAAAACAATAGTGGCCAGAAAGTCATTTAGATTTGGATTTGTGTCAAGCCACCTCATAAATGCACACAATTCTTATATTAGAAATGTCCTGAAAGTTTAATACAACTGAACTGGACTTGGGCAGTCATTCCTTTTGAGGCCACTAGAGGGAGCGTGGTACCCACTTTGAGAATCACTGCATTGGAGGTCAGCCACTATTTGAGGAAACATTGTCTGTCATAAGCTGTAGAAATGATTCTATGCATGTTTGGTGTACTGTCAGAAGGAGTGGTGACGATGTAACTGGTGCTTTTTCGGGTCTCTCCGACTTTTTAATGAGCCTTTTCAACATGTATTGTCTTTGTGAAATGTTCCAGATGTGGACGTGAATGTCAGTCAGTGATATGTCTGGAAACAAAAGATCATCTTTGGGGTAAGATTTAGTGGCTTTTCTTTTACTGTGATGGACAAAAAACAGAAGTGTTATTTTCATACATGGGTGTTTTGAGTTCAAATTTGGTGTTTGACTTTAGGGTGATCTATTTTGGTGAACCAATTTTGTTGTATGATTGTTAATCAGTTCCACACCATTGCAATTAACGGTGCCCATCCCCAATGTTTACTCCAAATATGTTTTCACTGATGTGTTCAGATTGGTGCCTGTTAAAAGCAAATCGAAAAATCTTTGTCAAATTGTTATCGTAATCTTCATATGTTTTATTAATTTTATTCTATTCTATAATGGTTTATGTACACAATTATTGTGAAGTGTACTTTGCCTTGCTGCTCTCTTTTGAAATAAATGTCAAAGTTTTTCTGCTTGGTAAATAAAAACACATTCATTTTCCCTATTAGCGAGTATATTTATTATTTTGGATGATTTCAATCTACAATAGGTTGGACTCTGTAATAAAACATATCATGCACCAATTGATTGCATCGCGGTTGTAACAAAAAGCATAGCACAATAAAATACATATTAAAAAACAAAGGATTTCAATCGTCAAGGAAAATACATCCAGCCTGTGCTCAACACGGATTAGAAATGTACCAAGAAGAAGCACAGTACAAACATTATTTATATTTGTCATCTTGGATGTTGTCTTCTCTCACACTGACACTCCAGGGGAATGTTTCTTCTGTTTCAGAACTGCAAAACAAAAATGTATTAGACTTGTTGCACCCCTTTTCGGCATCATTTTAGCAAATAAAAAGCGCTATTAAGGTTGAAATCTAACATTTTTGAGAAACTCCTCAGCAACGATGCGAGCTCTGGCGTTGACGGACAGTTTCATCTCGCTGATCTCCTTGTCGATCTCCTCCATGAAGTGAATGACAAAGTCTACCAGCTTGTGTTTGTACATCTGCTCCGTGTGGAAGTTGGTGATCAGGAAGCTGATGTCGTAGCCCTGAACATGCGACAAACAATATAAACAACACAAACATTTGGCAAACCATACATAAGCTGATATGTTTCCCAAAGAAAAAAGGGTTAAACTGAAGAAAAAAACTAAACTACTGGTCAATATTCAAGCTAGAAGTGTCACATGTTCAAGCAGCTCTGCTTACCTCCACCGGTTTCCTCCTTAGGATGAAGAAGTTCTCCGCCCTCATCATCATGAAGCGCATGAATTTGTGGCACAGGATCTTCTCGATCTCGTCAGCCTGGCGGATACGACAACCAAGTATGTTATCGTGCAGGATGAGAGACTACGACGTGGGCGCCGGCCGGTCTCACCTGTTTGACGGCGATGCTGACTCTAACCGAGTTGATGGAGCCCTCAATGAGGACTTTCTCCTTGTCGTTGCGACTAATGACAACGGGCTGGAGGAGAAGCTCCTTGCTACTTCTGTAGGTGGACATGAGACGGACAGAGTTATTCACAGAACTGCCCTGAAAAGAAGCGAAAACTAACACACTCACCGTACTTCCACCTCGGGCTTGTTGTGTCTCTCAACCACCTGAGAAGAGAAGTTCTCCAGGCACAAGGCGGCCTGTAGTGTGGCTCGCACCGCGTTCAGGTAGGGCCGCAAAGTGGCCGTCTGAAGACCATTAAAATATTACGGTAACAACTTAAACAGAATGTGAAGAATTGAATAGTTGATAGTAGCTCAATTAATTAATTCCTGTGTGTTTGGAGTCAGTGAACTGTGGAGGCTGGTCAAATGACAGCAGCTGTTAGCTTTAGCTTGCTAGCATTTACAGTCATAGTCGCAATCCTTTATCGTTGTCCTAAGAGACATTGGATAATAGTCGACCCTGTTTGGATTAAATGATAAATATATACACACATATAACACTAAAGAGTCGACTAGCTACAATTAGCCTGTTAGCTAATTAGCTGTCGAGCATGTTTGAATGAGAGCAGTGGCTACATTCTGTCCAACGCGTTGACGCCAATGACGCATTTGTTGAAGGCAGAAGACACGTTTAAAATTCGGAGAGAAGTGAAAAGTCATCGAGGGGCAAATATGTACAGTGGAGCTCACCATTTTGATGTGTCAGGAAAAGCAGCTACAAGGCGGAAGTAGCCGCTCTCTGCTCGAGTTATTTCCGCAAAGGTAACGGAACTCGAGGAGCAGGTATCGCATGTCAAGTTACTCCCATGTTATCTTGCTCCCCGTCTCGAGTTACGACTGTTATAGTCGGGCGACTTGCGCAGTTTTGTGTTTCGCGACTGCGAATAAAAACGCTGAACGAAATGTCTCGTTTGCATTTCTGACAAGCTGCAAGAAATGGCAAACACTAAAAAAATATATATATATAAAAAATAGAAAAGTCCTAAGCAAGATTTGAACCTGTGATGCAGCTGTTTAAACAGCTGTGCTATCATGGAACTGATTTAGATCTTGGATACTGTTCAATATAGGCAACACTAAACTACCCGGCGAGGGTACGCATTGATTTGACCCGCAACTTGACATGGTCGCGTTCCAAGGCTTGATGTATTGGATGATTTGTTGTTCTGTTAAGTTTGACATCAGAGCACTCTTTGCACAATGTTGACATTTACAAGTACCTAGTGCCGAAAGTTCCAATGATCGTGAGCAGCAGGGGGGGCCCCATTTCAACCCCTTACACTGAGTGCCAAGCAGGGAAGAAATGGGTATCATTGTTATAGTCGCTGGTATGACTCGGCAGGGGTTTGAATCCACAACCTCCCAATCTCAGGGCGGACACTCTCCTCTTCGGCCACTGAGCTGGTAAACACTTGTATCGTAGTATAACACTTATAGTCGTTTTTAAATAACGTGTATACCTATATACGCCTAAATATTGTTATCCAATATATCTATCTTCGCTACACTTTCTTATTTATTTATATTATTATTTTTTTATAGTAGTTTTTAAATAACGTGTATACCTATGTACGCCTAAATATTGTTATCCAATATATCTACTGCAATTTCACATTAGATTGCTGGTTTGAAATTTGCTTTTAATATTATTATTTTTAATAAACATTTATGTTAAAACTTGTCCGGTGTTTTATTCCTTGTTTCTTTATTCGCCAATTAAAACATAAAAATCAGCTTAATCATGCTTTATATGACAATATGTTTAGGTACACCTTCAATAGGTACACTACACAAGGTTTAAAAAAAAAAAGAAAAATGAATAAAGCAGATTTAGATACTTTCCCGCATCTGGGATCGAACCGAGTTCGGACCGAGCAAGAGCTCGAGTCATTAACCAGTCGGCTATTTCTACCGGTAGTCTACAATTGCTTGCACTGTTTTGTACCAGTGCTGTGCATTCCAGTTCTCAAGTGAACTGAATCTTTAGAATCGGTTCACTCAAAATATTTGTTCAAAAGAATCGTTCACCAAATCGTTCGCTACACTTTCTTATTTATTTATTTTATTATTTTTTTTTTACCTCGTGTAGTGTAACAAAATATCCCATAATTATCTGCCTAAATAATTGTGACTAATTTAAAACTATTCTACTTGTTAATACCTACAAAATAACATATTCTAACCGGAGATTGCATTGACCTAATTTTCACATGGTCCTTGTTTACATTTTGCATTTGACACTGACAGCTGTCAAGTGCCACGTTAGGGCTCTTCTTGTGTAAGTTTTATTTGTTATGGGTTTTCTTTTGTAAGTTTAACTTTGGGTACTTCGAAAGTGTCATTTTAAATTGTACTTTGCTAGGTGTTCGTGTACACAACGTGTTGTGATGACATCTGCTGTGGAGTCTTCAGCTAGTCGCTTGTGAGCTGCTCCATAAAACCATACATCTTCCATGCACTGAGAGCAAGGCTTCCATAGGGTAGTGGTTAGTCATCTGGGCTTTCACCCCAGCGACCCAGTTTCGAATCTCAGTGGGAACCAAACAACATTTTATCATAGAAATTTGCAACACAGTTCCTCGTATAACCATAAAACCATACATGTTCCATGTACTGAGAGCAAGGCTTCCATAGGGTAGTGGTTAGTGATATGGGCTTTCACCCCAGCGACCGAGGTTAGTGTTAGGGTTAGAGCTAGGGTTAGGGTTAGACCTAGGGTTAGGGTCAGAGTTAGTGCGAGGGTTACAGTTACTGCGAGGGTTAGGGTTAGACTGAGGGTTACAGTTAGAGCTAGGGTTAGCGTTAGGGTTAGAGTGAGGGTTAGAGTGAGTGCGAGGGTTAGGGTTAGAGCTAGGGTTAGGGTTAGAGTTAGTGCGAGGGTTAGGGTTAGAGCTAGGCTTAGGGTTAGAGCTAGAGCGAGGGTTACTGTTAGTGCGAGGGTTAGGGTTAGAGCGAGGCTGAGGGTTAGAGTTAGGGTTAGAGCTAGGGTTAGGGTTACAGTTAGTGCGAGGGTTAGGGTTAGAGCTAGGCCTAGGGTTAGTGTTAGAGCTAGGGTTAGGGTTACAGTTAGTGCGAGGGTTAGGGTTAGAGCTAGGCTTAGGGTTAGTGTTAGAGCTAGGGTTAGAGTTAGTGCGAGGGTTAGGGTTAGAGCTAGGCTTAGGGTTAGAGTTAGAGCTAGGGTTAGGGTTAGTGTTAGAGCTAGGGTTAGGGTTAGTGTTAGAGCTAGGGTTAGTGTTAGAGCTAGATATAGGGTTAGGGTTAGGGTTAGGGTTAGTGCGAGGGTTAGGGTTAGAGCTAGGCTGAGGGTTAGAGCTAGGGTTAGAGCTAGGGTTAGGGTTAGGGTTAGGGTTAGTGCGAGGGTTAGGGTTAGAGCTAGGCTTAGGGTTAGAGCTAGAGCGAGGGTTAGTGTTAGAGCTAGGGTTAGAGTTAGTGCGAGGGTTAGGGTTAGAGCTAGGCTTAGGGTTAGAGTTAGAGCTAGGGTTAGTGTTAGAGCTAGGGTTAGTGTTAGAGCTAGATATAGGGTTAGGGTTAGGGTTAGTGCGAGGGTTAGGGTTAGAGCTAGGCTGAGGGTTAGAGCTAGATTTAGGGTTAGGGTTAGGGTTAGGGTTAGGGTTAGGGTTAGTGCGAGGGTTAGGGTTAGAGCTAGGCTGAGGGTTAGAGCTAGGGTTAGGGTTAGGGTTAGGGTTAGAGTTAGTGCAAGGGTTAGAGTTAGAGCTAGGCTTAGGGTTAGAGTTAGAGCTAGGGTTAGCGTTAGATCTAGGGTTAGGGTTAGAGTTAGTGCGAGGGTTAGGGTTAGAGCTAGGCTGAGGGTTAGAGCTAGGGTTAGGGTTAGGGTTAGAGTTTGTGCGAGGGTTAGGGTTAGAGCTAGGCTTAGGGTTAGAGCTAGAGCGAGGGTTAGTGTTAGAGCTAGGGTTAGAGTTTGTGCGAGGGTTAGGGTTAGGGTTCGTTTTTTAAAAATGGTAACTTTTTTTTTTAAACTACCATGTATGTTTTTTTTTTTTTTTTTTTTTTTAAAACTTCCATGTATGGTAGTTTTTTAAAAAAGTGGTAAGTTTTTTTTTTTAAATGAAAACGCTTTATTTTTGAAAAAAAAAAAAAAAGAAACTACCACTAGTTTAAAAAAAAAACGAACCCTAACCCTAACCCTCGCACAAACTCTAACCCTAAGCCTAGCTCTAACCCAAACCCTCGCACTAACTCTAATCCTAGCTCTAACACTAACCCTCGCTCTAACCCTCAGCCTAGCTCTAACCCTAACCCTCGCACTAACCCTAACCCTAACCCTATATTTAGCTCTAACACTAACCCTAGCTCTAACACTAACCCTAACCCTAGCTCTAACTCTAACCCTAAGCCTAGCTCTAACCCTAACCCTCGCACTAACTCTAACCCTAGCTCTAACACTAACCCTCGCTCTAGCTCTAACCCTAAGCCTAGCTCTAACCCTAACCCTCGCACTCACTCTAACCCTAACCCTAACCCTAACCCTAGCTCTAACCCTCAGCCTAGCTCTAACCCTAACCCTCGCTCTAACTCTAACCCTCGCCCTAACTCTTACCCTAACCCTATATCTAGCTCTAACACTAACCCTAGCTCTAACACTAACCCTAACCCTAGCTCTAACTCTAACCCTAAGCCTAGCTCTAACCCTAACCCTCGCACTAACTCTAACCCTAGCTCTAACTCTAACCCTAAGCCTAGCGCTAACCCTAACCCTCGCACTAACACTAACCCTCGCTCTAGCTCTAACCCTAAGCCTAGCTCTAACCCTAACCCTCGCACTAACTCTAACCCTAACCCTAGCTCTAACCCTAAGCCTAGCTCTAACCCTAACCCTCGCACTCACTCTAACCCTAACCCTAACCCTAACCCTAGCTCTAACCCTAACCCTCGCACTCACTCTAACCCTAACCCTAACCCGAACCCTAGCTCTAACCCTCAGCCTAGCTCTAACCCTAACCCTCGCACTAACTCTAACCCTAACCCTAGCTCTAACCCTAGCTCTAACCCTCAGCCTAGCTCTAACCCTAACCCTCGCACTAACCCTAACCCTAACCCTATATCTAGCTCTAACACTAACCCTAGCTCTAACACTAACCCTAGCTCTAACTCTAACCCTAAGCCTAGCTCTAACCCTAACCCTCGCACTAACTCTAACCCTAGCTCTAACACTAACCCTCGCTCTAGCTCTAACTCTAAGCCTAGCTCTAACCCTAACCCTCGCACTAACTCTAACCCTAACCCTAGCTCTAACCCTAGCTCTAACCCTCAGCCTAGCTCTAACCCTAACCCTCGCACTAACCCTAACCCTATATCTAGCTCTAACACTAACCCTAGCTCTAACACTAACCCTAGCTCTAACTCTAACCCTAAGCCTAGCTCTAACCCTAACCCTCGCACTAACTCTAACCCTAGCTCTAACACTAACCCTCGCTCTAGCTCTAACCCTAAGCCTAGCTCTAACCCTAACCCTCGCACTAACTCTAACCCTAACCCTAGCTCTAACCCTAGCTCTAACCCTCAGCCTAGCTCTAACCCTAACCCTCGCACTAACCCTAACCCTAACCCTATATCTAGCTCTAACACTAACCCTAGCTCTAACACTAACCCTAACCCTAGCTCTAACACTAACCCTAACCCTAGCTCTAACTCTAACCCTAAGCCTAGCTCTAACCCTAACCCTCGCACTAACTCTAACCCTAGCTCTAACACTAACCCTAAGCCTAGCTCTAACCCTAACCCTCGCACTAACTGTAACCCTAACCCTAGCTCTAACACTAACCCTAGGCCAAGCTCTAACCCTAACCCTAGCTCTAACCCTAACTCTAACCCTCAGCCTCGCTCTAACCCTAACCCTCGCACTAACAGTAACCCTCGCTCTAGCTCTAACACTAAGCCTAGCTCTAACCCTAACCCTCGCACTAACTCTAACCCTCACTCTAACCCTAACGCTAACCCTAGCTCTAACTGTAACCCTCAGTCTAACCCTAACCCTCGCAGTAACTGTAACCCTCGCACTAACTCTGACCCTAACCCTAGGTCTAACCCTAACCCTAGCTCTAACCCTAACACTAACCTCGGTCGCTGGGGTGAAAGCCCATATCACTAACCACTACCCTATGGAAGCCTTGCTCTCAGTACATGGAACATGTATGGTTTTATGGTTATACGAGGAACTGTGTTGCAAATTTCTATGATAAAATGTTGTTTGGTTCCCACTGAGTTTCGAACCTGGGTCGCTGGGGTGAAAGCCCAGAGGACTAACCACTACCCTATGGAAGCCTTGCTCTCAGTGCATGGGACATGTATGGTTTTATGGTTACATGAGCAACTGTGTTGCAAATTTTCTATGATAAAATATTTTGGGTCCCACTGAGATTCGAACCTGGATCGCTGGGGTGAAAGCCCAGAGGACTAACCACTACCCTATGGAAGCCTTGCTCTCAGTGCATGGAAGATGTATGGTTTTATGGAGCAGCTCACAAGCGACTAGCTGAAGACTCCACAGCAGATGTCATCACAACACGTTGTGTACACGAACACCTAGCAAAGTACAATTTAAAATGACACTTTCGAAGTACCCAAAGTTAAACTTACAAAAGAAAACCCATAACAAATAAAACTTACACAAGAAGAGCCCTAACGTGGCACTTGACAGCTGTCAGTGTCAAATGCAAAATGTAAACAAGGACCATGTGAAAATTAGGTCAATGCAATCTCCGGTTAGAATATGTTATTTTGTAGGTATTAACAAGTAGAATAGTTTTAAATTAGTCACAATTATTTAGGCAGATAATTATGGGATATTTTGTTACACTACACGAGGTAAAAAAAAATAATAAAATAAATAAATAAAGTGTAGCGAACGATTTGGTGAACGATTCTTTTGAACAAATATTTTGAGTGAACCGATTCTAAAGATTCAGTTCACTTGAGAACTGGAATGCACAGCACTGGTACAAAACAGTGCAAGCAATTGTAGACTACCGGTAGAAATAGCCGACTGGTTAATGACTCGAGCTCTTGCTCGGTCCGAACTCGGTTCGATCCCAGATGCGGGAAAGTATCTAAATCTGCTTTATTCATTTATTCTTTTTTTTTTAAACCTTGTGTAGTGTACCTATTGAAGGTGTACCTAAACATATTGTCATATAAAGCATGATTAAGCTGATTTTTATGTTTTAATTGGCGAATAAAGAAACAAGGAATAAAACACCGGACAAGTTTTAACATAAATGTTTATTAAAAATAATAATATTAAAAGCAAATTGCAGTAGATATATTGGATAACAATATTTAGGCGTACATAGGTATACACGTTATTTAAAAACTACTATAAAAAAATAATAATATAAATAAATAAGAAAGTGTAGCGAACGATTCGGTGAACGATTCTTTTGGACAAATATTTTGAGTGAACCGATTCTAAAGATTCAGTTCACTTAAAAGAACTGGAATACACATCGCTCCTACAAAACAGTGCAAGCTACTGTAGACTGCCGGTCGAAATAGCCGACTGGTTAGTGATTCGGGCTCTTGCTCGGCAACAGCTTGGTTCGATTCCAGATGCGAGGAAATGCTTTTGTTGTGCAATTAACCCTTTATTTATTCATTCTCTTTTTTTTTTTAACCTCGTGTAGTGTACCTACACATATTGTCATATAAAGCAGTTAACCAAATGTCTGATTTTTATGTTTTAATTGGCGAATATAAAAACAAGGAATAAGACGCCAGACAAGTTTTAACATAAATGTTTATTAAAAATAATAATATTAAAAGCAAATTTCAAACCAGCAATCTAATGTAAAATTGCAGTAGATATATTGGATAACAATATTTAGGCGTACATAGGTATACACGTTATTTAAAAACGACTATAAGTGTTATACTACGATACAAGTGTTTACCAGCTCAGTGGCCGAAGAGGAGAGTGTCCGCCCTGAGATTGGGAGGTTGTGGGTTCAAACCCCTGCCGAGTCATACCAGCGACTATAACAATGATACCCATTTCTTCCCTGCTTGGCACTCAGTGTAAGGGGTTGAAATGGGGCCCCCCCTGCTGCTCACGATCATCAAAACGTGCATGAAAGAAGTGGTGTAAGTGGTTCTTTCTTTCCTTGGCAAATCGTAAATCGACATTCTGGCTTACATAGTTCACGCCAGGAGGGAGACGCAACACGTTCACTGACTGATCCGTTGATGCACGGGAAGGAAGGCAGTTCACCCATTGATTCGTTCGCGAACGGGAAAGTCAGGATTCGTTCGCTCACTGATCCGTTCTCGCGATGAACTGGAAATGCAAATCACAGACTCGTTCACTCACACATCCGTTCAGTTGGTGAACGGGAAATACAATTCACGCCTCGTTCGTGAACAGGAAGTTACGTCATTTTCTTCTTCGTTTTGTTTTACGGCAAGGTGTCACCAGCTTCAATGCGCATTACCGACACCTACTGGTTAAAGTCATATGAACTGAAAAAAGAACGAATCACTTGAGGAAATTATTCGTTCACTCTCGTTCACTGAAAGTTCACTCACGAGCCAACACTACACCTCGCGGTAAAACAAAACGAAGAAGAAAATGACGTAACTTCCCGTTCACGAACGAATAAAGATTATAAAAACGAAATTAAAACATCAATGTCGGCATGTGTGTCGGCTGGCATAGCAGCAACGCTGTCTGTCACTCACTCGTGAATCTTCGCGAACGAACCTGAAAATGGCGGTGTACTTTATTAATATAGTCGCCAACTGCCGATGCGTTCAAGTTCCACCAAATATGTGGGAATATGTGGTGTTTCAAACTCGGGTTAAGATAAACACTTTTGGGGTATTTCAACCCATTTCCTTTTCTGCAACTAATAAAGAGTAAGAATGATAGAAGATATATTCAAGATCTTTTATTTGATGTTCAAATTCCCATTAACAACATTGGCATTGCAGTGATTTTACATGGAGAAGGAATAATATTAATAACAAAAGATGAATATTTTGTTGTCATTGACATTTTCATCCATCTATCAGCCTTTTGACTCATCTACACACCGTAACACACAGTCCATTAAAAATGTGAAGTACTTGGCCTACCTGAGCTACACGACGATAAGTGAGAAGAGCGACGTGTAGGTGTGATGCATATTTAGGCATTTGGTAGCATTGAAAGATGAACACAAAGAACGATCCAATGAGTGTATTATTTTCAGAAGTGAGAAGCAGTTAAAAGTCTGTACTGGAGGAGGCCATACAATCAACGTGTTCAACAGGGAAATTTTAACAAAGAAAAGTCACAAGAAATATATTACCCTCACAGGAAAGGCATGTATTCAGTGGCAGATGTTGCCCAAAATCAGTCATCCCTCTACAATTAGAACATATAAAGGCAAGAAAGTGCAAAACAAAACAAAAAATGTGTTTCAGATTGGCTTGAGATGTAACATCCGCCAATTCAAATATGTAATTTTTATATACAGATATTAGGATAGATATAGTTCAAGACGATTACTTTTGACAGGCAATGGAAAGAGGACAGAAAAAGCGAACAGGCTTCTTGGGATGCTGAGCTGAGCCAACATCACACATCAATCAGTCCGGTTATGCTCCCAATTGGTTTCAACATGGTGCCTTCATCTGGCCCAACAAGTTGACGGCTCACTGCGGAGTGTCAGTGAGGGGGGGGGGGGGTTCTCCTCTTGTGTGATCTTTGTACACAAAGTTCATCAGGATGCTTTTGAATTGAAGTGTGAGAGAAGGAGGCGGTACACCTGTGAGTGACTTCTTATTGCGTAAGGAGGATGAAATGAAGGAGGAAGACTTGCAGGGAAGGCCGTTCCCTGGGAGCGAGGTGCAGGTGACTGATCTGCCCAAAGCCAAGAGAGATGTTCCAGGTTGTTCCTCAGCAGCAGCCACCGCCTCCTGGCGGCTTCTGTCTGTCATTGCGATCCAGTTTGATGGGCTCCGGGAAGTCGTTGTAGGGCTCCACCTCGGACTCCTACAAGAGAGACAAGACAACAGTGGTGGGAAGAAATGACAAAGCACAAATACAGTTGAACCGCTTACCCTCTTACTCATCTAACAAATCAGTGTTCCTCATTGTAATGAACTTCAAGGTCATTAATGCTTTCCAACACAGTATGTTCATGTTCTAGAAAAATGCTCTGATACTAACACACTGATACCACGACCAGCCTGACATTCATTTCAGCTAGAAAGTTGGAATAGGGGCCATGTCAGCAGTGTTCAGATACTTTATAGTGAACACAGATGACAGGACTTTAGTCAGCTGCCTGTAAATTCCACTCTGATGAAACTCACCTGTTTTAGGGCGTTGCGTGCTATAGTCTGGAACGCCTGCTCTACGTTGATGGCTTCTTTAGCGCTGGTCTCAAAGTAGGGAATGTTGTTCTTACTCTGGCACCAAGCCTGAGCCCTTTTGGTGGTTACCTGACAGGTGACAAGAAAAAAGACATTCAAGTGAAGGTCTGTCGCCTGGGCAACAACGAGGCGGTGACGTCATCCCTCACACCTACCTGTCTGTTCTCCAAGTCGATCTTGTTGCCTAGCACCACAAAGGGGAAGTTCTCGGGGTCTCGAGGGCTGGCCTGGATCAGAAACTCATCCCTCCAGCTGTCCAGGGTTTTAAAGGTGTTGGGCGCGGTCACATCAAACACCAGCACGCAGCAGTCCGCTCCACGGTAGAATGCCACACCTAACGATTGAAACCTCTCCTGGCCAGCCGTGTCCCATATCTGAACGGTGAAATGGACACCAACGATTTGACGACTCATTACTGCTAACCGTAAGGATCGAATCGCGCTGTTGACGGGAATGAATAGGATGTGACTCTCGCGTGTCAAGTGGCGACAAACCTGCATGGTCACAAGTCGGTCATCCACCATCACCTCCTTGGTGAGAAAGTCTGCGCCTATTGTAGCTTTGTACTGGTTACTGAACTTCTTGTTGACATACTGGTTCATGAGGGACGTCTTTCCGACGCTGGTGGGGAAACAAGACGTGAGAATTTGATCCGACAGCTAAAGGAAACCAAGAGGAAAAAGTCCAACTCACCCGGAATCTCCCAAGATGATGACTTTCAAGAGCACTTTCTTCCTGGAGGTCATTCTTCAAAGAGCAGCTGAAAACAAAGTACAAATGGTTTGCCATGATCTCTCCGCGTTAAAAATCAGAAGGCTGTAAAAATAAATGTGTGCGACACTTGATACAATCGGGCCAATCGCTGTGAAAAGCAGTCATGTGCTATGGAAGTCGTTAGACAAATCACGAGAACCACATGACACCTCTACGCACCACCACTACTTCTGTCACAACACAGTCTATTGATTTATTTAAAAATTAAGTATGCACACTGCCAAATCACCCTAACAGAAAACAGTGAGTAGTCGTGAAATACTTGTGCAAGAAACGGCAGTTACATATTAGGCAACCTGTGCTTGACTTCTTTTTTTTTTTTTAAGATATACAGAACAGCATAAACCATTCAAGTGTGATAAATTGAAATATCTTAATTTCGATTTCAGCATTCACCTCACATTCCTAGCCAGCACTTAATCTTTAGTCCGGAATGCAAGAATATTGACTCTGCTTTTAAATCGAGGAAACCAGCAAGCAAGCTGTTCAAATATCTGATTCGAGATTTCGGGGGGGTAGAAACAAACAAAAAGCTGTCCATGTTCATATTTGTATCTTGAAATTTATCTCTGTGCAAATATGCTCCCACAGATTGGAACCTGGCTTCCACACATGTACTTGTTTGCCATGTCTGACTGCCAGACAGCAACAAGTCTTCTAAAAGCAGATGTTGGCTGCTTTACTCGATGTAATCAGCCAGACATGTGTTGCTGCAATCAATTGTTCAAAACTTTCTTACTTTTAAAGCCACTCGGGTCACTTGTCTCTCAAAGCAGCACTGCGACTTCTTTTAACACTTTTATCACCGTTAAGAATGATAAATGGTGTGACACATACTTTATTCCTGCTTTGAGGGGAAATTGGATTTGCATAATTGCATTATTGAGTAATCTTCCTTATTTGCGTTCCTCCATGTCACATGTCGTGATTACGTCACTTTGTTTTATTATCCACAGAAGCCGGCTTCAGTTTATACTTGCAAGACAAAGTGCTTAGTGAGCAGGGGGCGACTGAATGTTAGACAACCATGCTGGTAACTAGGTGAAGTTATTTCAATCTGTTTTGTAGCTAGAGCTAGACCGTTGACTGTGTAATGTCAGCCATCATGTGATTTTCAAGCCCATGTAGTCATTATTACTATTACATTGTAAGAATCAAGCATGAGAAACGGAAAAACAATTTCTGATCCAAAATTTGAAACGTGTAATCCAAGTTGAGAGTCAACACGACACAAGAGCTTCTTGTATTGCAAGTTGATTCCTTCTACTAAAATGACAGAGACATATCTTCGCATCAAAACATGATGGTTGCCAGGTGTTGGTATATTCTTGTATAACTTGGTCTCATCTAGTACAGAGTGAACAACGTGTTTTGACGAGAACTCTGTGAGTCATACTTGAATTGAAATCTGACATGCACAGATAAACAAGTCTCCCTCGCGAGTGGCAACAGAAAAACACACGATTTAAAATTTGGATCTAGAATGCGTTGGAACATATCCGAATATATGCTATATCATGCGTTTATGTGCTCATTTGATTTTCATTGTCATTGTCCCAAATCCTTACATTTTAGACAACACCTTTTATGATTATACGACTTGGTCCTGCCGTCTTGATAAAGTGGGGCCCAAAGGCCTGTTTTTGGACAAACAGCCCCCACTCCCCAATCACGTTAGTCCCAGCAGAGTCATCACGATTCGCATCATTCCACATTTAACAATCGCAAAATGACAACACTTACTTTTCGATTGTAACACAGAATTTGTCTTCTTGCCGGCTGGGACGTGTTGGCTAACGAGCTAGCTACTGTTGATTGCTGACAGCTAACTAGGCGGTACGTTAGCTAGCTCGCCCGGCACCGAAACCTTTGCCAAAATCGATGTCGTACTAACTATTTTTGGCAACAATTTAAAAGAAAAAATATCATACACAGAAGAGGCTACTTATAATCACTTGGCAAATTTGGCACTTTGTCGAAAAGCTAGCCAACCAGCGAGCCAAGTTTGTGCTACGCTCCCTTCTTGGATCTTCTCTTCCCCTTTCACTTCCTTCTCCAAACCCCGCCCACATCGACGTCACTGCCAGTGACGTAAAAATCGCTTCGCTGCAGGGATGAGAGAGATAGCGAGGGAGAGAGAGAATTTTTAAAGCAGAAATATAATAGTGATATAAATCATTTGTGTGCCCTGCAATTGGCTGGGGACCAGCTATTTATTACCCAAGTGAGGTTGAATAGAATATATTCAGAGAATATATTGTGATGGTTTGTTCTCAGAGAATGAAAAACAAATAGAAATGTCATCCCTCACCACTTGGTGGCAGTGTTCACTTGCTTAAATGACAAGTTCATTGTTGGTCTGGGGTCTATTTGATTCTATTTGACTGTGGACTTTGCTTGATTTCTCTGAACCTATAGGTTTTCACGAAAAAAATCATATATATATTGAGTTTTTGAGGGCCTCCCATGAGAATGAGGAACTGATATTGTGCGACCATATTCATGCGTCCTAAACATAAAATGACTGAATTTATATACATTTAGTGTATTAAACAAACACACAATTCTGTGAGGTCAGACGTCACTACTCCAACTCCTCATTGTTTAATTACTTGATTTCTAAGCAGCTATGGATAGATATTGTGGTTTAGGACTATTTTTTCTGTCAAATGAATCTTTCCATTTTAATCTGAATGTGTCACTACTGTTGGTGCATCTTGTTAACTGGCCCTACTTTGGTGCTTTGGGAGAAATTCCTGCCTTCTCTCACCTATTCATCAAGGCCGTCTTTATGACCACCTCGGAAGTCCGTTTGTAAACAAAACACTGCTACACAAAAGAAGGTGAGTGAGGAGATGACATGAATGTCTAGGCTAATAAAGCTACATTCTTGAAGCATCTGTTACATTGCTGAATCCCCATCCAGAAGGCATAACTAAGACCTGGTTCAAGAATGTCGGCATTGAAAGAAATTCAATTTCATTTTAGGCCTGACCAATATTGAATTTTTTTATTTGTCAGGGTAAAATTCCAGTGATCAATTAAGTCCAAGGAATTTAACGTTTATACAGTGAATAAAATAATGTTTAATGTTCCCTTAACGCTTATAATATGAATTATAGGTTGTCATTATTTGCATCCTATGTTGTAATTTGTTATTGTTAAAAATATTAAACATAGAAGAGCCAATATACGGAATTAGTGGGATGTGTGTTGCACATGTGTGTGTGCGTATCAGGGGGGGTGGGTGCATTAGTCCGTGTCAGACAGCAAAGAGTGTCACAGTTATCGAGGAATCTGAGCCAAAGCAGAGTGAGAGCAAGAGAGAGAGGATGACCAAGACGGAGATGCACTGAAGAAGAAAAAAAAGAGATGACAAAATCAATTGTAGGAGGACAACTACAGAAGAATCTGAAATCAGAGGATAATCCAGCCAACACTAAATGAAGAAACCCATCCTGAAAAGCAATAAGAGTGGAAGTTTGCAAAGATCGAGAACAAGACAAACACCTCCAAGTCCGACAAACATCACTTTCAGCTTCCAGGAGCAACATCTCAATTTGCTCATGATTCCTCTCGGTTCACCGGGCATGCTTGCTCTGTTATCACTGTCTGCGGGAACGTTTCTCTCCTGTCAGGCATCTGGGGACTGCACACAGCCTGCCTGCAGGGACACTTTGGTGGCAGCTCCCATCTCACCTGCGACCGGAATTGGAAGTGGCGCATGTGAGGGTCAACAGCCCTGCAGGAAGGGTGGCTCTCTCACAGCCATCTCGGACGCTCCTTGGAAGGTGGAGCACAGGTCGGACTTCCCTCAGGTTCAGCCACAGGTGAGCGATAGCTTCTCTTTAGTAAACCAAACAGCACTGTGGCCAGAGATGGTCTTTTCCCACGGGACATAAGGCCTGCTAAATTTAGCAGCACCTAAGAGCGGTGGAAAGATAAAATTAGTTGTGCTTCAGAGATGTCCTCATTGGATGCTTTGAGCTGGGCTTAAGCGACAACAGGTGGATGAGGGAAACAAAACGCTCGCCAGTATTGTACATTTGAATGTACGGCTACTACTGTCTTTGTAGGACGGAGTTGTGAAGGAGCGGTTGCTTCAGCTGCAGCGCTGCATGCTGCCTCTCCAGGAAACAGGGGGAGCTTGGCTTGGCCAGGACAGCAACTCTCTGGGGGCCATCCTGGCGCTAATGGCAGCCGTGCTGACAGAGTGTGACCTCCACTGTCACGGCCAGGCCCTCGGGGCTATGGCTAAACGACTGGGTACGCACCGTGCATTTTTATGCACCTCCCTCTTCTCCGCAAATGGGTGAACAAACACACACATGCTGGTGCACTCACTCCCTCACACGGAGTAAGCAGAATCCCAGTGAGGTCATAGGTGAGTGCATCAGAATGTAACTGTATTGGGAAGGATGGAAACAAATGTGCACAGACAATGGTTTTACGGCTCGAGACATGAGGCACATTTAAAAAGATTCTATTTCCACACGTGACATGAGCGTTGAGGCATGCTGATAACCTCGTGTGTCTCGGCGTTGACAGAGGCTGCAGCCATAGGAAGAGAGAGGGAGAAAGACCTGCTTCTTTTCCTCAAGAGCATCACCCATCATCATCCTACAGGTGACATCGTCAAAGCACAACCAAGACTCGTATGAAAATACAACACATAGGTCTTCAGCATATACACAGATTCAACTATTGACCTCTGTCAAATTAAGAACTCATTCAGTGTTGCACGGCAATTCATTATGTTGGTGCAATTAGGACGAGAACAATTTCTTCTGGTCTATGGACTATTCCATAGATGCCAGGATCAAACTGAGAAAATACTTGAATGTAAACTCACTGTCTTCAAGCAAAAAGTAAGGGGCTTGTCCTCGGCCCATGCGGTACTCCGTTACATAGTTTAATGGGGTTTTACGCCACCCTGCTGACTACTTGGTTACTATTTCAATCAAAAAGGCCTATTAAAGATAGTTGTGGCCCATAACTTAATTTGACTAAATGGTTTGCTAGGACATTTACAGAGCAGGCTAAAGCCATGTGTATTATTGTCTGCGGTTTGACAAACTCAAGTAATGAAATCCAACTCTGCTCGCCAGTCACCCCTTTGGAAAGATTGCATCCTCAGGACTGTGCGGAGATTTACAGGCTGGGGATCAAAGAGAACGGTATCTACACCATTCAGCCTGACCTGCATGGACCGGCGCTGGAGGTATTTCACATGTAGCGCACCTATTAAACACACACACGGACCCCCGGTGCCCCCTGCTTCTTTTAGACCCGGGCTTTGGAATATCAAAGTCTTTGTTTTGGCTCAGGCTAAATGTGACATGGTGACGACGGGGGGCGGGTGGACGGTGATCCAGAATCGTCAGGACGGCTCAGTGGACTTCAACAGGACATGGCAGGAATACCGGGAAGGCTTTGGCAATCCGCAAGGGGAGCACTGGCTGGGCAACGCGGCACTGCATGTGCTTACATCAACTGGTCAACACCAACTTCGTATCGAGCTGGAGGACTGGCACCAGCAGAGGCGCCACGCCACCTACAACAACTTCAAAGTGGCCGCAGAGGAACAGCGGTTCGTCTTTGTTTACAAAACACACACGCTCCGATTCTTGAAAACGTCTTTTCTAGTAGCCCTGAAATGACCTCGTTCTCCAACTCTTCCAGGTACCGCTTGACATCCCGTGAGTATTCCGGCGATGCGGGCAATGCACTGAGCTACAGCAAACGTTACAACCACGATGGCAGATCTTTCAGCACCACTGACAGAGATCACGACCGCTACGCTGCCGGAAACTGCGGTCACTACTACGGGGCCGGCTGGTGGTTCGATGCCTGCCTGGCCGCCAATCTGAACGGGCACTACTACCGGGGGCGCTACAGCGGTGTGACAAACGGCATCTACTGGGGGACTTGGTACATTTTGACTGACGGGCTAACTGGTGAACGATACTCCTTCAAGAGGGTAGAGATGAAGATAAGACCGCGGAACTTTGCAGGGTCGTCGTGAAGATGGGGAAAATGAATGAGCTGCACAGTAGGCACATTGACAAGCATTTGCTAGTTGTAGTCACTTTATGGACTCAATCATTTTTGGCCAACTAAACTTTCAGGTTAAAGGGAAAATATCTATTACGACTATGTCTGAGAAATAAATGAATGATGCATGAATAGTATAAATAAATTGGAGAATGTAACTTCAAAAGAGCACGCTGTGGTACTTGAATTAGCTTCCAACTCTCTCGGCAGCACAGAGATGACAAGCATTCAAAAACCTTGCTAATAGACCTCTGTGGTCTGCCTGCAACTCTGTTAACACCCATCTCGGTAATGACACCAAAGACAGGCAACATTCTCTTCGCACAAGCCATTTTGTCAAATATCTACACACCCTTGTTAATGGCGTTTTTTTTTTTTTTGTGTGATATGAAAAATGAGACCAAGATAAATAATTTTAATTAAAAAAAATGATTCCAAAGGAATGTAAAAATAATTTGGTATCACAAATGTGCACACCCTCTTGTGACTGAGGATGTGGCTCAGAATTAACCAATCACATTGGAACTCAGGTTAAATTGAAAATAACTGCCCCCGCTTGAAGTGCCTCTAACTACCCTAATAATAAAGTCCAGATCATTTAATAGGGGTGTGTAGACTTTTTTTTTTATATCCACAGGCCACACTAAACTACACCTGCGTTGGCATCAAGTGAGTGTGTGCGTGCATGTGTGTGTGCATGTGTGTGCGTGGTCAGCGATAGTGTGAAGAGCCGTGCCAATTTTAGCAGCATTCACGATGAGCTGTCAGTCTCTTCATCCGGACGGGAGTCTATTGTTAACAACTGAGGTGGCTGTCATTGAAACACAAAGACACACACTCTTGGGACCAACTGCTAACCTGTCGCAGTACACTTCACTACAAGCACGCACGTGTGCGCACACCCATAAACACAAACACTTGTTCTCTCAACAGACATACTGTCAGAAATAGTGACACAGCAGGAGTCAATTTTTGTCACTGCTTGTCAATGATTAAACTTTAACCTAAATTTTAAAACTTTTTTGCACACTCACCTTTGGGCAATTTAGAGTCTTCAATTAACTGGCCACACATGTTTTGGAGTCAGGATTTGAACATTAAAATCTTAGTGTTTGTATTGAGTTTGGAATATAATGTCATTAGAAGTAATCAGGGTAAAAGCCCCCTTAAAATAACAACAGATCTCTTTTTAAATTTGAGTCTGCCAGTGCATCAAACAGTACAGATGGGAAAATTTTCTGCCCCCTGGTGGCTCAAGAGCATACTAGATAATTGTATTGAAGATAAACTGCAATTGATTAGTCCCTTATTGACAAACGTATCCTTTTGTCTCTCTAATTTAACTCTGGCTGCTTTCGACCTTTAAACTCTGATAAGTATCCAACTACTGATAATGCTGAAACTGACAAGGAGCAGTAAATCACAAAAGAATGCATCGTGTCCATGTCATCAACGATGTGCCGATAAACGATGTCTATCGTATCCGATTCTGTTTGTCAGGCGTTTTCCCTCTCTAATTGCCCACTGAAGTTTTTTTTTTTTTTTTATCTCCCGCGCACCTTATTTTTTTGCGTACCCGTTATTCTGTGGTGTCATTAGATATCAATCAGTCCTCCTATCATCTCTTTCTGTATCCATCAGTCTTGTTGACAAGGGAGGAACAGCGGCTCGCAGTTGTGTCACCACAGTATCCTGGCACGGTGTCTGGAGTGGGGTGATAGTGGTGCTGTTGTGAGCTGCGAGGGGTACCGGCGCCCTCAGTTGCCCCAGAGCCGGAAGCCCTAGCTGGCCAGCGGTTAGCTTGCACATCCCTCTGAGAAGCTCTGAGCTGCCTTAAGGGAAGTCGCCCCGCAAGACTTGTGTAATTCATTGATGCCTCCATAACAGAAACAGATATCAGAGCGAAAACAGAGACCTTCCGCATCTTCGTACCACTTTTGGCCTACTGGTATAACTGATAGTGACCTCTGTGCCCCCTGGAGAAAATAGACAAGAGAATTATCTTCTGGTAGTGCCACTTAGAGCACAGTTTGAAAGAAAGTATATTTATCGTACATTAAAAAAAAATAAAAAATTCTGTGGTGACCTTAGTAAATCACTTTAAAATAATTGTTAGTTTCCAGGCAATATGATCTTGTTGGATACAAAGAAAGCCTTATACAGATGTATTTACTTTGTTTCTGTCATCATATGATCTTAATGTTATTTGCAGGTATTTACTGATAATATATGCAACTAAATATTATGGGAAAGCCTTTGCAAGTCAGATTGCATAAAATTGTGTCCTGGCTGAAGCTTCAGATGCATTCAAATAGAATAACTAGCAAAGAGTAGAGCGACCAAGGAATCAATCAAATGATCAATAATAGATAGATTATGGCAGATGAAAACAGACATCCTCCATCTTCACATATCAGCTCTTGGAGGGCCCAACAATCCTCATCATGACTCCTTTGATGCCGCAGAAAGACAACGGCCAATTGAGCAGCAGATGGCACTGTTGTACAACAGAAGAAGAATCTGTGTTCTCCTGCATCGGCTTGTCAGCCATTCATCACTGGTTTTAATTATTAGAGCAAATTTGGTAGAAAAAATGGTAGAAACACCGCATGAATCAAGACCAAACAATGGAAAATTATTGTTATTTTTTTTATCATCACATTATCATTATCATCATTATTATTATTATTAAAGAGAAAGTCATCACTAAAAGACAACCGGTCTGATGGATATTATTAAATAGGGAAAAACAAATGTGTCTGGGGCAAAGGGCCACAAATATTGTCAATTATAATTTACACTTTGGGATCTGATTTTCAAACAGATTTAACTGCAAGTCACATAATTTCCAGAATCCTCACAAGATTGGAAAAAACTTGTGTCTATTTTAAACACAGGGGGCACTATACTTAAGGTCAAATGTCAAAAGGACAATTGTCTTAAATTGCAACTGTGGATAAAATTTAAAGGCAAATATTGTTTTGTTGGTTCTATTTAGAATATTTATCTGTTTAATATTACTCTACCTGCATTAGTAGCACAATGAAATGACTTCTAGCCAAAGGATAAAATTGCCGATGAACTTAGTCGCCCTGAACTTAGTGGAGAGAACATTGTATGGTTTAATGTGCTCTGAGGGTGATAAGGGCGCTCATGTGTTCTGTCGGAGGCGGGCATAAGGGGGTCTGATTGTGAGGGGGGGGTGAGGCTTAGGGGCAGGAAGCGGGAACAGGCAAAGTTTCAAAAAGGTGTACAAGTGGAAGAGGCCGTTAGAGGCCTCTCCCTCCCCTGACCACAGGGCCAAGATGGAGACAGCATGTACCTGCTTGCATGAAATCTGCAAGGCAACACAGCAAGCGAGGCAGCGTTCCGTTTGAAACCGGAATTCAACAGAACAAGTGTATCCTGATGTGGTGAAGGCTTGGGGTGAGTGCGGGGGGGTGGAGGTAAGGCAGAGAGGGAGCGCACAGATGGCACCGCATTGCAGGCCTCACTCCACCTCATGTCAAATCTATATTTGCACAACAAGGCGAAAGATGTTGCGGGGAGGGGGAGGAGACTCTCAAAGTTGACATGTGGCCCTTCTAAAAGCAATACCAGTACAGTAGATTGATTTTTGGGGATTTATGATTTACATTTATCGTAGATAAGTGATGGCACACTCCCGTGCGACCTTTGAATCGGCACTGAGCAGACACTAAATTAGGTACACCTGAACACTCAACAAGAGCTGCATCAACATTTTACAATGCTCATTTGTGCTTGATACTTTCAGGGAGGTGTTAGTGGTAGTAAATTGAGAGACTTGTACAAAGTGAAAAAAGTAAACAGATTTTATATTTTAAACTGTCCCATATTTAATGGGTAAAGCATAAGGGGGAGTGTAGAATCCCACAGAAGGAGATTGTAAGTAAAGGAACAACGCCCGGTGGGTACAATAGAGGCAAGGTCAGAGGCAGCTCACTATAATCCCCATGGAATGATGAAGTACACTCTATAAATGTGCGTTTATCACTGTATATACGTTGCAGGGTCTTACCTCCCTTTTGGTGTTTTCATAGCAGATTTCTGGGGCAAGATGTAGGGCTGAAATTTTCGACATGGGGATGAGTAAGAGTCCTCTAAAACGATCTAAAATTGAGAAAGAAAAAGAAACATTTATGAATAATGCAGACACAAAGCACTTTGTCTTTGAAAAAAATACATCAACATTTGTTATTTTTGAAGGTTTGTAGGCTTATAATTGCAGGAGTGTGTGAGCTGGAAAACAAAAGGAGGGATGAGAGAGATGACAGAATGGTAGAGACAGAGCAAAAAATGCTGAAAGTGTTGCCGATGTGTGTGTACGTGTGTGTGTGTGAGACAGAACGAGAGAGAGGCAGGGCGGATTGCTTCTGAGAATGAGCTTACAGTAAGCAAAACAGCAGACAAGAGAGGGAAAAGCAGGATTTCAAGACTCGGGATCAGTGTCAGATTTGACACACAGAAGCTTGTGGGGGGGTGAAACAAGGGAAAGAGAGTTTATGTTCATGTGATGGCAGTGGAAATGGTTGAAATTGAATACACGGTCGACCTTTGAACACTTGTGTGGCAATTTAAAATTCTGCAGCATGATTCATTTTAGTATTAGTGTTCGTGTTTTGCTTAATTTTAATGTTAACTTATTTTCATATGTGCCAGTGTTTTATTCTAAAGTAATTCATTGTAACCCAAAAATAAATGTCTTGCAAGAATGTACAAAAGTAAGCCGTTGAACTTGAACAGTGTGAATTTGTGGTTATATATTCCCATGTAAAAGGTTTACAGGGGAAAAAAGGCAGCAGGTCATAAAATTGTTAGCCTGACAGCAAAATAATTCTTAATGTAATTTTTAATTTAATGTCACAATATATAAAAAAAAAAAATAGCATTGTGGTGGATGGAAAAAAAGTTGTTTTGGTCAAATGGGTGAAAATTATTGGGGGGGGGTTCATATAAAAAATGAATGGAGCAATAATGCTATTTGGCTAAGGAAATGGAGTTCAAAATGAAAAGCTTTTTTTTTTTTACTTATAAAATACTCATTGGTGTTTAGCTGACATGATCAGACAGACAGACAGACAGACAGACAGACACTCACAAAACACACCCCGGCACACAAACACACACACACGGTGTATCCCCACAGGAAATGAATTAGACAAAATAAAGGTGCAAAGTCTGAAATTGGTGAACCGACTTCGAGGTTGAGGGCGGCGGGCAGAGAGCTGTTTTGAATTCTTGAACTCCCCGGACAGCGTTGACTGACAGGTTGTTAGTGACAAGGTGTTGTAAACGCTCAGTTCCTGCGCGTCTCATGGCAGGAACTGAAGTATTAAACCTTTTGACCTCTAATTAGTCATTAGAGATCATTTTCAAGCCATCCCGCAGTGATGCAGAAGGCTTTGGGATGCAAAGGTAACAACAGTTTTTAAACTTACAATAGAGTAAAGACGTCACATGAACAAATATCCCAAATACATTCATAAAGTATTTGTAATGAAGTAACTTGTTCATGCAGGTTTGAACTCTTTTTAGGGTGCAAAGTTGACGGGACTAGCTTCTGTTCTCCGCTGGGTGTCGCTGCTCGCTAGGTTATTACAGCGCAGTGACTGGCCTGCTTGTAATCCTAAATATCGTTTTATCTTTCAATCAAGGGCCCTTCGAAATTATACCTGCCAGTTGAATGACGTCATTCACAAATGACTTGATTCACAATGCCATTAACCAATTTCAAAATAGTTTAAATTAATATTATTTTTAAGGTGATATATGCAGGTTAAAATGATCAAGATGTCAGTGACGCGAAATCTGAATTCACGTCGTGTATGAAGATTTCATGACTTTTAGGTTAAGAGAGCATGCATGCATTGCACCTCTGCGACATAATTGCATTTTAGGAATATGAAAACAGATGGGGGTGGGTCAAACCCAGTCTGGGCTTCAAGAAGAATAAATCCAGCGAGAGGTTGTTGTGTTACTGTTGCGTGGACTTTGCATGTCAGCAAAGGTCATCTTGCAGCGTTTTAAATATGGAAAAAAAAGTGAAACGTTCTGTCACTATAGAAGCAGGAGGAGGAACACTCTTGACTGGCTTGACTTTACATTTGACCTTTGAGGGAAGGAGAACTAATCCTTGAATATAATAAGAGTGTAAGATATGGAAAATGAGTGCACCGTTATCTGCGTTACCCTGGAGACCAGCAGCAGTAGCAGCAGCAGCAGTAGCAGCAGCAGCACCCTGGGCTGCTACAGTTGCCAATTTATTAAAGCATCCAGCTTGTATTTATGGCTTGGGAAGTATCCCCCCCCTCCCCCCCCCCCCCCCACACACACACACACAACACCCGCCAACATACAAAAGCATCCCCCTTTTTTTTTCTTCAGAATAGCGCAAATCTTTAAGTAAAGTTTAAGAAGATTTCTATACTTTGAAATTAAAATCACTTCAAATAATTTCAAACTAAATTTCTCGCGATTTAGAACAAGATAAAAGAAAATCATGACAAAACGGTTGCGTATTAAGTAGCAAAGATCTAACACAGCCAACCGTTTAAGATCGATACTTAATGCGTTTAAAATTTTCTATCTGCGCAGATTTGAACTCAATAATATTCAAATATATTTTCCCGAGCCGCGTCGAAGCGGCTGCGTCTATTTAACCCTTATCCAGTAAAATCCGACATGAAAGAAATAATATTCGTGATGCCACAACAAAGAAGCGGAACCTCAGATGGCTGCCACCGATAACCCAAAAATAAAAGAGAGGCAAAAGAAGCCCACTGCACACAATAAAAAGAGTTTGCACATGCAGAGCGTTAAATGTGTAAATAAAAAGCTGACACGCGTCTCCCTCCTTGCATCTATCTGTGTGTCTATCTATCAATCATTCGCGCAGATCTGGACCAGCAAATGATGCATTCCCTGCATTAGATGTATTTGTTGTGCCAATTTGAAAAGGCGGCGATAATCTGGGAGCGAGAGATAAGAAATACCATTTATTCTGCGCCACTTGGGAGCCTATTTCCCGGGCCGATCAACCCCCCCATTCTCCGCGACACCTCCAGCAGCCCGCTGATAACGATTAGGCTATTTATTATCTTCACAAAGAACAAAGATTAGCCTGCACCGATGAAAAATTACCCCGGGATGGGTTAGATTCAGAGGGACCTCAGCATCCGAACGGCATTTCTCTTCTTATTTGGCTTTCCACTTTAAGATGCACAGCACGGGCACATGGCAATATTAATATTAGGCCAATACTACAATTACTATTACAACTACTAATAACAATAATATATATTTTTTAATATCGCACCAAAAATGACGTTGCTTTGTGTTTCTTATAGGCCAAAGCCACTCCCGTTTCTTTGCATAATAAGATTTTCGGTGTTGAGACCTCTTTTTCTCCTTGGATCGTGAGAGGAAAAAAGGAGCAGGAAAAAAAAGAAGAGGAGGGATTGAATTAATGTCAAATCCTAAAATGGAAGTGGATGTTTGTCGCCGATAAGGTTTTATCATCAGGCCGGATCAAAAGGGCTCACACGAGAAGCACGTGTCTGCTCATATTATCATGCTGATGAGCTCTAATACGATATACCGCAAGCCACTCTGCTCTCTTTCCTCCTTTTGCGTCAGTCTATTTGGTTTTCCCCCCCCCCCGATCAGTAAATAGTAAATAATCTCCCTATTGGAGATGATAAAGAAAAAAATAATATGCCAACCGTTTAACTGTAAACCAATTAGGACAGTGTGTATTTTATTTATTTAAGGACTTATTTTTTGCTGCTGGCTATTAATTCTACATGTGAGCTTCCTTTATTTGTTTCAAGTTTTTGCGTATGGCTGGAAAAGGTGAGGGAGGTTAACTGTAATGTACACTTATATACTTATTTTTTTATGATGAAAAAACAAATATCAAAAAAGAAGCAGAGCTAAACCAAATTAATGAATGCGACCGCCCTGTTAACAATTTAGTTAGGTGTTATCTGTACAGTTATCAATTATTTGGTTTTTTATTTTATTTACAGCCCGGAGCGAAAGAAAATAACTGCAGATAAGATATATCACAATGTCAATATTGTGTCGTATCACGACGAAGAACAACAGTTGATTAGTGAGTAGAACGTGATCACTTTCACAATGCAAGTGAACTAATCAAGAGAAAGTGTTCCTCTGATGGGCGTGTTTCAATGGGCACGGTGTCACTGGTGAACAGCCTAATCTCGTTTAATCTGATCTAATCGATGTAGAGAATTTGAGTTTGCCCACTGGAGTTTCCTCGCAATTAAAAAATAATAATATTAATAATAATATTAATAATAATATGGTCTTGATGTATAATAAAATATGCCACAAAGTAAATATAAATCCCTGAAATTCATCGGCTGGGCAACCCAGTCTATGCCTCTCTTCTCTTCATTGCTATTGCTTCCTCGCAGTTAAGATTAAAAAAAAAAAAAAAAAAAGTCTTGAATTAGTTTTTTTCCCATTCCCTGTGATGCAATGACGTCAGCAAACGGCGTCAAGCAGGCGGCAGTGTGGACTTCCTGGGATGCACGCGCTCCCTCTTCAATTATTGCCTGTCAATCACGCGCGAGGGAGAAGGACACGTACACGCGCGCGCGCGCCCACGTAACAACACGATGGGACGTGACGCAAGACGGAACTGGCGATTAGTGAAGCATTCTGAAATCACAAGCATTCTGAAATCTATCTTTTTCTTTTATATGCAATATACAAACTTTGGGTTTACGTTTTTGCCTGATTTTCACAATTCAAAGAGTAATAATTGACCATAATTATAGTAATCGTCATCATTTTCATGAACCTGGAGGACTGACTTTTTAATTTATAAGAATGGAAATGACCAGTGGAGAAAAAAAAAATGCTTCCCCACCACTCTGAAGGGATGCCTACTAATAGTTTTATCAAGTCATACCAGAGCTCTAAAAATCAAGCATACAATTGGAGATTATCTAAAATACCTTGAAGAGTATTTGGTCCGGAAGCTCCGCCTCCTATCTTCTTCCCGAGCCTCTAATTGGCCGACAGGAAGCTATTCCAGATGACTCCGCCCACAGCTTGACGATGGTGGCTGCTGGCTGTCAGGCAAGCAGACGCAGTTACGTGTTGCTTCAAGTCCCAGTGGACGGACCAAGTCTTGTCTTGACAAACACTCGGACGCGAGCAGCAGAATCGCACACGGACACAGCACCTGAAGGAGGATAAAAGTACAAAGTTTGTACATGTGAGTATACTTCAACAGCGATTGCTGATCATCTTTTTTTCCCATGCAAAAATGTTAATAATTGCATTTGTTTACTGCAGATTTGGACTCCATGTGCACGAAAGAAGTTGAATTGAATTCGGATGACAGCAAACAAAAATAGTGATTCACCGCAAATGGCCAGTGCGGAGATCTTTTGAAGAACAGAGCGAAAAGACATTTCCTCCACAATCCTGCGTGGTTTTCCCTCTTTGGATGATATATCTGGCTATCCATTAAATAATATTATTAATAATAAGCGACCTCCAGCGACGTAAGCAGAAGATGGATGTGGCGGCTGATCAGCCCCGCTGGATGCACCCTCACGCCGTGCTGAACGGCCAGCACCCGGACACGCACCATCCCAGCCTGGGCCACAACTACATGGAGCCGTCCACCCAGCTGCTGCCCCCGGACGAGGTGGATGTCTTCTTTAACCACCTAGACTCTCAGGGAAATCCGTACTACCACAACCCTGCCAGGGCCAGAGTGTACAGCCAGGCGCACGGTAGGTTACAGATGCAAAATGTGACTTTAAAATCGCAACAATCATTTCCCGTTGACATGCATCGTATATTCATAGCAAATGCACCATCATGTAATAAATTCAGATTCATTGACGACTTGTCATAATCCATCTCAGTGTGCATGTTTTCACCGCCACTTTCCCCCCCGACAGCTCGCCTGACGGGGACTCAGGTGTGCCGGCCTCATCTCATCCACAGCCCAGGGATCTCATGGCTGGACGGGAGCAAAGCTGCTCTGTCGGCCCACCACCACAACGCGTGGGCCGTGAGCCCCTTCAGCAAGCCTAGCCTGCACCACCCGGGCTCCGCGTCCCCCGGAGGCCTGTCGGCGGTCTATCCGTGCAGCGGCACGTCGAACGCGGCCTCTGCAAGCTCGCTCACGCCGCCGTCCCACTCCAGTCCGCACCTGTACACTTTCCCCCCGACGCCGCCCAAGGACGTCTCGCCAGACCCGGGGGCCACCTCGCCGAGAATGGACGAGAAGGAATGTATCAAATACCACGTTTCATTTTCCGAGGGGATGAAGATGGAGGGTTCGAGCTCGATGAGAAGCAGTCTGGCCCCCATGGGCGCTCAGAGCGCCTCCACCCACCACCCCATACCGACGTATCCTACCTACTCGCTGCCTTCGGCTCACGAGTACGGCGGCAGTCTCTTTCACCCGGGCAGCCTCCTCGGGGCTTCCACCGGCTTCAGCACCAAGGGCAAAGGCAAGACTCGGTCCTGCACCGGTGAGTCGCATGGAAAAAAAAAAATCATATAAATTCACTACCCAGTAATTGTGCAAAAATGTGACGTAGTTAATATTACTAAACGCTTTCAATTTCCATCATTTGAATTGAGAAGAAACTTAAATATGTCTACGGCATCATGATTTGACGTTTTACATTTTCTTTGTTTCGCAAAGAATATAGTGATTCGTAAATCCGCTTAAGACAGACAAAAATAAGCTCATTAAATGATATGGTTTAAAAATTTAAAAAAGCGTAATAAAATACACTTTTGTTGATGAGCAAAATTACTGCCAAAAGCTAAATAGGATTGTTGTTATTTTAGCTCTATTCCCAACAGTCCATAAAATCAATTTGCATCAGTCAAATGTGGCCTGATTTATTAATTTTAGTGCATCTTGATTTTAAAGAGTTTAAAATGGCCAGCTTTTGGCAGTAAAATAATATCATTTCTTAAATTAGACAATAACAATAACAGTCTTTCCTGAAAAAGAAAAGAAAAATGATTATTAAGCATGAGGCTGCACTCATGGCTGAACACACTGACAATAATCCTCTTTTGTTAACCGTGACTCTGTAATTACTTCTGAGCTGGCTTCAGTTCAACTGCATCCAAGATCTGGTACACACAACGTCCCAAAACCTCAGATGTTGCTTTAAATGAGTCTTTAATACCATCATACGTTGTTCCTGGTTATTATTTGATTAACATTTTATTTTAAGAAATTCATAATTGATTATCTGTATCTATATTATCTTGTACTACAAAATTACAATGCATTTATCACATGTTTCTTCAGTTATTTGTATTTATAATGTATAAATTATTTTTAAAACACGATGGCAAAAATGGTATAGTACATGACTTAATTTATTCCACTGGTGCATAATCAGCACAAATAATTGTTTATGTGACTGGTGGTGTAGTTTGAGTTTTTAAAAAAAAAGCTCTTTGCATGTATTGTATTTTGATCAATTTGAATCTCAAAAGAATACGTGTGTGTTTCCTTCAGAGGGCCGAGAGTGTGTGAACTGCGGCGCCACATCCACGCCTTTGTGGAGACGGGACAGCACCGGACACTACCTGTGCAATGCCTGCGGGCTGTACCACAAGATGAACGGCCAGAACCGACCACTCATCAAGCCCAAACGCAGACTGGTGAGTCCCCACTGTGTTTGTCTTGTGGGAGTAGTAAATACGAGTGTTGGCTTGAGAGGGGGGGGAGGGAAAACACAATTCCAGGAAAGTTATATTTTCCCAAAGAGTTTCCAGGAATTGTGTTCGGAGGTCACCTCTTGCTCCTCTAGCTCAAGATGTCAGTCGAGCGAGACCTCGCCGCTTGTTTCTGCTATCATTATTACTGCTACTTCTGATACCGCCGCTGATAGCGCCCCTCAAAACGGCCAGGCGGGGAGCCACTTTTAATATGACATCATGATTTTATTTTCATGTGGTTTACTGAGAAGACTCGTGTCGAGCGTCTATGATGCTTTAGACAAGGTTCCATGCTTTGTTTGGAAAAGAAAGATGCATGTTCAAACAAAGTCAAAAACAACAAGGCATGGTTCAGAGATTCAAGTAGTAGTGAAGTCTAGAAGAAAACATCCAAGCCAAGTACGTGACAGACTAATGATTCCCAAAGTGTGGTATGAGGACCACCGATGGGACGTGAAAACCCACGGAATTAAATGTCAGAAATTTGCATATCGGTGCAGTTGATTATTTTTTTTTTTGCAGTAAAATTCAGTAGTATTTAACTTGTAAAACCTCAATACATTTGAATATCATCTTTTAGAAATATATTTTCAACAATTATTTTTTTACATTTAACCTGTGTAATATATTTTAATTTAATCGTTATTTTTTTTAGTTAATTTTATAAAAAGACTATAAATATATTGTACGAACCTTTGCCTCATTTATGATAAACACTTGAGGCCTACTATGGTATGTGCAGTTATTTATGCTATTCACATTTTTAAGGTGTTGCTTGATCGTGATTAACTATAGTATGTTGACGGAAAAAGGAGCAACTTAGAATTTAAACTATTTTAAAATTTATAGCATGACAAAAAGGGCATTTCGTGTTCTCACGAATGAATAACCTATGAGAATTTGTTTACCTGCAGTGATCAAAACTGTGTAGCTGTGCACATGTCGACATTGAATCATCTGAATTATTCATCTCAATTATTTCACACACTGTAAAACAATGTATGAAAACAGCTTTGTGATTGATGCAAAATATATGACTTCAACACGTTTTATCAATAATAGCGTATAGAGCCCATATATCAGGCCCGGTTTCCGTATGGCTCAGCAGTGACTCTTGTGTTCGGTGGCAGCAGCCTTTCAGTTGTTTCCTATCCGGATATCTGACCGGTCCAGATAAAGCGGCGGGCCTAGCGTCTGTTTCCTCCCTCGACCTCCTAAATAGACTCAGACCTCATTTTTCGAGTGGTCAGGCACTCTCGTGTTATCCGTGGCGCAAAAAGCACCGTTTAAAACGAATTGAGAAGATTAGGAACGTTGCGCAACATACTGAGCGTTGTTGTGCCTGTTGTTTGAAATATTTACTTCCTTTATATGTGGTGCACATTGAGCTGAACATGCATATTCATAATTAATGTGAATAGTTAAGGAAATAAAAAGGAGGTGTACAGGTGAATAAGTATTTAAAAAATAAAGGGCTGGGCTGAAACAGTAATTTAACTTTAAATTATGCCTTATTGACATTTATGCCGATGATATTAGCCCAACAAAGCAAGCAGTTGAGTTCACCCAACTTTATTTTTACAGCCGAGTCTTAACGCAGAAAGGTTAATTTAATATCATTATATCATTAGGAGTGTTTTTGATAATTTTGGAAAAATTACATTGGCACCCATTTTAGTTCCAGCTTCCGTGTTGTGAAAACGTTTGGGTTTTTCCAGCACTGCAAGAATAAGATGAATATCTTCATCACTGATGTAGTCGGGTCCTGCAAACAAACATACAAACGAGGAATGCAAACATTAACATCATTGCCGCTCTTTGCAGTCTTCAGCCAGACGAGCAGGCACCTGTTGCGCCAACTGTCAGACGACCACCACAACGCTCTGGCGGCGCAACGCTAATGGAGATCCAGTGTGCAACGCCTGCGGCCTCTATTACAAGCTGCATAATGTAAGTCTCCGAGTGCTGATCGCCAGGTTGGGCCCGCACAAAGCCGACAGGGTCCAGTAGTCGGGAAGTGAGCGGGGCAGGTTTCACTGATTGTTCAGGCTAACGAGGCAGCAAGGGGAGAGTGAGAGTTGTTTGACCCGCACGCACACCGCTTGGACTTGAAGCTGCTCTGTCCTTTTGTGCTTTATTGTTTCCATGGTTTAGTCCCCTGAGAGTCACAATGGTCCGACTGCTATTGAGTGAAACCACAAGGCTTAGATCCGTATGAATAGCATTAAGACGGCCACGTCTAAATTCACAACAGCTTAGAGAAGTGATGCTTGGTGAAAGGTAACACTTGGGCCCACCGCCACCAAGTGATGCAGCCAAACATGACTATAGTGGTCAATCATAGAAAAAAGACAAAAAAATCAACACACACGCACACAGCTCAGGTGATTAACTATCGCAAAAGCACAAACTACTGCAACAAAAAAAAAATGTCGGGGGTAACCTTTTGAGGCGCCACATATACTACGCTATTATTTTTGATTAAGAATCAGATTTCCCTTGACGCTGTAGCTACGCTATAATACAAAGAGAGGAAACATCTGTTAGTCAGTGAGGTAGTTTAATCCTCCAAACAGAAATAAGGGATGAAAGTAACAATTATTGTGATCATCGCTTAATCTTGACTATTAATCAGTGAATCGAATAAAGAAAATATAGCTACAATGCAATTATGGACAGAGACTCTCAACGCTTCACTTTTAAGCCACAGGTATGTTTGCAATGATCAGTATGGTTAAGCATTATTGTAAAACCCAATATAGGCTACATATAGACAGTGTTGGTATGGCTTGTTGGCAACCCAAGCTGGATACCCGGAAATGTTTGTTTTTGCTCACGTGATCTGACATGATATTTTTACAGCTGCCAAGAACATTACAGATTGCTGGAACCCCTGAGGTTGGCGTAGCTGTGACAAAAATGCTCTTTTCCTTTATAGAACATGTTTATTTTCAAAGCTTTTATTCAACTGAAACACAATATTATTTGGTACTGCTGTTTTGGTTAGCAACAGAGTACAAATGGGTTCAGCCATTAACGATTTGATTTGGGGTATGTGAGTATATTGACAATAAACTAGCCATTTTTTCTGATATGAAATTTAATTTTGGCACTTCTCACCGAACTAATTTTGTTTTGGTTTTTAATACTATTTTAAGAGGGACCTTTTAGCTGTGACAATTTATTGTACTTAACTCCACCACTAACAAAACCACCCTTTTACCCCAACAGGTGAACCGCCCCCTGACCATGAAAAAAGAAGGAATACAGACACGAAACAGGAAAATGTCCAGCAAGTCCAAAAAAGTCAAGCGAAGCAGCGAGAGTTACGAGGAGTTTACCAAGAGTCTCCATGACAAGAACTCTAGTTTCAGCTCCCTGGCAGGACACATGTCCATGAGCCACTTGCCCCCTTTCAGCCATGCCGGACACATGCTGCCCACTCCCACCCCGATACACCCTTCCTTTGGCCACCCGCACCACTCCAACATGGTGACGGCCATGGGCTGAGGCGGGTCACGTTGGACAACACTATGTAAAGACATTTGATTGATTCTGATTGATTATGCAAACGGTATGAAATAAGGCCAACCTCGAGGTACCTAACTCTTAACGGAGGCAGACAGACATACTTCCTGTCGGCCCGATACAAACACACACACACGCAAACACGCACGGTAAAAAAAAAAAATTGTCAAAGCTTCTGACTTCAACGGATTGACAACATGACAGCATTGTGGTTCAGTTGGTGCGGATATGTTTATAGTAACTGTGAATATTGTATAGAAGAAGGTGATGAACTAATCTCCTTCGTTACATGACATTAAAAATAAATGCTGGAATTGTTTTTGTCATCACAGAAAATTACAAAATATTAAGCAAACAAACAAAAAATGCTTTATGATTTATAATTTGACATTGTTAATTGTAATTACTGTTATTATAATTATTGCTATTCAGATAATTTATTTTCTCTGCTTTGTTCCTTGATTATATTATGAATACTGTTGTCCCCGTTCTGACTATATTTTTTAGCTAAAGCGCTTTCTTCTGACCTGGTCATCATTTATACTCATGAAATAAAGATATTAACTTCAAACGTATCTGCTTCTTCTATCTGGCACTTAAAACTTCATTGTCACATCCCAACAAAAATAGCACCAAAAAAAAAAAACTCTCACACCATACTGAGGTCAAACATGAGTAAAATACAAGCCCAAACAAATAAGACAAATATGCAAGCGGGAAGCCTGCATGATGACACGGTTCAACTCAAGAGCAGCGCATGGTCGCCCCTCAAGTTTTCCCCGACCCTTGACCCTAAAAGCACTTATTCCATCTTTCTTCTGGGCCCTCCCACATTGCTCTTGGAATTATTCATAGACATAATTAAAATGTCACGTCCCCCCCTCTCCAAAAACATGATAAAGCAAAACAAGGAGGCACTTTTAGAAAGAACGGAAAGAGTTACTTTGGGACTGGGTGGCCATTGTAAATCAGCTCATAAGCAATCTTCATATTTCCAGCGTACAACTTTGTACACACATCCTCCCTGTTCGTTCCATTTGTTTTTCTAGCTAACTCAATTCTTGAACTCCGTGACAAAGTCAGGAATGATTTTAGAGAAGTGAAGTAGCAGAAGAAAAATGATGAAATGATAATGGATGAAAGAGGGGCACCTTTTTCTTCTCTGAGACTTTTAGGACACAACGGACAAACTATACAGTGCGTCCTGAATCGCAAAACAATGTCCAGGACACATCAAACCATCCGAAAGATAAAATACTATTATTCACACTCAACATCTTATCTTGGAAGATTAGAAATGAGAATATACCCCGGAAAAGGAAGAGGGAGTGGTTAGAAACAATTACTATGCCGAAATGACCAAATGACCCTTGATTTCTAGAATATCCGTATCACTTCCCCTGGGGTAATTAAGCTCCAATCCCAACTATGAAGTAACTGTTTCCTATCCAGCAGCAGCAGACTCTAAAGCGCCATTAACTGCACAAACTGGGCTGAGTTTCAGTGACATTTGGGGGGCAGTACACAAAGGTTAAGTCTTTGCTAGGATTTGAATACAGTAATACCAAAACCACACAACAAGAAAGGGCGAGAGAAAGAAAGCTTTATGAAAAGTGTCCCACACAACAAATGAATACACAGAACTTTGATCTCCACAGATAAGCCGCCGGGGTGATGACAGTCTTAATTACAAACTTGAAGTGGTCTAGTAAATGCCATCGCAGTTGTATGGTGTACCACAAGGTTCCATTTTGGGACCCCTACTGTTTTGACTGTATTTGATGCACCCGGGTTTCATCTGAGCAATACATGGTGTTTCCTGATTATTTAAAGCCAACAGTCTTGAACTTTTTAAATTGGACAGTGACTGAACGCGAGCTCTGCTCATGAAAGTACAGTCACAGAAGAAGTTGACACAGAGCATTCCCACTGGAAAGTGGGACACTCTCAAACCACCCGAGTCACATCCACTGACAAGTCCCTTTCAGACCGCTTTTCTTCACCTGTCCGAGGCAGACAAATTTATCCCTCTTGTTTCCGAACAATCACCTCTTTTCTCCTGTCGCTTGCACCGCTGACAGGAGGAGGGAGAGTCGCGCCGAGAGGGAGGCGGTGCACGGTGTTGCACTCGGCCAAAGTCCTGCGAGTGTGTGTGTGTGTGTGAGCCCCTTGGGACTGGGCGTCTTTGTCCACTATCTTATAACACAGTTGACAAAAAGCCCAAGGCTCAGCCCTCAGGAAATCTGAGCGGCGACATATCTAGGCCGGTAAAGAGATGTACTGTCACGATCCTAAATTCATGTCGTGCAATGATATCCAGCGATACATGAAGCAGCAGACAAATTTATTCCAATTGTCCAACAGTATCAAAATAGCACAGTAGTTCTTTCTTAAGAGGTTAATCATTTTTCCCATCCGTACTTATGTGGTTGGTTTTAATAAGTGAAAAGTTGGCTGTAAATCAGTAAGAATATTCAGATAATGGTGCAAATCCATATTGCTACACTGAATTGGGACAAGCGTAGTACTGTACGTCAAACCCACATTTGCACATTTGCATGTGATGGCAAGAATCGAGCTGTGACGTCCTCCTCACTTTGAGCTGACTGCCTTTGTGACAACTGCATGACTTATCATCTTCCACCATCAAGCTGCTTTTCATTTCCTCTCCTTTTTATTGCTTTTTTTCCTATACTGCTTATAATTTACAAACTGCGTGGCATCGTAACCCCTCCACATCTCTGAGGTATATTTTATACATCAAGCATTTTGCATGCAGGATTGTCATTTTATGACATTCGATCAAAAAAGGAACGCAAGCCATCTCGTATTGCTTCGCAGCATTGTGTGAAGATGAAACAACAACTTTCACACACGTAGGTGGGGCGAGGGGTCGAGTGATGGAAACGGGGCCAGTGGAAACTGGAGACATCGACATGAGCGCTGAGAGGAGAAAGAGTGGCGATAAAAGAAAAGACAGACACGGATCCCTCTCACCTGTAGCTTCTACTACTGCTGCACTGGAAGCCCCTCCCCCTTCATCTGTCCACACTAGATTCTTCACATCTTTCATTTCAGTGCCATTGTTGCGCTGACCAACAACACCCTGTTGTATTGTCCGCTTTACGGCGGCGATACAAGAAGGATGTTTTGTCATCTTCAGCAGAGACTTGTGGTTTGGACACAAATCACTGTTCGGAATTGACAACTGCTGCAAGTCAAGAAGCCGCCGCACAATGTCATTTTCATAAACATGTTGACTCAATTACAGTATTAGCATACACCTGTACATAACAATATGACATATTTGACACACTCACTCAGTTTATAGTCAAGAGTGAAATGATCTTCGGAGCTCCTCTAAACTTGATCTTTAGTGTAACACACAGGATCAAAGTGCTCACCCTCACATTGTCCTTTTTATTGTTATTTCAGAAAATACTTCCTTCCATGAACCATCGCCTTGAGCCACACACTGCAGCAACAATGTGGATTGAGTGACACCATTTATGGCTTTGACACCTCATCTTGATTTTTTTATGCAACGTTCTATCAACAAATAAATACGAATCTGTTTTTCTCCTTTTTGACACTGCTGTTGATTGGTTGAGGTTAACTTTCAGACATACTTGAACCCTATCGACTTGAGTCAGAGGTCATTTCCATGGTCAGCGACTCTTTCTATCCTTCGTGAGGCCTGAGCTCAACTCCTATGAAAGGTCTAAGATTCCAAAGATGAGTTTCTATTTTATTTTATTTGGTCATATTTCCTTGCCGAAATGTGTGCGTGTGCATGTGTGTGTGTTGTTCAGATTAATACGCCATTGTGAATAATGGAGGTTTTGATGGGTGGGGGTGGGGGGGAGGGATTCAGGGGATCATGTGACAAGAGTCAGACTGAACCCGGCGCCTACACGCTTCTCAGGGGTCACGACGAGGTCGTCATGTGGCTAATGTGCCCACTGCCTCAAGCACACACGCGCGCACACACACAAATCATATACAGTAGCTCAGCCCACGGTGTCCACACAATTCATTTTAGTCACATGACCACATGTCCATAATGTGCACACAAGACTCATTTGATGCAATTAATTATCATCGCTTTCTTAAACAGCTCACTTGAGCCACACATCCTATCTTGCGCTCTCCTTGCCGGGTAACTTGACACTTCCACGTTCTGTCCTCTGCCATTAATGACATCAACACAGTTTGGACATCACGGCAAGTAGACGTCGGGGACGTGACCAACCAATGGGACGGAAGCAGCGTTATGAAAGGAATATTATAAAGACATGAGAGGAGGAAGTCAAGGAGAGGCGCTAGCTCAGGTTTCAGTGTTTTCATGCCTCATCCCCATTACAGTAATGTGCTGGGCCCACTTAACGGGAGCATAAAAGGCCCGCGATACGCACAATAAACAGCATTACACAATGAATTAGAGTATAAGAGGCAGACTGTTAAATGTACTGACCCAAACTACTCCCGGCGCCTCTCCACACACACGCAGCTCCCGTGCGTCGGCTAACTTCATTACCCATTCCTCTTAGTGAGCACAGCCAATTCAAACCTAATTACCACACCGGAGTCAAATGAAAAGCTTTTGCTCGCAATGACTGCAATCCATCTCGTGACAAATGAACGGCAACACTCGCACTGTGTTCCAGACTCCGCTTTGCGCAGGAACATCTTCATCGACGATTCCTTTCAAACGCTCCGGCAGCTGCTTTCAGACTAATGGCATAATATACCAATCACACCTTTGAGACATAACAATAGTGAAGAAATAATTATGGTTTATTTCATGCAATGTCGTTTTTGGGCTAAAAGGTCACTGATTTGCAATTGAATCTAAGCTAACAGGGAACCTTGCTTTAAAATGCATGTAATGCTAAACACAGACAAACCACAACATTACATCACATATGAGAAACACAAACTACTGTTATTCCCGGAAATGGTTATGCCCCAAAAAAATCAAGGTGCATTACTGTTTGTGTTATTCCCATTTTCTCTTCTACTGTAATTGTACTTAGTAGTAATTAATAATGTCAGGTATCCGTTACATATCAGATGTTTGGGCCAGCGCTTAATCCAATGATGTCCTCTTTTAGAAGATAATGGAGGCCAGACACGAAGGTTATCGCGATGGTGGGACACACAAGAGATTGCAAATCACATATTCTCCTTTTTTTTGTCCATGGGATTGCTCCTCTACATTGGAATTTCTTCCCGGAAACGGATACTGCCAAATTATGCTGGGAACGAAACAAAGCTCTTTAGCCTATATTCTAACTCGATGATGCTCGATGCAAAGCCGTTTTCTGATCAGATTCCATCAGTAAATTGATTATCAATGACACTCATACAAGTTAAGTGAAGTCTCTCCTTCGGATTGGGAACGCACTGCCCTTTGAGAAATGCTTATCACGTGGAGGGCAAAGTGCTGTTCATTTCAAAGTCTTTATCACCAGTGAGTCTTGGCCAAAATACATTTGGATTGACAATTGATCAGTGCTGCTCCGTGTGCAGGTACTAATAGCATTAATCTCCTTCTGGCTCCATCACTGTCTGTCTATGCTAATCCACTTAGACACAATGAAACAGGCCCAGAGGGGCAGCACAGGACCTATCCAAAACAAATTATTTCGTTACACTTTGTCCAAGGTGAGACCTCTTTAGAAAGGGAATTGTAATTGATTGTATTTATGAATTGATTGAGTCATTGCACAAACTCTGAGAAAGTCGCTGTCAGCTCTCACAAACAGTGGCGGCAGTTTTATGCAACACCTTAATTTGTTATTTGAGTGCTCGCCGCATGCTTTGTCATGCCAACAAAGCTGCCGGTCCATGATGGGTCATTTTACACAGGGCTGCTTGTTAAACTGAGCACGCATGTGGAAACGTATAGGAAAGCGATAAGGAGGGACGGGACCCGTATAGGTAAGAGACGAGATTAGTCATGCATTCTTTCCTGAAGTCGTCCTCGATTAACAAAGAGCTAGCATCAGTTCAGAAATTTACACAGTCTGGTTTATACAGTATGAATAATAATGAGTCGAATTACTGGTTGAATAATTATTTGCGCACATCTTATTTGCAGACACAATGTTTGTACAATTATAAAAATAGTAAACAAAATTCATTTTGCATAATTCCTACATGCCTGCTTTGAAATGTCCAGTTATTTTTGCTTCGTTGAGGTTATCCTAGTGTTGCCATGTGGACGCCTGCCAGACACGTGTGCGCACAGGATGCGAATCATGCAAAAGCTTCATTGACATCTGTGGCTTCATCTGCTTTTCTTCTTTTGGAAACATCAGATAACAAAGTATTTTATTATCTCGGTATGTTAGAAACTGTTTCTTGTTTTGCATAAACTAAATTTAGCTTCATTTTATCTAGCACGCACTAATCTGTAATGTATCCTTGGGGGTGGGGGAGGTAAATTTCCCAATATATGACCCAATATGACACTTTGGCTTTTAACATTTGGAAATATTTACAGTACTCCTTTTCTAATTCAGACATAAAGTTGCGGGAGCCCCCTCAGGGGCACATCCAAGAAAGGTGAGCATCAGAGCAAACTCGCCGGCAGCGAGCTTAAATTTTCTTCACCTCCACGCTCTTCTGTCTCGATCGCTTCAAGCGATCTTACTTATGGCCGAATCGCAGCATTGGTCCTTTCTTTCCCCTATCTCCTCCTCTTGCTCCCAGCTTTTTCCTCTACCGCATTGGCCGAATTACACCCATGCAGCCGAGCCAATTAGAGCGGCTTTAATCGATGGGTGGGATAGTCAGGCAACCTAACTAGTTCTACAAATACAATTACTGGGAGCCGGTTCTAAATAAAATGAGTGGTTATTGCTTCCAATACCTGAATATTACTTTTTGATTAATTAATCTGGTAATTAGGAAGGCGATATCACGCGGTTCTGCTGCCTCATAGCTGTGGTTTTAACAAGGGCAAATATGATTCATTTTACGATAATGTGGATTATTATTCTACTGCACTAGGTGGCCGAGGGGTTTTGGTAAAAATCTGCATAAAAATGCTAATCCAGGATTTTATTTTTTACTGACCTTGCTTTCCTAAAAAAATACAATTGGTTTGTGACAATAATATCCATCCATCTTCTGTACCGCTTAGTCCCCACGGGGGTCGCGGGTGTGCTTGGAGCCTATCCTAGCCGTCATCGGGCAATAGGCGGGGGACACCCTGAACCGGTTGCCAGCCAATCGCAGGGCACACAGAGACAAACAACCATACGCACTCGCACTCACACTCACACCTAGGGACAATTTGGAGTGCTCAATTGGCCTACCAAGCATGTTTTTGGGATGTGGGAGGAAACCAGAGTGCCCGGAGAAAACCCACGTGGGCTCGGGGAGAACATGCAAACCCCACACAGGGAGGGCCGGAGGTGGATTCGAACCCGCACCCTCTTAGCTGTGAGACGGACGTGCTACCCAGTGCGCCACCGAGCCGCCCGTGACAATAATATGATAATCTTTTTTTTTTTTAAATCAATTTGAGCCTAGACAGACAGTCATCCTATATCACAATTGTTTATTTCCTGTCTCCATCTTATTCAGTCTTTAATTTGACAAAATGAAATAATTATGCATCATAATTGTTCAGCATTGACGCAAAACCCAATCTATGAACCTTTTACACTAAAAAAGGAAGACCTATAATTCTTTCACAGGAAAAGTCACTGCCGCATGGCTTCACTTCTACCGGGATGAGTCGAGCTTAGTTTTTAACAATGTGGGTTAAAGCGCACACAATCTGGAACAAATCCTCGTGCGCACAGACGCACACATACTCCCACATGCACGCACACACAGACCGAACACTTGGCCTCTCGCTGGGCGAGCGCTACCACACACTGAGTCGCACGAAACCAGAGAAGGATATAAAGAGAAGACGGAAGGAGAAGTGCTGTGACATTCAATCAGGTTCGGGATTATCTGCCAAAGATCATGCTTGTCTTTCTATTTTCCTCCCGTATCTGACGGCCACGTTTACCTTTTCCTACATCACGAATTGGTGCCGAAGCGTCCTGGTCTTGTCTCATTGGCTCTTTGTCCGGAGACGTCCCCGTGTGCCACAGAGGAGTAACAAGTCGTCAATACAAATGAACCTATGGAGGAGGAGGAGGGAAAAAAGCAATTACAATCTCTTCCTTAATCCCCAGCAGTTTCAAAAAGTCCAAGATTTAGCTTGTCTTTGCTCACCTTGTATGTGTCTGTGTGTAAATCTGTGTGTGAAAGAAAGAGAGCGAGAGACGGAAAGTGCTAATCGGGATATATAGTGAACAGGGATCACGTCTACCTTTCAAAGATCGGGATAACACGTTTAATTAATCCAATCACATGCGCTTGAATCTCCATTCAGAGAGAACGGAATGGTTGAAAAGCCCTGTTTCTTTTTTTTTCTTTGAAAAAAGAGGGGACAAAACAAGAAGAGAGGGATGAAGGGTGTGGAGCGGGTGTCGGGAATAAAGTGATGTGATGGAAGAGGAAGAAGAAGAAGAAGTGGCGGAGGGCAGGTGTTGGCCCTGGATTATTCCCCACCTTCAAGCAGAGGAATTAGACATGGCGGTGGGCGAGGAAGCCTGATAGTTTTAACAGAATGGAGTCCAGATAAGGAGCAGAGAGGGCCCGGTGGAGGGAGAAGTTAATTACCTGAGCAGAGGGCATGCAGCGAGAGGTGATTGGAATGAGGGATGGCGAGATATCTCACATGGCTTCCCCTCTACAGCCCTGGATGCATACAGAAACAGACATTTAATGGAGGCTTGCTGGTGCACCCAACACCGCAGAGCACCTTGGAATATTTAACAGGAATCAAAGAGACAGGCACGCTCCCATGGAGCAGGTGTGAGGCATGCTGGGTGGAAATAATGACAAATAAAAGCAGGGAATGTTTTTGAAATATTAAATAGGCACAACATTCGCTACACCTGAATCCAGCAAATGGGGATTTGGGGTGTCAGTATGAAATCTAACGAACAGTGCTACAGGCTAGTTAACTAGCAGTCGAGTATTAGCTTTAGAGTTTAGCTTAGCAAATGCTCGCATTACTCGCCGGCTGTGTTACGTCGGCTAATGGCTCGTGGGAGTTCTGTGCAAGTGTGTTCAAGGACACACCAAGTTGACAGCTTCTCTTTTCTGTAAAATTTATTGAGTGCAAGCAGAGAACTCCGACTCCACATAATGGCAGCAAAAAAACTTTCTGTTGGGAAGATTTCACAAATAAATCTTTTATGGATTTAAAAGACTATTCAAGTGTTTTGGCAGGATAGTTTGAGGTCATGGTTTAAAGTATGAATACAGGCAATGTTGCCGTTATCAGGTGTAGGTGTATCTAATTTTGTGAACATATATATTTTGGGTGAATATCAACCCAAAGAGGACCGCAGGATGCGAAAAGAAAAGGACACGAGAGGGTAAAGGCAAAGCAGCGTTCCATTAATAGAGCAAACTTCAGAGCCAAATTACTGAGGCGCCGCCGAGATAGCGATCAGAGCGCGGCCATGCACCCTGAGTCTGTTAACGCAGCGCTCGCTACATTTACATCAGCATCATTACAAGCCTTATCACTCACATCATTCAAAGCGGCGCATGAAGTGCATAGAAAAACTGAAATGGAGCACATTAGTTCACATCATCAGAGGTGAGCCGCTGGTCAGGTCCAAAGCTGTTAGGCACGACATCAGAGTAGATAAAAAAAAAAACAAAATAGTACACATTCTCAGTCTCCCCCGTTGTCCTTTCAAATGAGGAACTGGTAGGGCCGAGAACCTTCTGTGATTGGTCCCCGCAGACCGGCCCCGCGGCTCATTCGCTGGCTGGACTGTAATTTTGTTAAGGGCATGGGTTGCTTCCTGTGCTGGCTAAACATGTCTGTGCAAATGAGGTTTAGGATGCCTAGGGGGAGCGGGATGAATGAAAGGGGCGGCAGCGGGGGGCTTCTGGTAATGGAGCCAGTCGAACAGGGGAAGGAGGGAGGACAGAGACGCGGAATGAGGAAGCCGGGCCGAGGTAATGGAGGTTCAATGAAGTGGAGATACAGCGGCATCAAAGTTGCATTAGCTTTGATTAACGGGCCTGCTTTGAGTTTCAGGCCGAACATTTCCAGACGTCAAACAAAGCTGACCCCGGCGAGCTGAGGGCTGTGTTCTCGCTGACCCCGAGGGTCACTAGCGAGCCTAATGTCTCACACGAAGCAGAACGAAAACAAACCCGGCACGACCGTCAACATCTGAGACAGCTTTGAGTCAAAAGGGGAGATGCGCATCCTTAGCCTTGTAAAGTATATTGAATAAAAACATCATCGGGGGAACTTTTATCCTCAAACACAACCGGTTCTTACCCCAATTGCCATTTATTAGTTTTGCAGAAACCGTATGACATAATTCAAGTTTTACAAACTCAACACGAGTTTTTTACTGTGCTAATTTACAAAGAGGTCAGGAATAAGAGACCACCTTATTTCTTTTGCTAAGACACATCTCGTTGAGTCGTCAGTCTACGCCACGCTCAATCCAAATCACGTTACGTCCAAACAATGACAGTTAGTGGCCCCCAGGAGCCAGGTATTCCCTCAGGAGCCTCGCTACTCCACCCTCTCCAGGCCACTCTCCTCTCCACAGGCTCCAACAGCCCCTTGCAGGTTTCTAATCGGATTGGTCACAAGTTAACTCCATTACGGCGCAGCGGCGAGCCACTTGATGCGCTCGACTTGTCGGCAGTAATTTGCTCCTATTAGCAGCTTTTACTGAGAACGAGAGCCACCGCGTAAACAAACTTCTAAGTAGCATTCTGGGGTGTGGTTGGATGTTTTGTTTGTTTGTGTAATCATGTCCATAAAAGGGTGTTTGTTACAGTAGGGGGATTCAATTTGAGGAGTCAAATCTAATCAAGGGCTGTGGGAGTCGTGCAGGGCGGTGGGGTGTCGGAGGGTGGAAATCTCGGGTTACCCTAGAAGTGCTGCGGTAATAGGAGCAGGAGGCTGAAGTGTAAAGTCATCACAATAATACAATTTGTAAGCAGCAAAAAAAAACAATGAAAATGTGAATCAATCATCTACCAGCTAGTATGGTGCAGTTTTATTAAGTTACTAATAGTTCAAATGATGCCAAACTTTGTGGGACAGCCCGTACCTTTAAAGGAAACAATCCAGAACTAAAACCAGGCAGTAACCCTCCTACAAGAAGAAAGTACTTTGGTGGAGGTTCTTTTCTGACTTTTTTTTTTTTTTTTTTAACTGATACTTTTGTCCAGTTTATTGCAAGTAGTAATAATTTGGTTTTAGCTTTTATCCGGGAACATAAAGTAGACAGGGGAGGCAGCTCCAGGTCTCTACAGGAAGCAATAAGCTCACCCACGATAACAATCTGAGTGAAGGGAAAAGGGAGGTGGGTGGATGGGGGGGGGCTGACAGAGGAGCGTTTCAGTCTTCTCCCACTGCACTTCAGGCTGGTTATTTCTCCTGTTTAACCCCAAGAAATGTCTGTCAACTACTTGCTGGGTTGGAATTGGATGAAAAAGGTGCCCGAGATGAGAAACATCCTGACAAGAGAGTGGGCCGATCAGTTCGCATGAGGTGACAATGGCATCCCAACCCGATCTATCAGCCAGCGGAACAAAATTGCCACAAGGGAAAAATAAAAGGAAACGTCTGGACTCTTGTGCTCATGTTAAGTCAACTTCAGTTTGCCTGCTTCCCTCTCTCTGGTCTCGCTGAAGAAAAGGAGAATGGTTTCCTGTCATTCAGTCTTCATCCATATAAGGGAAAACACAATCCGTAGGACTTTCTTGTAGGTCTTTGCTGCTTCTTTTGGCTGGTTAAACTTGTGTTCAATGGGTATATATTTGATTTTAAACGATGAATTAGATTTTTTGTTCACTGTGTGTGAGCAGTCCACCTGTTGGAGCCCACATTCCGAGGATCCCACAGACAAAGCATGGTGAGAGGGCCAGGAACTGACCTTGGCTCTGCCTGTCAACAGCAGATCTTTTTGATAGCGTCTACAAGGGGCCCATATTAACGTGACACGACACTTTTCTCCAAGAGCATTGTGTTTTGGAATTCTAACTGTTCATTCAATATCAGCATGCTGCTAATGTGTGCGTTTTGTATTCTATTGCTAAATTCACAAGATGTGGAAACAAACAGAAATAGCGTGCTAACTATGCTAAAGGCTAGCTAACAACAGAAACAGACAATTGATGCAAGACATTACAATGCACTTAAATGTTATTGGCTGTTCACTCTTAACTGCTAATATCTAACAACATGATTTTGGCTTTGGGAAGACGAGCTATATCTGAATTTCCTTTGCAACCTATGGTCATCTCGAGGAATGTCGTCATATTTTGGAATTCATTTTCAGACAGCAGAAGCCTAAAATTCCACATGTAAAATACCACAAAGCAAATTCTCCAATTTCTGTCTGGCCACCTTGGTTTCATACCACCACCAGCTTTGAGCCGTGTAGCATTTCATGTGCTAACAGAACTGTGAGAGGAGGGTGGTGGAGCGTTTAGGAGTGTGCATGGCGGATGCCACGATTCATGAATGGCCCTCATTGAGTCCATTTCAAAAAGGCCTCCATCTATCAGCCAAACGGCACAGCCAAGTTCACCATCCAGCTGTCCACATTGGGTTCCACGTGTGCTAAGAATGCCGAGCCAAAATTGAGGAAACCCTTCCAGAGCACAGGTTATCCTCCAACTGATGTGACCCCATTTGAATTAAAGGGGCACAGTCGCATCATGGCTCAAATAATAGTTAAGAATTTGTAGTTGTTAATAAATCATTCATTTGGGAGGAAATTAACATCACCAAACAAACAGGTGTTCCTAATATTTTGGTGTTCTTATCAGAAGGGCAAAATATTAGAAAGTCTATCCGACGGGTATGTGTGAAACATGAAGATTAGCGCAATGACTTCCTCTGCCAGCCTTGAAGCTGAAAAACAGCATCTAAGCAGGCACACGTCTGAGTGGATAAAACCACGTGACAGAATCAAACGTTCCGGAAATGTTTCCTGCCCACCAGCACTCGAGTAAACGTCGGCCGCCGATTTCGCCGGCGCACCAACGCGACTTATCGGTGGGCTGGCCTTTTGTGTTTGCGCTGCAATTATGCACACTCGTTCTCCTCGACCATGCGACCCCGTGGCGAGGGTCACCGTCCGAGACGTCCTCTCGAACAACACACACAATAGAAGTCCATTGAAGGAGGACAGGCTGGAGGAGAAGTTTCTCTGAAGTGTCAGACGGCCTATCAGTCCATCTCAATGGTTTCCCCGTCAGTGGCGCTGAGTTGGGCCCACTGCGGAGACACTGCCCACATCCTCCCACAGCAACAAACCTCTATCACATACAAAGCCATTCAGCCCACATCCTCCTGCTCGACAAGGACGGCTTGTACGGTGTGTGTGAGCCTGTGCCAAAGCACACTAAGAGCAGCCTGCAGCTCTGTGCATGTTGAACAAACTGCAGCGTGCTATTAACAAAACACATGCACGTAGACATCTTTGCCTGATTGGCAGCTGATCCCAAAGCATCCGCGTGTCACCTGCTGGCCCGTGCGAATCCCGCCCGGTGCCACCGTACGACTGACTGCAAGTGGTAGGGAGGAGAGAGTGGACCCTCAGGGAGTGGGTGGTGCAGGGTTGGTGTTGATGGGTGGGTGGGGAGGCAGCCAGGATTTAAATGGAGATTGACGCCCCAGGGGTAACCTGGCAACAGGCTGGAGCTGCTGTCAGATTAGAATCTGCGAGAGAGAGATAACCACTTTACTGCCCCCTGGACTGTGTGTGCGTGTGTGTGTGTGTGTGTGTGTGTGTGTGTGTGTGTATGAGTGTGTGTTGTGCCATGCTGCAGCAGGAGGCAGCTGCAGGTTGCTTTTCTAAAGGTCTGGTTAAAATGCCACACAGCAAAATGCATCCATTACTGACCACGTCACCCCAAGCTCCAGGACATTTCTGGCTCGAAAACATTGGAGCAACTAAATAATTTCCACTAACAATCCAGGCTAAACTTAGCTCGTCCCATAAATACAAAAACGTAACTCTCAATTGAGCATCACTTCAACAACACTTCCTTGACGCTAATTAATGCTTTATCATTTGCCAGGGCTTTGGCATCACCTTGTGGCGTTTTAGAAACTGAAAGAAAGTCAAAGATGTGCGAATAGGTGAGTTTTGCAGAAAATTTCAGCGTACAAAGAAATGGATCGTGACTGAGGGTTTACCACACAGGCGCAATGACTAGTTGTGTGTACGACTCTCAGATTTCACACAGTAAATATTGAGATATTATTGATAAAAAAAAGTAAGAAACAAAAGCTTAATACTGTAATTAGATAAGATTATGAACAGGGTGGCTGCTAGTTTAATTGAAGTCTATTTTTAAAAATACATTTTAAAGTCATCTAATTCAGTACATGAAGTCCTTTATTTTGGAAAATCTCATTTCAGACTTCTTAAAGATCCATCGACATCACACCGTATAATTGATAAACATCCACGACATTTCACCTGCTCGGTTCGCATGTGACATCAGACTGTACACACATTTGGACACACACAGTAACACAGCGGAGCGTCTGAATGTCATCACAGACAAAAGACCACCAGCAGCCCACATTAGCATGACAAAAGCCCGGAGCGCGTTTTATAACTGCAGCAAAGGCAAACAGCGACCCGCTTTATGCGGCGTGCAAAGGGCAAAGGTTGTTTAAAAAGCTCCATTATTGATGAGAAGAACTGAGCGGCTAGGCAGTAAATGTTACTGCAAATTGAATTGCACAAAAAGGGGTAGATTTAAACTCAATTAACAGAATGGAGATTGTGATGGAACTTTTTTTTTTCAAACTAAAAGAAATCAAATGTATTTGAAGGTCCACCTATTGATGAGTGCAGGTTTTGGCAAGGTGATGAAATGACAGATTGAAGCTGTAATAGATTGCAAAGGGGAGGCCGCCAACACTCCAAACGTGAAGAGGCGCACACGCTGGCTGGCACAGTGAGAGGCATTTGTTGGACGGCACGCGACTGTGTCATGGCAGTGCCGGACTCCAGCTCCTGTCAGCTGTGTTTGTACAACCAGGGAGTAGTGTGTGAGTGTGTGTGTGTGCGTAAGCTTAAAGAGGAGGACAATCTCTGCATAAAGGAGGTTGAAAAAATGAGCATGTAAATCTTCCTGACAAGGAAGAGGGCCCGCCAGGGGAGAAAATAGAGGACACGGGTGAAAGTTGAAACAATCACTTTTTCTTTTGTGCAGGTGTTTGGCTGTGTGTGTGTGTAGGGGGGGCGTGAGCAACCGTCATTGTGTCTTAATGGCATTAACCAAATAAGCTGAGTTCAGATTTGCTTTCTTTCTTTGGTTTTAACTTTGCGGTGATTTGCATTTGCCCTTTAGCGACTGCAGACTGTGTGGGTGCGTGCGTGTGTGTGTGTGTTTTGGATGATTACAGATTAATGGCAGAGGTAAAAATGTTAGCGCAAACTTAAAATATGGGTTCACTCAGAAAGAATATATATGCTACAAAATGATGAATTGAGACATAGGTGTCCAAAGTCTGGCTCGGGGCCATTTGCAGGCTGTTGCATGTTTTTTATTGGCCCACAGCCTATTGGATTTAAAATTTTAAACATGACCCCAACAAAAATGGGGGAAAAAATGTCATTAAAAATGAGGCAGATATTTTATTCCTAATGCTGTAAGCCACTTTAACATTTTGTACAGTTTGAACATTAACACGGTGCTTAAATATGCAAAGTTGACCTGAAAATTAACTATATTTGGAGAAAAAATTATTGTACATGCTAAATGAAAAATAAAAGCTTTTTTGAAAAATTCAGCACAGCGCCAAGTTTCATTCTGAAATGTTAGATTGCAGTTCAAGTTTTGAATGTTGTAAATTGCAATGCATTCAATTGGTGTGCCTTGGTGCCACATTCCGAGATTCACTCTGATGCATTTCCTTGTAGATTGGGATCAAATCCATTGAGAAATAGCGATGCTATCGCGTTAGCATTTAACGTTTGGAAATACCGTCGGAGTGAACGCTTGACCCTCGCTCCATTCAAGTGCCACGTGCCAAATAATTCACTGCTGCATTCAGATTTTACACTGCAACATGACCCCACAAGGGAAGCGCAGAAGAGTCCAAGCCGGTTCCTTCGTTACCAAGGAAAACATATATAGAAAGGCCAATAAACCGGCAGGAGATAAAATGAACATCTCTGCAATGTTTTATAGCGCAGCTTTAAAAGCTAATTTATGTTTCCACTATAAAGCTTATCCAAGACAAGAGCTATGAGTGTGGTCCGCTAATCTTTAAAGCACATTTAACTGAGACAGTTTTATTTTAGGCTTAAGGGTTAAAGTTAGGGTGCCTGCATGTGTGAAGGTAGTCTTTAGAAATTGTTATATATTCAACTTTTATGGACTATAACTGTTGTGGTCACTGTTAAAAAAAGAAAAAAAAATTGGGCAAACTCAGATTTTAATTTGAGTGTAAAGGGACGTTTACATAGAAGTGGACGTACTGGTAGCCAGCATGGTGAATTAGTGGTTTGAAAGTCTGCCTCGCAGTTCTGAGTTTTGGGGTGTAATCTCAGCTCAGTTTGCATTATTATTTTTTTTTCCAGGTGCACATTTCAAACTCCTGCGGATTGAAAACGCAAATCAACTCCATTTTGCCACCTTAGCTTTGGAGCAGACCTAATTACATTAAAATGACAAATTCCATATAATCAATCAGCAAGTCACATTCAGTCCTGCATTAGAATCTTCATTGCTTCTTTCCATTGTATCAGCAAAAAAAAAAAAGACGGGCCTCGGCTTGAGGGCGTCGTAAAGACGAGGGTATAAAAGACGGTTCACATTTCCAGTTGGTGGACATTAGCGCTTCATTAGCAGGCGGCATGTGCTAAATATTATTGGGACGCTGATGGCTATCGCGCTCCTTTGTAATGAGGCGAAGGCCCTGTGAAGGCGCAACGCCGCGCCACCTCCTGACCTTCCTTTTGTACCACTCAGCAGGCATGCCTGTTCACGAGCGCACGCACACACAATAAAAGAAGAAAGAAGTGCAGAAGAGGAAGAGAATGATACGCATCCCTGAACTCTAATCCATATCATAGACTACGAGGTCTTTCCACTGCTCATGGGCAGATCTCATTTCAGTTTTCAGGGCTTTAGGACATCACTCTTAACTCCTATCTCCCCGCGGCCCATTTAGAGAATTATTCAAATGAAGGAGAAACTTTGTCCGATAAAAGGCCCTCAGATGTTCTTTTGAGGACCTTTGAAGGTTGCGGATGTAAAGAGGGATTCCTCCAGAGTCGCTCCCTCATTAACAATGATAATTGAGATCTGCATGTGTTTGATATACACCATTTAACTAAAGGTCTGAACAATGGAAGGGAGGCTAAAAGAAATTCTTTACTGTGCCGGCTGGCTGGCTGGGAAAGCTGACGACTATTACAAATGACTTGTGGTACCGATTAATTCCATTCTGCAGTATTCAGCGCAGGCCATGTGTTGAGCACGATGGGTAGAGCATATCTTTAGTGGGGAGGGGAAGAAAAATTGGGAGCCTACAGAAATGTAATTTATTTTGTGTAGAATTCCAGTGTTGTTATTATTATTTTATTATTATTATTTAAATATATTGTACTGTATCAAAATATCAGTATATATATTTTCAGGTTAGGTCACTATTTTACTTTTTCTCTCTCATTACTGAGTAAGTAAATGTAAATACATTTCATTATCAATTTATTTGCACAGTAGAAGCATACAAAAATTAATGTGGATCACTTCTGTTATGTTGTGTATTTTCCAAGTTCTTTTCTTTACTGGAGGGGGCATCACATTAACTTACATTAATTTCCTGGAGACCAAATGAGCAAATATGTGCAGAGTATGTGAAGATATATTACATTAAGCTACTACATGATCACGGTTTACAATAACACACTGAACAATCACTTGAGCCGTCATTCTTGACTATACTGCCCCCTAGAGGAACGTGGCTCAGCAAAAGAAAACCAAAAAAAAACACAAAAAACTTCCAAAACTGGTTCATTGCCGCTTCAACCCGGTTGTCCATAAATAACATAACATAAACGAAATAGGGCAGTGTGTAGGTGGAAAAGCAAATCGCTACTGGAAAAGGTTGCGAGGTCCAGGATGTAATATTAAATATTATCGCTTGTTGGGCCTCGACTTTGTAATGGTTGTGTTATCGTGACAATTTTTGGTCTGTTGCAGTGAGACCTATGAGTACACACACACACACACACACACACACAATGCCTCCCCCCCACCTTCCAGATAAAAGGCAACCAGAGCGCAGAGGGCTGATAAAAGCCAATCAGAGAAGTACAAAGTGATAAGGAAGCAGACGTGACCCTGCAGGTGATGAGTTGCAGCCTCCCACGCCACATGCAAATACAACACAAGTGAGAAGAGTAGCTACACATTGTACACAAGAGCGCTTTTACTGTAGAATACTTTCACCAAAGTAAAAAGTAGTCCAAGCATTTTCTTGAGTACGGTGATTTACTGTTTTAGAATTCGACAAAAATATCAAATAGAAATGTGCCACACAATATCACTTCAATAAAAACAATACGTTCAGTCTTTCTAAAATAACACAGTGAGTCAAAGTCATCATATAAGTGTCAAGTCTTTACTGTGCCGAGCCTGAATGAAAGCGATCATTGTTCATCCTTTACGAACATAACTTTGCATCGGCTCTCATGCATTTTAAACGCTGTCCTCTTCCTCGGAAGCCACAAAAACCTTTAAGAGGAAAGTATGTTTTCTTTGGAGCTGTGTGTCGCATATATTCAAACTATCTCGAATACTACCCCCCGTTCACTTCTTTCATAACATTGACAGTGCAGGACAGGGAGGGGGGGGGGGATTTGTAGCCAAACAAAGCAGAAATGGAGCCTTTACTAGACTCTTACCGCATGTGTAATGTTTCCCTTAATGTCCACATGTAAAAGTTAAACACGACTAAGGCACCTGATGATGTTTTCTCGCCAATGTTTGGATTTTTATCTCAAAGCGTGAGGTATAGTAGGTTATGTTTCCACCAGCGTTTATCATAATAAAAAGATAACGAAAGAACAGCAAAAGCACATTTTCATTTTGGAGGTACAAGGGATGACAGATTCAGTCATTGTTACCAATTCTGGACTGTTGAATTGGTCTGAGGAAATGTAGTCAAATGTGTACAGGAAATAAGATTAGGACTGGATCCAGATTTGCTTCTAGTAAGAGGTCAGTCAAAAAAGTTATCTAACCGGCAAGGACCCACTGAACTTTGGTGAGGATCGGAATCGTCTTTTTCTAGCATTGGGGCTGAGTGGGGCAGAGAACCTCGGCTTTCTGGAGTTGTTATTATTGTGAAAACTTTGATCAATGGAAATTGGCAAACACAATTTGTGTTTGTAAGCGGTCGAGGGCTGGCAACGCTGTGCCGTAATATGTGAGAGCAACTGAAAGTTGGTCCAGGAAGAGAACATATGCAATTAGTACAGCATGCTGCTGCGATGGAAGAGATAATGCAAACGCTCTGGGAACAGACAGAATGCTGGCACACCACAACAACCCGTTTGGGCTCCAAGTCCCGGGCCGCTTTCAAAGAGGTCGCCTGCAGGTCAGGCGAGGATCGCCGCACAGGAAGGAGTTGGGGAATGTAAGGCGTAATCACAACATCTCATCTAATAGCAGCAGCGTTATGTTTTGCGTTTTTTCATTTGGGGTGATATGTGTGTTTGCGGTTGTGATTGGTCACGCTTGCGTGCATGCAGCCTGCCATGACTCACGTCTGTTGAAAGAAAACTTTGCAGTGTGAGAACCTTATATGGATCGCCGGCCGGTGAAAAATCACCAAAAATAATGTAAAGTGTTCGTTTAAAAAACGTGCGTAAGTGTCGGTAAGGCCATGTCGATGTCAAGCCGAGATTTATAAAAATGTCGTCGTGTTTTTAGAAACTTTCGAGTGGAGTTGTATCCGATGCATTGCTGCCACGGCAACAGTAATTTTGACTGAATTTTGCGCTGTGAAAAAATCCAAACCTTGTGTCACGCAGTGAACACCGCAGCGCACCACGTACACACTTACTGTATCCGAGTACTTACACACACATGCTTACACACAATGACGCGCACACACACAAATTCAAGCAGACGCTCTCACAATTCACCTCTCTCTCACCCCTCTTCCCTGGGTGGGAGTCCATTTCCGTCTCCTGATACATAAATAAATACAAGGCTATGTAGTGCCCCAGGACGGGGACGGAGGAGACGGGAGTGCTGAAGTGAGTCAGGCAAAGAAAAGAATAGCGGTGAACAGACGAAAGAGAAGTAAGAGGAGAGGGGCCGGTGATTGTTTCCCAACGCTGGGAAGTCGAGTCACGATGCGAGCGGGCCGCCAGTCCCGACGGAGCCCGCCGGCCCGCACGAAGACACCAGGGAGGGGCCTCAATCAAACACATGGGGCGCACAACACGACCCAGCGAGTTCAGCAGGAAAAGAGGGGAGGAGGAGAAAGAGGAGGAGGAGGAGAGCGTTAGTGTGAACTGATTGAATTAGGCTCATTAAAAGGCCATGTGTGGGCCTGATTGGAGAGAGACTGACGTGATGGCTGCTTGCACACTTAAGGACAGCTTCTACTTTCTTTCACTTGCATATATGACGTAGGATATGTCATTTTTTTTTATACATACTGCTTACTCCTCCCATAGACATTAAAAAGTGCGTTTTATGAAGTTTAAGAAGATGCAAAGTGTGCTTGCTTCAAGTTGTTCATTTGCTACTCCCGGTTAAAGTAGGCCAAAAGGCAATCAAATGAATATATTTTAACACCAACATGGTCTGCCAATCAATGTAATTTTGTTTAAAAGGAGGGTATGCTATTCAAAATTTTAAAAATATATATTTATTATACATGCCTGTACAAACTGGCTCACGAGTAAAATGTTTTGGGAAATATCCCTCTCTGGCGCCATTTAATTTTATTATTTCGTCAATTTTACAAATACAAAGAGACCTTACAACAATAATAACGCACTCACAGCTCACTCGGAACAGCGAAAATGTAAATGGCCGCGTACTGTATTACATTGAAAGTGTGTCATCTTCTTCTTGCTCTTAATATGCTGCATTGTGTCCAGTACAGCTCAGTGCTGCTGCCCGGTATGTTGTGGCACAATGTGGTACTACACTGAAGGTATGCCAATCTAAAATCTAAAAGTTGTATGTCCGAAAAGTTGAAAAGGTGAATGTTCAGAAGTATGGGAGTGCTTCTCTATAATAAAAACTCGTCAAGTTATTGCTTAAAAATTGGCAATATTACACGTGTGAGAACAACGAACGACAATATAGAGTATAAGACAACACTGCAGTCCACAGCTATTTGTGGAAAAGCAATCACAAGCGATTGTGCGTGTGTGCTTAATGGCATCTGTGAAAAACAACAAGGTTAATTGAGATTTTATTATGATGAGCCACTTAGAGTTACGCCCATCAGGCATTAAAAAGAAAAATGCAGAGGGGAAAATTTAGGAATAAATACATGCATTTGTCTTCTAGGGATCATACAGCCCGCTCCTTATTTCTCATCTCATCCGTCGCTTTCCATGGAGGAGAATAATAGCTCAAAGCGGCAAACATAATTAAGCTGCTCAATTTATTCATCCAATTTGGAAATGGCCATGTGCACAGAGGCATTGTACACGGTAGAAAAGCGCTAATTCTTGCTTTAAGACTCGAGTATTGTTGCTTGTCTCACTGTCAGTGAGTAGAGTAACGGGCGTTAACTTCACCCGCCAATCAAGAGCATCCCGCCAGCTAGCATTCACTTAATTACACAGCAAACGGGCTGAGACTGCTCCATGCACTCAAAGACACATAGACCTTATCGATTTTTCAGGTGGGAATATTTACTGCTTCGCTTAAATGAAGTTGTTTCTGTTTCATTCTGTGAGGGGGGGGGGGGGGGGGGCACGAATTGCGGGTTATGCACGAGGTGTGTTGAGGTTCCACAAACTGCCTCTTTTTTCAGTTTGATATTCCGCTCAATCGCCGGGACTGGAAGCATTAAAGAGAATTAACACCTCTTTTCTTCCTATAATAAACACTGCATGTGCAAGAGTTTGATAAAGGCACTCACAGTAAGTGATGAAATAATATCACCGGAATGTGATTAAAAAGCCTAATTAGAAAGCCGGGAGCTGCTAATTACGCACGCTCAAAGTGCTAGCATCCGATTTGGGGGCTTCTTTGTACAGGGCACACAATGTGAAATGGCCTTATTACATGATATATTACTTTTAACAACGAGTCATAGAACATGCTTCTAATAGAAGAGAAAATGGATCATGTCAAGATCTAAAAATATTTCTTCTGTCAAGCAAAACTGGGATGTGTTAACAGCTTTAATAATTGCCCGGACAATTTATTAGGCGTATCGGCAAATAAGAGAAATTAAAGCAAGGGGTGCATTGGAACTCACTTATCGTGATCGTCCATGGCGAAACAAACTCCAGTCAAATCTAGAGTCAATCGATATTGTCGACGATAATAAATAATTGTCATTATTTTTTGGAGGAGATTTGTTTTCTTCCAAAACTGCCTCAGTAGCTTCATACTGCCGCTATCTGCCTTCTGTACTTGACACATGCGCAATAGTTGTAATTCTCTGCAAGCAGACATCCCATCTCGTGTCGATATCTACGTCTGGTAGACTGACTGAACGATGAAAGGATAAGAATTAAATCTTCAGTGCAAATTTGCATGGCTGTTATTGTCCTGGCAGTTTTTGAGCAAATCCAGCGCCCCATCGTCATTTTTCTAAATCTTGAGCATCAGTGTGATATTGGGCTTTAATCACTCTACCAACACTTAGTTGAGACTGTCATGAATAAGCTTCCACATTTGTCTCCGATTTAGGCAGTGATCTGAAAGATCTCAAATCCTGAATCAATCCTGCATTCTGGCTCTATTGATCTCATCTCCCAGTTACATTCTCTAAAGTAATGGATACTGAAGTTGTCAGGCAAGATTTAACATGTATCGCTTCTTTAAAACGGCCTCTGACGCACCCCATCATCCCTCCAGACAAGAAGAATGTTGCGACTTTTAGTTAATTGTAAGGCCCGTCAGCCGTTATTGTTGCGGTAGCCGTGAAATGATCACGTTCGCCTAATGGCCGCCTTATCTCGCCATTAAAGCTTGCTCCTAGGCTCAGTCTCCAGGCGGGACTTGTGTCATTAGACTGCGATATTACACTTAAACTATGCTTTGGCGGAAATTGCGATATGGGGCTAGTTTGAAAGGCTTGAAGGACTGAACTGATGGATCAAAGCAGTACAACTTGATTTTAAATATCTACATGTGTCTGCTGCCGTGTTAGCAATCAGTGCAGGGAGACGCTCTCAAATCTCATCAAAAGTTGCCTGCAGTGTTTTCACAGGCGGCTGAAGAGAGGAGGTTATATTTTCATCAACCTTTGTTAGAGAAGGGGATTATGCAAAACAATTCTGATAACTGATGTCCATGAAACCTTGCGGAGGAAGAATTTGTTCATTTTGGTGAGTAGTTTGCTAAACAATACTAAATTCTTAAATTGCACACTTGTAGCAATATCAGATTTTTGCAAATGCAATTAAAAGTATATATATATTTAAGTCAGACAGGGAGTGTAATTTGGGATTTTACTAAAGTCAGTATCAACTTTATATTAATTATGAATTAGTCTTTAAATGACACAATGGGTAGAAGAAAATGTCTACACCTGGGTGGATTCAAATAGAAAAATAAACATTCACTTGACTCAATTCAGTGAATGTTTACAGAAAACACAGCTAGTAGCAAGCGTGTTCAACCATGCGGTAGATGTTGAGACTACATCGGTTACATCTGTTTGTATTCATCATATCAGCAATTTCGCCCTCCCTCAATAAAAGCCTGATTTGTTGTTCGTAACAGGCGGCACAGGTGAATTCATTGTTTTGAAAACAATATCACATTCTATCTCTCTGCGGTATTCTTTCAACTGAGTTTTATATAAAACTCTTTAAAATATGATAAGTGGGAATTTTATTTTACTATATAGTGACAAGCACTAGAAAATCTTTGAAAACCAAAAATGACAAAATAGAAGATTGTGAGCAGTGATAAAATGAGGTCAATTTTTTCAATTGGGGGGATCCTGAAATATCAACAGCCAGTGTTTCCCCAAGAACATAAAGTAAGTGACCCACTTTTTTTTCTTCTTGCGTCTTGACATGCAACATTTCTTTGTTGTGGCCACTTTGAGTGCTTGTGCATCTGAGTCTCTGCTCAGCCTTTGATCGCCAACGCCTGCCATTGTGGCCGTGGGAGGTGTCACCTCATCTCCCAAGTGGTCACTGACGTCAAAAAAATGTGCACGGCCCACCACAGTGGCCTTCTTTGTCGTCAATAGATCACAGACCTCAGTGGTAACCTCGACCACATCCCTCAAAAAACAACCTGTGCTTGGCAACTAAAGCCGTCGGTAACACAGTGCTCTGCGTCTGGTACTATAAAGAACTACAACTATAAAAAAGTAATAAGATTGCCATGTTTACATTGCTGCAACGAGCTTACACACCGGGGCAAGCGTGATGCTACTTCCGCCACAACCAGCTAGCTAGCAACAAGCTTTGCTGGCCACAAAAGAGGCAAACATATTATGGACTCGCTCCTAAGTCAATAACCATCACTTCAAGTCAACAATCATCACTTCATCACAAAGATACAAATCTGTGTTACGAATTCTCCCGAAGGGATGTCGAGGAAAGATGGAGCGAAACCAGGCCAAATGCTAAGCTAACCTAAGACTGCCACGGCTTAGGGCATTTAACACCGAAATGCTCGGGGTGATCGAGTCCACTTTTCAGACTCTTGAAACTGCAAGCACATGCAGGTTGAAATTTGATTGGTCAAAAAATGTACTGAAAGCAGTGCAGCAAAAGAAAAACAAAATAACAAAATGTTATCTGCAACAGATATTCAAGTTTCGGCTGTAAATACAGCTGAGTAGGCCAGCTAAGACGATATTATCAAAAGTCAGTCATGAATGAGACTGAAATGATCTTTGGGGATTCAGATCTGGCTTCTTCACAACACACAGGATGACTGAATAAACTCATTCAGAGTGCCCAATATACACTTAATCGGGTTTGCTTTCATAGCGCAGCGTCTGCCTGTGAGAACATGAGCGCCACTTCTATGCTTTAACTACCGTCTGGACAAAGAGGAAGCATTCAGGACACTCAACTCTGACTCCAGATATTACTGATAAAATATAAAAGCCATAATAATCAAGGAACCAGCTTTAATGGGTGTTGTCCTGTCCCCCCCAAATCATTCCCAAACAGTCTGCCTGACTCCCGTAGCCCCATGCCAAATGCAAAGAAGGAAAAGGGGAAGCAGAAAAAATAAATACATCCTCAATTTTAATGGCTCATTTCCGTGGGACACTACACTTAGGCCTTAGGCCCGACACCAGTAAAGAGACGAGATGTGGCCCACTAAATTGTATAATCTGCTTTAAAAAAAACACTGCACCCACGTATTGGAAAGATTATTTTACTCAATAGATTATTTTAATTTTATTCTATTTTGTTTTCATAACAAATGTACAAAGTGCTTTAATCAAAGAAAATAGTGATGTGTGGAGAACATGTGAACTGGTCATGGACTGTTTTAGGCTTGGCCTTTAGCACTGCATATAATCAGATTTGATATAATACTTCAACAAAACGATATTGACAACTGCAAATGAGGATGCAAGCCAAAAGCCCTCAGGACTATTTGATTCTACGAGCATTGTACAAGTTCTGCAAAACAGTTGCACAAGAGGATACATAAAAATCCAGTTATGACAACATTGTGCCATGATTTTGGTTACACCGAAACAATGTTATGTAATATTGAAGAACAAGCAAAGCATTGCCTGAATTCTCAGTATTCTCCTTCTCTGAAAACCGTTGCGGCTATAAACTAGTCAATGCACAAAGAATCCAAATTTTCTCTAGCTGGATCAAAGGCAAATCTCATTTTCAACACACACAAGTAAACACTGAGGAAGAAATAAAGTTATTCCATTGATGTCCAAATCTGTGTGATGTCTCAATTTAAAAAAAGTTTCATCTCACACTAAAGTGGAACTGCTACACTGCTAAACCGGCAATTATGTTCTAGCTTTATTTTCCCGTAGGAAAGAATTTCCAAAGATCACTCATGTCTAATTCCGTTTTAGTCTGACGCAATAATCACAAAAACCGAGGTTCCACTAGTAGAAATGTTTAAAATCATCTTTGTCGATGATGCTGGATGTCTGCAAGAAGATACAATTCATTTCGAATTGTCACATCATAAAATGCAGATCTGAAAGGCGCAGATGGTGAATACGTAATAAAAAAAAGAAAGATGACAAAGGGATCACTGAGTGTGCACCATCAGTCACCCTCCGTTGGCCGCCTTCGTCTCCTCCGCCATTGTCTCCTCGCTGTGCAATGATGCTATATACACACACCTGATGATAAACATGCGGGAAGATGGACGTGCGATAAAGGGAAAATAGGGGAGACAAAGGCCTGGTGGGAATCATTCTGAAGTGGGGGTGAGTGTGGGTGTGTGTGTGGGGGGGGTAAACACTGCATGAATTACCCCGTCGGCCCACACAAATAGTTACTTTTTAATCATTGTTCTGTGAATAAAATAGCCTGTTATTATATTAGAAGGGAGACAGCAAGCAGGTTTTTCGGCGTGTCGAACGTATGTTAAAGCCAATCAAACAGACTTCCAATTAAGAGTCCCCTGTAAAAGGTTAGCGATTGTTTCCAGCAAAGGAAAAAATCACTATCTTCCTGCCATTTTCATATGAATGAGCTCTTTTAATTAAACCGAGAAGCTAATGAGAGGCTATAATGAAAATAATAGAATGTCGGGAGCAGTTCTGTGAGCGAGGAACAAAAAAAAAAAAGGCCCACGTGGACGACATATAGAAGGAACAGCTAGACAAGCGGCGTGCGAGAGAGAAAAAAGGAGATTAAGTGCTTCTGAACAGGAAAAAAGATAGCTGTTGTCTTTGAACCTTTCATGTTTTATTTTTCCCACTGACAGAAGTTGAAAGGATGGAGAATTTAGCGACGACTTTGGTGCACAAAAGAAACGAGGACTGAAGAAGAAATGCAGACTGGCATGTTGTCTAATGTGTGTGTCAGAAGATGGAAATGAAGTAAAGTGAGGGAAAGACACATGCGGGGAGATCTCAGATGAAAACCGGGAGGGGGAAACGGAAAAAAAAAAAAAGGCGCTCGTCTATTGTTGAGTCGGTATGTGCGTGGTGCCGCCGCTCGTTTGTGTGCCTGCTGTAATTTCTTCATTTGAAGGTTAATTAACACTCGCAGTCAAAAGTAACAGGACTGCAAATCAAAGGGAGTAAACAGTCTGGCAGTTGCCTCAAGGGATTATTAGAAAATAAACGAAAGCTGCGTAATACAATGAAAATATTTGAAATGTGAACTTGGGAAAGCAGTTTTCTTTTCATACGACTTTAGTGATCAAGGACAAGTGAGGTAAACTTGAAGCAAATATTAAGAAAAAACATGCAGTCAACCACGACTAGGTATTGAAAACTCGGCAGTGATTGATGTTTTGTTTTTCTTCACTTATTTTAACTGTCGACTATCACTGGGGCCAAGTGGGGCAGAGGTGGCAGTTGGAATAAAAGTACGTAACATTATTGTGGAGTGCAACAAAATTGCCTGTCATAGCTTCATGAAGAAAATAATACAAAATAAAAAACATAACACAAAATTAAAAAAAAAAACACAATCAAAAATTTGAACCAGGATGTGCTAATGCTAATTTTGTTGATTTTCTCTTTTCATGGTTTTATGCTTTTAGCGGACACACTTAAAGATATGCGAGCTGAGAACAGCTTATTTTTTTCATAAATCTGCAGTGTTTTATACGTGTGTCACTTTTTTATGTCTCAATGATTCATGAAATAAAATGTGAACACAAAAATGCAAGAAATTACCAGTTCAGCATGGTTGCAGCATTGGAAATTCCATCCAATATCTTCATTGACTGCGTGTCATTCCTAGCAAACGTCTTTCCAGGGAACGGCATTATCCGTGAATAATGATGAAATCAGTGCACACCATATTTTAGGCGGAAACATCGATCATTACGTAACAACGGCTTGACTGCAGAAAACTTGGAGATTCATGTGAAACCGGTTTTATTTTTTTCCTTGTTTTGAGTAACTTTTTGAAAAGTGACAGATTTATAAAACACCCTTTTATTTGAATCATTCATCGTTGTTGATATTGCTCTTGTCTATGGGCTGGTTTACTGAATAAATTAAAAAAATAAGAAATTAAAGAAAGAGCAGATAAGTAACTGGGGGGGCAACTGGTTTGTGTTATAGTATGCGTGGCTGTTAAAGGCGCACACATGTGCATATATTTGATTTGGGGCTGTGCCGTGTGCATGTCATCGCCACGGCTCGGGCAAAGCGGAGGGATATGAGCTAATTAGGAAGGAAGACAACCGAAGGGCCCAAAGAAAAAGGGGGAGAAATCACATTAAAGGAACAGGAAAGGCCTTTAAGAGGCGTTCGACTTTGAGCTCACACAAAGAGTTTCGGGGACTGACGAACAACAGCAAGTATTTAAGACGAACGTGGCCTCGGTGCTCTCCGGTCCCTTTTTTGTGTCTGTGTCGAGCGCGTCCCTCTCGCAGGAGCAAATGCGGCGGCGCTATCAGATGGGCGGCGGGCCACTGTTATCATAAACACAGATTTGGGAGGGCCAGCAGACATACATAAACAGCAGCACCACAGACTGCAGTGTCACATCTCTTCTAAACCTCAGTCAGTCACTCTGCTCTTCTAAAAGCCTCATCAAGGCAGTGTTTGGGTCAGCCTGACAGTGCTGCGCGGGGACCCCATTAGCCCCGGACCAAAGCCATCAGAATTTCACCGTCCCTGGCTGTCAGTCTGCGATCGGTTCTGTATACATTGGGCCATTACGGAACATTATAGAACCCTCAGGGTACAATAAATACCTCTTAATCTGATATCCTTGTGTTTGCTTTGACAGAATTCACTTGGAGGGTATTGTGGGTTTGAAATTTTACACAAGGCTAATACTCAGCGGAGAGTCGCAAAGATCCGTCCTTTCGCTAAACAACCATGAAATGCTCCTACACTAAAACAATAGTACTGACGTCGTAAAGTAGCATTATATGCTGTAATACGTTCGGCATAAAAATTGAATCAAGGCAAATGGACTCTTCTCGGTCGTTAACAGATTAGCCCCGCTAAAACACGTGGAATGTTCCACCATATCCGGATGATACTTTAACTATCCACCATATCCGGATGATACTTTAACTATAAACGGGGTGGGGGTCCAAAAACTCAGCCCAGTCCTGTTTCTAAAACCTATTTATTTTTCAAAAATATTGTATTTTTGTTGAATCACAGTAATGCAATCTGTAGTATTAGCATGGATACTATGCGGCCATATTTGCCGTTTATGTAAATGGAAACATGTCGAGCTGGTGACCACAGTGTAAAAAAACATACCTAGAAATGGATTAAGCAAAAGCTAGTCTACTTTTCGAGGTCCTTGTGAAGCTGAAACAAATGCCGCGATTAAAAGCACAAGACAAGCACCTTGTTTCTCACCAGGGTCAAGGTTGTAACCATTTTGCATCGATATGCATTTAGTTTCGTGGTTTCTGGTGTCGAGTCAATTGTATTTGTATGGCACCACATCCCCCAGGCACCTTCCATATCGAGAGGCTCCGACCTCTCCTGTGCGCCGAGATTATTTACAGCAGTCCCACGAGCGTTTACAGTGACGACAGCTAGCTTCAGAGAACCACGAGGCTTGGCGGCATGAGCCTTTCTTAGCTGTGAGGTTTCATTTGAATTCAACAGAGATTCTCTCTGGCGTTTGTCATACTCAAGATAGGCGACGCTAAAGTCGTGTTTTTTGTGAGTAGTAAAAAAAAAAGAAAAGGCTTCCCCAAGGTCAGCACTGTACTATTAATGATATAGAATATTCTTTCCTCCCAATCAATCTGTGTCCAGGTCAGAAGCAAACACCAAGCCCTTGCTACTCTCTTCAAAGACAATGACATGACGATATCGACAACCGACAAACCCAGGCTGGTATTTTTGGAGGTGATGTCGCAGGTGAACTCTGACCCCCGCTGCTTAGCTCAGCTGTAATGATCGTCTGTTATTGTGCCCGTCAATGGCCGCCGCTGTCCGACGGTGACGAATAGGATGACAGACAATACCAGGCCCTTCGGCTTTGGCGTGACGGCAGTGTTGTGAACGCGTGCGAATGACTTTGGAGATATGGGGAGGCTTTATCAATATGCCGCTTTATTGAATTGGCAGCGCTCGTTTGCACGGCTGTTTTGTTGTCTTGCTGCTTAGGCTGAGACAGGCGCAGACACCGAGACAATTCGAGCGCTGACGGCGGAACAATGGCAATCTTTACGGGCTTTTCTTTCACTCTGGCATTTTGGATTCGCCTTGCAGATTTAAGAACAGATCGGCTAATTAGCCTTAGTTTGATTTGCAAAGGACATAAGTCGCAGGAAGATAACTGCACGCATAAATATTCCTGAGCATTCGTTTCACTCGTAACATTTTGCAATAAACCAACAACGGCACACCATATAGCGCATTTATTCCCAATCACAATGCAAATTTGCGCAGCTGGGCAGGTGGCAGATAACCAACCGGTGCCGGAAATGGGAGAGGTAGACTGAAAGAGGTGGCGGCGCTATTAATTAAACCACAACCATTTTTAATCAGAGCTAATTACAATAGAAGGCGAGCTTTGAGAGGGCCGTGATTCTATCACACTGTGTGTGTGTGTGTTTGTGTTCTTATAGCTACATGCAGCATCTGTCATTGATTCATATCGGCTGGAGATCACAAAGGCAATATTGTTGTTATTGTCACGATGCCAAAATTTGGACTTCAATACCATACCTGTACAAAGCACGTTGCCAAAAAGAAAACACTAAAACATTAGAAAAAAGCAGTTGAATCATCCTTTCCCCGCTGATTATCGACGTCGTACTTAAAACCGTAGATTTGTGCGAATAAAGTTTTACACTTTTGAAGTGGCGAATAAATCTGAAAAGATTGTAAATTGGGGCGAGACGTTAATACAAGGAGAGGCTCCCCGGTGGTTAAATTGCTAATTAATGTTGCAGCCATTTATCAGTCAAATGGCGGCTAATTAGTCTTTTCAATCTCGCCTGCCTTGAGACACATTTGAAACCGGTTCTGTCGCCTTCCTCCTCAGCACTTGTCAATCCCCCACCCTCCTCCTCCACGCACGCTCCTTTGTCTCGCGAAGAGCAGGCCTGTTATCTGTCCACATCGACGCTCGTTTCCCATCCGTAAACATTGGGCCGCTCTGAGGTTGACCCACAGCTACTGTCGTGACCTCGAGGTTACCCGCTTACAGGCGTGTGGATGGAAAAATCATCACGTCTGGGCGTTATCACTAAGGGCTGGAAAAGTGATGCTGAATGGGAAACTGACAAGGGAACAGCGCAGGTTGGATTTACACTCGGAGTGGAAAGAGCACAATCATGATGGTAACATCACTAATTTTTTGATTTTTTATTGCCAAGTAGCCCAATTCAGCTTAAGCATTAAAAAATACATGTACTTCAATTAGATCAGTATTGTTGATCAGCCATGTTGTGTGTGTCTGTGTGTGTATACAGGTGAGAACACACTCCCGCAATGGTCCCACAACCTCCCTGTGTGTCAGGCCCCTGCCAAAATCCCGTCAGTATTTAAAGCAGATTACAAAAGCGCCCTCACTGACGCTCGGAAGGATTCTCTCACACACAAACACAACAGGATTAGCATGCATGTTAAGACTGACGAAAAAAAAAAGGTGGGGGGGGGGGGGGGGTTGGAGCAAGCCTCCGCTCCCGTGTCTGCTTTAATGAGAAAAGAGGATGTTCTTTATCAAGACAAGGAGGATCCGCATAATCATATTTTCCTAAGAAGTACTGACAAATAGTGCAGATTAAGATTTATCTTTTTTATTTTTTTCAATTATTCGGTTAAATAGGTTTTGGTTCAATCATTTAGCGGTCGGTGTGTTATGATTGTTTCAATATTATTCTGAAGAAATGTAAAAACACATAGAAAAGCTATATAAAAAATGACACCTTTTCAATGATAATGATGTCTCGTGAGCATTTAATAAAACACTTCTCGGCATAATTGAGTAATAAAGTTTATTACAGTACGCCCCTAAATTGGTAATTTCTGGAGACTTTCAGATGCAATTTTTCTATTATAACCACAACTATTTTCAAAGAAATGAATGTACAGTATGCTTATATTACAGTGTTCAACAAGGGATCGATTAGTACAAGGCATCATGGCTAGAAATAAAAACCAGACTGGATTGCGAATGACTGCTACTAGAAAGCGAAATTGGAGAGACACACGAGTAAAACGAATATTTTTTCCCCCCTCTCTGCCTTCTTCTCTATAAGAGGAACGCGAGGAGATAAGACTAAAAGGACTGTCACTCAGGGGAACAAACCTTCCAGTGTCCCCTCTTGCTCCCGCTCTCTCCAATTTCCTCAGATTCCTGCTAAGATAGAAGCAGCGTTCATAGCGGCTGCTTGCTGACATCATCCGCGACATAGTAAGAGGCCGCCGCCCCTCCCCTTAAAGCTCACAGCCAATACATTATATACAGTACATCATCTTTAAGCGTTTGCAGCCAGACTGTCTCCATGACTCAAGACATTTTAGAACACTTTTAAAAGAATTTCCGAGAAACTATTCATTAGGGTTGAGGCAACTAAATGTTGCCTGGTGCAATGACACTTAAACTCTACAATATGTATGAGTCAGCATGACATGACAACAATCTATTTAGATTATTACGGTTTCTAATGTGTCCTTTTGCATAAATGCAGCGCAAATTCATTTTGGAATGGTATTTTTTTTTCCCCATACCCCTGCTAATTAATTCACCTACTTTTGGGGCCCTACAATTGCATCTGTAACACAAAATTATTAATAAGGCACATCAGAATGTGAAAAATAATAATAATAATGAAAGGCAAATGGGAGTTTCTGTTTGGGCTTGTTTTATTTTTGGTGACTTTTCCCATTTCATCAGGTCAAAACACTTGCAGTTGTTGTCATTGCAAGAAATGATGTCAAAAAGAAAAATGACTGCATGATTGACCCCGGTGACAGAGCAAGAAGCAGATAAGTACATGATTGCTTTATAACACCAACATTTTTTTTCATACTCAGCTGGTTTAAAAATTTACCATTATCAGATGTGTACAGAAAAAAAAAACAATTATTTGCAAATCGGATTAGAAGAGCTATAAAAAACATGCAGTATTGTCTGGAGAGTGAAAAGAGTTTATCTCGCCACCAAACGCTTTTTTCCCCCCCAGCAGTTGCGTCTATATCATTTTACATCAATTAATTTAAGCATTTCTCACCCTCATAAAATTAAGTCAGCACAGTTTTGCGCCAAGGACAAGAGTCTCGTTGAGTGTGCAAACGGCTGCCGGAGGTCACAACTGAACCATTTTCTTGTGAGGGTCAAAGACATAGCGCTTGAAATCCAAGTGAATGCTAACATGCTGAGTGTCCGCTTTGGGCTCGTCTTCATTTGAGTCTTTGCCGCCCCCCTTTCCTTTTTTCTTGGACGTGGTCGAGGACAGCAACCGCTTGGCTTCTGGGCGGAGACCCTCTGAAGAGAAGATCCGCAGACATTTTTTTTAAACATTCTCTACCATATGAGGATAACCAAAGGGGAGGGACTGATATTGATTGGACACTTTATTAGCTGAACTGAACGTCAAATGGCCACTCTTGTATCACGGCTACTACAAAATAAATAAATGCTCCTACAACTTGTGAATCTCAGACTGTGTGCGTTTTACTGAAGTCCGTCATCAGTCGCAGAAACACGTGGGCTCGCCTCCACATGACCTGCAGCCTTCATTCTTCACATTTAACAGATGAAATTGTGCAGAAAAGCCGGTCTCTGTTTCACAAGGAGACGTCTGTAGCATCCCGACGTTCACTCCAAACGCCGCGCCGCTCCGTCTGTTGTCGGCCTTGACCTTAATTTCCTGAGAACTATGAGCGATTGTGTCACGCTCCTTACGCCGAGTCACATTTCTGTCCCTCTTGAACATCTATTTGTGTCCTCTATTCAAACTGGCTGCTAATTTGGCCCGCGGTTTTGGACACGGAAGGTAAGCAATGTTCTAGTTTCATTGCTTACACGGTGTCTGACTTGCCTCATGCATAATGGCGCCAGCATTCTTGTTGTTATCGTTATGCCGATGTAAGGGTTGTTATGCTGCGAGATATAGCTGCTAGTTGTGGCTACGCCAGCGTGCGCAAACTTGAATGAACTTTGCTCACATGCAAACATGCACAGTAGAGGCCCAGCTCTGTTGAGTCAAGGAACTGTGGTTGAGCAAAGTTTTTTTTAAAACCAGTCATTTGTAGATGTGGTAAAAGAAAACAAAAAATTAAAATGCCTATATATACTAATTGTTTATTTTAATGATAAATAATCTATTTTTTAAATTGTGTATAGTATGATCATAATCATTTTTTTTTATTTAAAATTTTTCAAAATTAACTAAGAGGTCAGGTAACAACCAATCGCAGCTCACCTGTTGTCTGGGTTTGGTCATGTGACATTTGCAACTGAGCTGTCATTGGTTGCTACCTGAGTCTTAAGCATGTGATGTCATCTTCAGTCGACAGCAAGCGGCACTTTAAAAAGTATTAGTTGGACATGAAAACTAAGTTTGGAAATAATTACAGGCAAAATAACTTTTCACTGCTCAAAACAACAAACAGCACCATTTCTGTGATCAGAAATGTTCCAAAAATGATCCCGTTAAATTTTCGGAGAAAATCCACCATAGATGATATGTAGTCATAACTGATTTCGACAAAATTCAGTAGGGCGGGCGCAGCGTCACAAGTAAAAAATTCAGTCTGGAACGAATCTACATTTTGGATTTGTCAGCCATGTGCAATTAAAAATGGTTTGATGCATCACATAACAATTTATAGCTGAAATAGTTATCCCAATTATGAGTGACTTCTTGGCATCAGAATACACAAGACACTAAATTCAGTGTCATGGTAAAGAAATAAGTGCAACTATATTGGAACACATTCCCTAGCACCGTCTTTCCCAACACTAAAAGCGTGAGTGAAGAGGATGTAGGTGAGGCTCTCTTCTTGATATGTTTTTGTTTTCTCTCCCCTCCCGGTGTGGCGCAGTGGGTTTGTAGCAACAGAAGGTAAAATAAATACAGAACAGATTTCCCCCGGAACACAAGCAATCCCCAGAGGAATTCTGGGAATGCGGCTGGAGATGTCAGCCCTATTACTCTTACCACATCCTGAAAACAATCTGCCGAATTCCGAAAAATCAGAAAATAGTATTCGGGATGGGTACTGAAGGAGAAGGAGACTTTTGGTCCTTACCTTGTACCCGAATTTTGAACTTCCCGCTCTGTCCAAACCCGCCCTCGATGACGCCGGTTTCGCCCGTCGACAACGTGACCTTCAGGCCCACGAAGATCTGCAGGTTTGTTTCCTTCTTGAACAGGTTGCGGCCAATCACAGTGTAGTCGTCGGCCACCTGCGCATGACGTAAAAAGGAAGAACATGAACAGACGACCTGCCGTGCTTGATTGACGGCGCCCGAACTAATCGTATTACAGCGGTGGGAATGTCGGCCATGATGGCAGGGCGAGGACAGCCCACCCTTTGTCATGTGCCCTCATGGAGCCCACCATTGGCGCATTCTTTTCGTCTTGCCGCCTGACTGTCTCCGGTTCGTCGTCCCTGCACATTTTATGCCATTTGTTTGTATTCCTGGCTTATCATCCATCACTAATCTGATAACAGGAGGGCACCGCTCTGTCTCTGAGCCTCCTCCAGCGCCACCGCTAGCTCGTCCTCTCTTCCTCCTCATTCACTCTTGAACGTTTGACCCGAAAGCGTGACTGATGCGCAGATAAAAAGAAAACATACAGCGGCTATAGATGTCCGACAGACCGTACGAATAGTTATATCTCAACAATGACAGCAATGTGTCCTGCACAGAAAGAGGAAAAAAAATAAAAATATGAAGTAAAAGTTGAAGGCTGATAACTGGCGACTGCCGCATGACGACCAGTCTGACCTACCGCACGCATCGTTTCACTTGAGAGTTGAGGAGTGAAGCAGTCAACACCTTGAGGTGCAAACACAAGGAAACTCCGTTGCAAACTTGACCCGCGACCTGAATTTCACCTCGCCACGAGGGGGCAACGCTCAAATGGAAGTTAACTTCTTTCTAATGTTATGCGGTCACACTCTGAAATAAATACTGTTTTAATAGTTTCCGAGGGTAATTCAGTATTTTATTATTTGCTTGTATTATGCATTTATATTTAGACTAAATACAAGTAGGTACTAACAATTTTGAAAAATAATCTTTTCCTCCATATGACGATTAAATGTTCAATTGTTTTTTAAAGTCCTTTCCCCATGTACTTGTTAACAAACACTAGCAATAAATTAATCTCTATTTGGATTTGATTAATTGTTCAGCTCCTGGATGAAATGTGTTAGATTGCACAAATAATTAAATGTGACTGTTTGTAAAACGTATTTGGTCGCATTTCATTAAAAAAATAATTATTATTGTTATAGTAATAATAATGCACTGAACTGACTTACGTTGCAGTTTATGAAAACAGAAACTACTATATCTATTTGTATATTACATTTAAAACAATTATGCACCGCCACTTGTTTTCACGGCAAAATCTGCCATGTTGTAAAATGTGTTTTGTTGGTCATTGTTTTAAAAGTGCTAAAACATCCTGTTATGTGTGCAGTGACCACCCAGCATCATGAGACGCTTTTATGCTGACTCTTTTTATGTTCAGGAATGTAAGCATTGTCAACCACTAGAAGAATTTGATGTCATCAAGTAATAACAATATGAAGTTTTCTGCAACGCATTAAATTTGAAAATTAACAATAACCCTCTTAGTGAGCATTAAAATAGAATACAGTTCAAAATTTAACAGTTTAAAGTTTAACATTATGTATGTATAGAGTGCTTAATGTTTTGTGCAATGCAATAAAAATGTCTGATACAATTGTTTGGAGACGATTAGCAATGTCATGCCGACTTGCATGCCTCCGCCTAGGCTGGACGGTTAACAAAAGTGAAAATAAAACAATGAAAAGTCATTCATCATGTTTGGGAATTAGTCAAGTAACTACTTCCTGGTGGTAATTTTATGATGGTGACTCACAGTGACCCGTCTCCAACTGTGAAAATAAAATCTTTGCATGAGCCACCCATCTGCAACGTTTCCATTTTTGAGCCACTTCTTATGACGTCCAAATGATACCATGTTAAGACATTAAAACATTTGCGTTGTAATGTATGTTGAAAGATGAGCGTGAATGGCTGACCCAGAGAGAGCGTGGGATAAGCGTCACATGAACACTAAGCGGTGTGGGTATTCCAATGCCACTCAGGTGTGTCCAAACAGCGCCAGTGTCTGACAGCTAGACGGGGCGAGTGGCGTCAGGCGGCCACCCGCACGCACCTCGCTGTCGAAGGCATGCGCGCCCGCACATCTCTAACGCCCCACGGCGGGACCGCCGATGCACGTATGTTTGTGTGTACGTGTCTGTTTGTGAACACACAGTACGGGCGTTGTCTACTTCCCATGCTCCAGTGCCAGCAGCGATGAGAAATATTCAAAGCATTGGGTGCAGCGAGGTGAGCCAGAGGGCACATAGGCAAAAGGCTAAGTTCACCTGTGCAGTTCATAATTCAAAATTTACAATGTCTTAATGTCGCATTTGTGTATCAAACAGACACCACAACAACTTTAGTATTTTACAATCAAGCAAGGAGCCATGAATAAGTTTTTTTCGCTACATGTGGAAGGGCTCATTCCCTACAAGCCAAGATTTAGGATTTAGAGCAAGCACTCACCCTTTCCACTTGCCCTTCCTTGTGTTTGGTCTTATAGATGAGCAGGCGAGGGAGGCCCGTCTCAGCATAGCCTTTATCTTCAAAGCCGTGCAGCAGGCGCCCTTGGAAGGCCAAGCGGCACGCATTAGCGTGGATGTCCGTGTCCAGCTTGGAGCCAATCACCAGGCACAGTAAGGGGCACGTGACGGGCCGCTCAAACTCCAACAAGGCCCACTGCTCTGGGTCGGGTCCCGAGTTGGACTCTCCCTGGCCGGTGACGTATTCTTCTTGGTAGAGGTACTCCCTGTCGAAGGCGAAGGCCGTTTCTGGCGAGCGGGACTGCGTCGCGTCTGGCGGCAATCCAAAGAAAGTCACCCGTGCCATGACCGTCTCGTGTCCCACCGTGATGTGGAACTTGGCCCGCGTGCCGAGGGAGCCCTTGAAGTAGCCGATCTTCTTGGCGGAGATGACGGCGGCGAAGACGGTGCGCAAGGAGCCCGGGGTGCACACCAGCCCCCGCTCCAGCAACTTTGGGTCAAACTGTGTCACGCACACACCCACGCGGTCTCCCTGCATGGCCCCCGACACTGGCTTCCGAAACATCTGTATCGACTTTACCTTCTTAGTCACCTGATGGAAGACATGTGACAGAATAACACATCTTAAGTCTAAACACAATTCAGTGCAAATTAAACAAAATAATTCTGGTGGAGAGATTTCGGTGTGGTTTGTTGTATTCTCAGCTCAACTTTTCGTTTTTACAGCACTTAAAACAAGCACGGCTGAAAAAAAAAAAAACGTCCCGTACAGACAAAGTCAAACACAAGAGTAAAGTTTAAAACAACAAGAAATAACAACAATAAAGGTAATATAAAGAATAAATAGATAACAGATAAAAATAGATTTTGAATTACAAATACTAAAAACATGAGATGAGATTGTACCATTTTGTTATTAAAATTAACAATTTTACATACACATTTTTCTATGTCATCTATGAATAACCTGGCCCGTGGCTCCATTTTAGAATTTAAACATGGCCTTTAGCAGAAAAAAACTGCCCACCCCTGATTTAAATTATTATTTATTTAATGAATTGGGGAAATTATATTATAATAAAGACATAATAATAATACTATTCAATAAAATCGATGCAGAAAATACACACTACTACATAGTGCCAATTTATAAACTCTTTAGAAGTCTATCACCTATAACTTTAAAAAAACACTACAACTATTTTGAGTGGAATATATTACAGTATATATTACAGTTTTCATTTGAATGCCAACAATCCCTTACACACCAGAAAACAGGTATGATATGAAATCTGGAAAAACTCCATCTTAATCTACAGTACAGTAGTTTGCACACATCTTAATTTTAATAGCATATATTTGTCGCCACTCTGAGGTCAAAGTGAGCACTGCAGGCAAGATTCTGCTCCCAATGATTGGAAGGGGCGTCATCGGTTTTCAATGGTCCTATTGGTCGTGATAAATTTACATCCAAGTCGGAATGTGCAATTTACTATTTAGTTGGTCGCACGCCATTTAAAAGCAAAGTCAGTCTTGTTGTAAACCAATAACCCCCTGGACTCACCATCCCCACACATTTCAGTGACCCACTCCATCCGTTCCTCCCTCCGCCTGTCCGGACCAAGACAATTTCTGAGGCGCTATTCCAGAACATGTACTGTACCTTCAGTGCTGGGATTTCTACGGTGTCGTTGATGGCTAGTGACCCCTGCAGGATGGTGCCGGTCATGACTGTTCCCTGGCCACGGATGGAAAAGCAGTGGTCCACAGCCATCAGCAGGTCACCTCCTGGCTCTCTCCGTGGGAGATAAGTCTGCTTTTTTAATAGCTGAAACAGAAAAGACGAGAACATAAATACATACACACAAACATGACTATCCTCAACATTTCCGACCTAATGTGGGTTAACACAGGGAATAAAGTAAAAATTAAATCTCATTTTTAATACTACAAATTTTTCACTAAAATTTACTATTTTTTCCTGAACTACATGAGCTAAATATATCTAAAAAAAAATTATAATAATAATGAATAAAAAGATTTTAATTGACCAATTTTAGTAAGAGACAAGTCAGAATATCAGTGTGTATGTTTCACCTCGATTAACTCGGACACCCCCTGTGGTTCCTCTGTGTCGCCACCCTCGGGGCCCCCGGGCTTGGCTGCCACTGCAATCACTGGACAATCTTTGAAACTAGACGAAAATAACAAAATGGTTTAGTGTTTCACGAGTGATTCAAGTTGGGAAATATCGTATTATCATCTAATTCCTGGTGCGTGCTCGCATCCAGACCTGGTGTTCTCCAGCGTTTTGTGAAGTCTCTTGGTCATTTTCTCAATCGCGCTCTGTCTCTTGTTGGCCGGCAGAAGGTCAGTCTTGTTAAGCACAACCACCATGCGAGGGCAGGTCAGCTCTCCGATGAGCAGACACTCTGCTGTTTGAGTCTGCACTCCTTTCACCACGTCCACCACCAGCATCATCAAGTCGATGATTTGAGCCCCTGCGAGACACGCAAACATACAAAAGCTGTGTTCTGTTTATCTGCAATTAGCTGTAAATACAAGATGGGCTTTTGTCTGTTTGTTTCTGCATACACGTGTGACCGGTGAATTTGACGACAGAAAAACAAACAGGAAAAGACAAGGAGACAAACATCATTGGGAGGGGTAAAGGGCTAGAGGGCTGAAACTAGAGCTGCCGCACGCTTGCTTGTCTTTCCTTTCCCGACTTTGCTTTCCTGTGCTCAACTCTTTTCTCTGCTCCCACTTGGCTCCATCTATTTCCTGTGATTTCCCCATTTGGGACAAGGGAGGGGGGGCGCTTCATATAAAGACCCCAATTTTTTCCTTTCAACCCTAATCTCTAACATGTGCCCTTCGACTGGATCAGTTGCACTGCATAAAGTGTGCAGGCAATGAGCGGTCTGTTATTAAATAGCATTTTCACTTACAATTACAAGTGAGACTACAAATATAATTCATTTATTTGCGCTTTTCCCCCCCACAGGTGAGCTGTAGTTTATCCTACCTGAAACAGTGGCAACACAATAAAATGAAATTTGGACGTGGCTAAAATAACAGGCTGTTGTGATTAAATAAAAATGAACGCAACTATGTAACATGAGAATTTAGACTGTAAATGTAGGTCAGTGCTTTGACAGCAGACGTCTCACCTCCAATGATTGTCCGAATGAGAGAGGCATGTCCCGGACAGTCCACCAAAGTGAACTGCAGGTTGTCATAACGCCCCCGGTGGTCTTCACTGTCCCGCAGGTGCTCGGGAAGGTCCACGGTGAAGGAGGAGAAGCCGAGGTCTAGGGTGATGCCTCTTTCTCGGGACTGAGGGTTTTTATCGAAGGCAGCCGTGGACGCGGTGCTGCTTAACGCTCGAGCCAGCGACGTCTTGCCGCTGTCCACATGTCCGAGTACCCCGATGTTGAAATTCAAAGTTGTACTCTTATTCGCTGCCATGTTGTAGTGCTGTCACGTGAAATTCTCTGGCTGTATCTCTTCGGACCATGGACTCAGTTCCACAGCGGAAGGTGACTTGTAGCTGCCCAATACTGAAATTAAAATTAAATTTAATCTGCACGCTAATTGCATAACATACAATCTCGAATCAGTACTTGCAGTACGTGCAGGCAAGCTCGAGCCCATACGAGTATTCAGTGACTAGCTAAGTAACTTGATTGACTTTGTAGTGAGCATAAATATATTCACAGAACGTTTAAAACGATGCACATATTTGTTTTCCTCAGGCTTATCTGATAATCGTTTAACTCACCCGTATATTCTACGAGTTTCCACTTTGACAGCCGAGTTGAACAACTAAAAGATATGAAAGCACTCGGGGAAGGATTTCCTGTAACAATGATTGCCACCAGTATCGACCAATCATAGTTGTACTTGTATTATTTACATCCAATGGATTTGCTTGAAATACAAAAAAGGCGGCGCTTAGAGGTAACACTTCCGCCAATTTTCCATAGTAACCCCACATGGTAACCATTCTTCCTGTGTTTTGAGTTTCGGTGGCGGCGGCAACTGTGGCACGCTTCCAAGCTAATAGCTGCACAAGTGACTATTTTCTAGCTTTTAAATCGCGTTACGGTTACGTGATATATCTACTTAAGCCACCATGAAGATCGAGGAGGTGAAGAGCACCACGAAAACTCAACGGATCGCCTCACATAGTCACGTCAAAGGACTTGGTTTGGACGAGGCCGGTAATGCTAAACAGTCGGCGTGCGGCTTGGTCGGCCAGGAAGCCGCCAGAGAGGTAATGTTGACCGTTTGACATTCTTCTTATTTGTAATAATCTCTTAGATGACACTTGCATTCGTAAAAGGACGATCTTGTGTGATTGCATGCACATCGTGCACGTCCAAGCTAAACCTGCTAGCCTGTGGAGTCGCTGTTTCACAATACTAAACAATCCTCGTTTAGTCAGAAAATCTATAACGTTAAATCCACGACAGTAATTCCAACCTGGATTGAACCTGCTACCTATTTAACATTAGAAAAATCTCACGGCACACCACCAAAAAAAAAAAAATTAAATCAAATATATACACAAGTCACATGCTTCATAATGTTCCTGAACATTTACCTTGCAGGCATGTGGCATCATTGTGGAGCTCATCCGCTCCAAGAAGATGGCAGGAAGGGCAGTTTTACTGGCTGGGCCACCTGGTACAGGAAAGGTAACGTTATTAAGTCGCTGTCTCAGTGTATTCGCTTGTCATTCCTCACTCACTTGTTGATGTTTCTTCTTGCAGACGGCTCTAGCTTTAGCCGTAGCACAGGAGCTGGGCAACAAGGTGCCCTTCTGCCCCATGGTGGGCAGCGAGGTCTACTCGTCTGAGATTAAAAAGACAGAAGTACTGATGGAGAACTTCAGGAGGGCCATCGGTGAGAGAAGCACTTAATTTGTTTTAATTTTACACTTAATTTGTTTTAATTATAAACATTCAGTATGCATATTCAGACACAGTTAACTCTTTTAATATACAGTACTGTGCAAGTCTTCCATTTGCTTTGTTGTTTAAATGACCCCTTTGACGGTTGTCATTTTGACATCATGAAACTGTAAATACAAAGTTCGCAACAACAAAAAATATCAGTGAGTTGCTATGGCAACCAACCTCAGCCTGCCAAGTAACAGGAAACTGCTGAAGTGGTCACCTCAAAATTGAATTTATAATATCTGGACTCCAAACAAAGATATGCTTCAAGTAAAACGGCATCACAGAACCCTTTTGCGCAATACTTATTGTATCTTGTTGACCCCTGAGTCATTTTGAGAAGGGGAAATGGGCCGGAAAGATTCCCCTGCTGATGTTACCTGTCGCAGGGAAGGAAATAGACCTTTTGTAGATGGAGAGCACCGCTGCTCCTCCCTTAGAACCCGATCTCTAGTCAGAGATGGAGATTCCTCCGAGGTTGTCACCACCATGTGAATTAGAAAACCACAACGTACAGTCCACACCCTCTGATCTGAACCGTGGAGAGTCGGCCACCTGTGGGCGCCTCCTTGTGCCGCACTAATGCGAGACGAGGGTCACTCAGAAATAATGGGAAGGAATGTTCACGGGCACGTGCACAAGCAATATGCTTTGCACGGAAATACAAAGACCCAATTCACGACACTGCGTGTGCGATATTCATGTCAACTCGTCTTTCAGGGCTGCGCATCAAAGAGACGAAGGAGGTGTACGAGGGTGAGGTGACAGAGTTGACCCCCTGTGAGACGGAGAACCCGATGGGGGGCTACGGAAAGACTATCAGCCACGTCATTATTGGTCTGAGGACGGGGAAGGGCACCAAGCAGCTCAAGGTCTGTCACCATTTTTAGTGCTTAGACAAAATTTTGTAGCCACAGGGCCAAACCAAAAATGTTGCCTCATGTGTTTACATTTTTTTTACCTCATCTACATTGGGGGAAAATGTAGCTAATTTTTTAATTCTTTGTTCCAAAGTTGGATCCCAGCATTTACGAGAGTCTTCAGAAGGAGCGTGTGGAGGTGGGAGACGTCATCTACATTGAAGCCAACAGTGGAGCTGTCAAGGTATCACCACACACCTTCCACTTGTTCTTCTACAATTCATCCATTCATGCCATGGGCAGGGTTTTCCATCTGGCCTTTCGTCTCTCTCCTCTCGGCGTGACAATCTGTGCTTCCTTTCAGGGTGTTCAAAAAAGCTTTTTTTTTTCTTCATTCCGCTATCTCTCCATCTCGTCAAATGCCTCCTTTCCTACAGTGAGGCTTGTGGCTTCCGTTGACAGGTTGCGATGACTGTTCCTTTAATCGGTGCAGGTGGCTTTGTGAGCAAATAAGGGCCGGGCAGTGGCACACATCGCTTGTTGACAGGCCTCTCTCAAAGAGCCCACCTGTTCTGCCATGGAAACGAACGAATCCTTGTGCCCGTGTCTTTGCAGAGACAAGGTCGTTGTGACACTTTTGCCACTGAGTTTGACCTGGAGGCTGAAGAGTACGTGCCACTGCCAAAGGGAGACGTGCACAAAAAAAAGGAGATCGTCCAAGACGTCACGCTGCATGACCTCGATGTGGCAAATGCCAAACCGCAGGTTAGAAAAAAATTAAGTATTCAGAGTTCAATGTCACAAGTTTCTGTGCAGTCCTCAAGTGTTCTTGGTTGTCACCACAGGGAGGCCAGGACATTCTTTCCATGATGGGACAGCTGATGAAGCCCAAAAAGACAGAAATCACAGGTTGGCAATGTTGCCGTCAAATCTTCATTCACGTCCGCTTGCTTTGCTCAGCCATCCTTTCGTGTTTGCAGATAAGCTCCGAGCGGAGATCAACAAGGTGGTGAACCGTTACATCGATCAGGGCGTGGCCGAGCTGGTGCCTGGAGTGCTGTTTGTGGACGAGGTCCACATGCTGGACATAGAGTGCTTCACATATCTCCATAGGGCACTGGAGAGCACCATCGCTCCCATCGTTGTGTTTGCCTCCAACAGGGGAAACTGTCTCATCAGGTGGGCCATTTTTAAGATATTGGAAATCTGATAAAAAAAGGGTCTTTTTGGGTAAACATGCCACTGATTATTTCACGTACCACTAGAGGGAGCCTGAGTATGACAAGTGGTACTTGTCACACATTTCGGAAATTCCACAAAGATGGTGGCCACTTGTCACAATGCAAAAATCACGTCGTATTGATTAGCATGGAAAAGGAGCTTTGAAAGTCATGTTCCCTCACATTTGTGCCAACCTTGTTTCATGCTTGCTTCTCAGGGGGACCGAGGACATCAGCTCTCCACATGGGATTCCACTGGACCTGCTAGACAGAGTGATGATCATTCGTACCATGCTGTACACGCCGCAAGAGATGAAGCAGGTCAGTGGAACTGGCAGGAATCCTGATCACATGTATCAATTTTCTTTTGTCTCATGTAATGGCTTCTTTTTTCTTCCAGATTATCAAGATCCGAGCTCAGACCGAGGGGCTCAGCATCAGCGAGGAAGCACTCGCGCACCTTGCAGAGATCGGCGCCAAGACCACCCTCAGGTATGGAAACAGGCTGAAAGTATTGGGTTGCTTTCTATCTTCTGGAAAGACTTTGAACAAGATTCGGACAGGTCAGACATATATAAACACCAACTTGAACCATGTAGTTGATTTATGTCTCATTTGATGGCAGGTACGCTGTTCAGCTCCTGACACCGGCCAGCCTGCTCGGTCGCGTTCAAGGCAAAGAGACGGTCGAGCGGGAGCAAGTGGAGGAGATCAACGAGCTTTTTTATGACGCCAAGTCCTCGGCCAAAATTCTTCAGGATCAGCATCATAAATTTATGAAATGAAAAATGTAAGGACGGCAGGCGATTCTTTTCAATAATCCATTCTGTTTGTTTTATTTCTATCTTGACTGATGTTTTTTTTTTTTCCATTAACAGCGTAGTTCCTCAGAACTTTTGAATAAATCTATTATTTGCCTATACGTACTTTGGTTTTGATTTTTTTTGCATAGGTTTTTATATCCATGCAAGAAATTAACAATTTAACAGGAATGACAATTTTGCTGTGTCAGCATTTTTATGTACAGTAATAGCTTTACATGTCTATTGTGTATATATGTAGAAAACAAGCATTTTCTACTTTTTAAAGGCTGTATAGTGACATTTGTGCACAATCCACTTTTAGCATAGTACCAGTTTTGGTGCTTTGAAAACAAACTACTGTAATCAATTACTTGTGACAGACAAAAAAAGTCAATATTTATGAAAAGGACTTGGGGAAAAAAAAAAACCTGGCTTGCCCACCAAACACTGAGCCACAAGTGCTAAGGTGGTCTTGGTCTACTTCCTGGCGGGTCGACCTGAGCGCGTGTTCAAAGCCGTCTCTCCTCCTGACCTCACGCCACTGAACACGGATGGAGCAGTTTTGCCCATTTTCTCTGTGGACAGTTGAACAAACAACAATCAACAAATTCAGACTTGACCTGTGATGTAGTCTGCAGAAGTTCTATGAACCATATTAGGTAAGGTTCAAGTGGGTTTCAAATATTTTGTTGCACCTACAATAGTAATATTGGGTGGTGTCATAGAAAACTAATTAGGAGAGTATTTTAATGTATTCCTAAAGGATAAACTACACAAACAGTTTATTCCACTGGGAAAACACTCCCATCTTTACAGCAATCCTCTTCGCCTTAAATGGAGTGGAAACTTTCTACATCATAAGCTTACTGCTAACTTCAACCAATATGTGCCACTACTTCATTTCAGCCAACAACACAATGCGTTTGTATGCATGCATGCATGAGCACTCACCACACTCCTCCATGACTTCAAAAGTTTTGCTCTTCGCTGGTCCACTACCACCAAGTCTATTCTTCATCTCAGCCAGGTCTTCTTGGCTGACCGCAGGACGCTGCACTTCTTCTTGCGGTTGCTATGAAAAATCAACAGTGATTAACATTAAAGCTTTGGGACAGCACACGTTCAGTAAAAAGCGCTCTTACTTGGGACATGGTGATGTTAGCTCTTCTGTCTTCAGTGTGGCCCGTTTATATATAGTCTGACTTGGAAGTGGACAACAAATCTGTTTCTCAACATTAACAAATGATGTCATGAGTGTAAAAGCTCCTCCTCAAATGAATCCCAGCTTTGAACTTGGGGAGGTAAAACTATTCAAGATGAGATGAACTGTGCTGGGATTTACAAACTCATTGAACAAAAAAAAAAAAAAAAAAGCCCAAAAAGAATGTTGCTTCCAGTTCTTTCCCTTAATGACATCATTCCCCAGCACTGACGGCTGCTTCATTAACTTGTGGTAAGTTTGGAGGAAGATCAACTGTAAGCTTAGCAATTTGTGGTTCTGCCCAAAAAAAAACAAAAAAAAAAAACGTGCTGTTTTCCTGCAGAAAAGTCAAGAAAAAAACATACGGTACAAAAACTTTGAACCTTTGCTCGGAAAATTTAGAACAGGTGTGAAGACTTTTATGTGCAATGGATGGTTGGAAAAAGCCTTACATAGGGGAAAAATTAACATCATTAATAAATCAACAGGCTTGATTCCAACATGACAGGCATGATGTCAGCTATGGAAGTTGAGCTCCACCCTGGACAACTCATCCTGGCACCGTTCTTTTATGCAATACAAAAACTGCAATCCAAATGGGGGTTCTGAACATTCAGAGATTCTCTTTCATTTAAAAAATATAATAAATTACAGTTGCCGCTTTAATTTTTGCCCATAGTCCATCACATTATCATAATGAAATTGTATTACTGAAATATTTAACTTTTCTACATTATTCTAAATTAAAAAAAAAGAATAATTCACTTGTTGCAGTCCTTCAAGCTAAGCGTGTTTTTTCCCGTACTGCGGCAAAAGCTGAGTCCTCACAAACATCACCAGTTGAGTTTCTGTGAGCAAAACCGTTCCGAGAACAAAAAGCAGACACGCCGCTCCCACGCCGACATGGACCAACCTGAGGAGCCAGCCGCTGTCGCAGCAGAAAGCTGCCTGCCAACAAAAACAGGCACTGGTCATACAAACGCTATCGAGACCCCGAAGTCAAAATAAGCCGTGAGGCGTTTGACGATACCTCACTGACGGCTGTGACGGCCGCACTGACGGCGAGCATGAGGCATAGCGGCGGTGAGGGCAGCAGCCCACGCAGAGGTTTCCACGGGCTGGACAGGAAGTAGCGGCGGATGTACAGGACGCTGTGCGTGATGCGGAGGGCCATGTTGAGGCAGTTAGCCAGGATGAAGCCTGCGCCGCCTGCCCACCACGTCAACACGTAGGACAGGAAGAGGAAAGACACCGACAGGGCCAGCATCACCAAGTTGTACCTAGAAAGGAAAACACGGAGCTTGCCTGACATAAATGTTTAATTCGTTTAACATTCATTTCTAAAAGTACTTTTTCCCAGTGAAATAAATAGAAGTGTCATTGCCTACTTGTCAACCTCCTCCTGGCTCATTGCGGCAAACACAAAACACTCGGTCACGCCGTTGACAGCCAACAGGAGGACGTAGCAGCTGTAACATCTCAGCAAAGATGGGCCTTCATCAGAAAAGTGAATTGAAATTTCTTCAATATATAGAAATAAAGTTAGGTACAAAGTCAAATGTTATGCCTGTAATTCACATCTTTGTTATTCGAAGTGTCAAAAGACCAATGGGCCAATTAATTACCAAAGCTCAGAGAATACATATTTCCCATGTTACCTGCTCCACTGCTCAACAGGGATCCACCATAAATGTCCAGGGCCAGTCCTGAGTAAGCGTACCCAAAGACTGCAATAATGAGGCCAATCACCAGCACCAGTTTCAGCAGGCATTGTAGCACATCTGCTGCGACACCAACATCTTCCTGAAGACAACAATCGTATATTATCAACTTCAACTCCTCGATATTCATTCACAATAAAGCCAGCCTGCGCACACCTGCTTCTGGCTTTTCACATCACGGCCTCTCTGCAGCACTTTGGCGAAGAAGATGTAGAAGCTCTCCTCGATCGGCAAGAAGACGAAGCGCGCCACCATGGAGCCCAGATTGTTGATAATGTCGTAAACGCCCTGGTCGCCAAAGCTGAGCACGTTCAGGAAGGTCATGACGTAGCGCTCGCCTTCAGTCAGGATCTGCTTGAGGAACGACTGCTTGAAGAAGCTCCAGGTGAGTCGGGCCACGGTCCAGTCCACCAGCGGCTAGAAACAGACAGATGCTCTGAGAGGTTCATGTCAAATTTGTCATCAAAACTGGTATTACTGGACTAACGTTCATGACTTTAGCTTGTAACAAATGAGCAAAAATAAACAATCACACTACCTCTCCATTAGCTGTGTGAGGCATCAGATCTCTGATGTCACGCAGGGGAAAATTACTCTTAGTCGCCTCTTTGGATGGCAAGAAACGAATAAAGTAAACCACGTAGCACAGCACTAGGACCCCTGTGTACACGAGCTAAAACATACCAAAAGAATCAAGTTATTCATCTTACATTAAGAAATAACACATACAATGTGAAAGCAAATTCCTACATGAGCAGCAGAGAAGATGTAAAGGCCCCACTCCCGGGCAGACACCACCAGCACCACCGTCATACTGCACTTAGCCAGCATGGCCAAGCTCTCAGCGACCACTTTTAGCCTCACAAACATGTGGGCCTGGGCCAGTACCCAAAGAGGCTCGGCCAGGAGCTCCTGCATCCCTGCTAGGGCGAACAGCACCACAGCGGGGCCGTAGAAAGGAACGACTTGAGGGTCCGGCACCTCCAGGAGCCAGAGCCACACCGCGGCTAACAGGGCTCCCCATAGTACACCTAGAGGCAACCTGACAGACCAAGTCTGCTTTTAAAAAAGGCAAGCAAATGTTACACAGTTAAAATACAGTGGTGGGTATTGCTCACGTCAGCCATAGAAGGTTGATGAGCTGTCTCCAGTTGTGCTTCCCCCCCTCAGAGCCACTGAGACAGGCTCTTCGAAAGGCTTCTCGAGACAAAAATACTAGCGTGGAGTACAGCAGTGTTAGCCTGAAAACATGAAGACAATAACACACATTACTGTTATAAAAAAAATTGAGCTGAAATGATAGCACAGTTCATCACTTACCTGACGTTCACCACTCCAATGAGCTCTTTGGATACAAAACGCAGGGTGAACGCGTTCAATAAGAATGTGAGCACACGGAACATCACCTGACAAGGAACAATAACATTAACAGGAGACATTTCATACGTAAATGAGCTCACATTAGCATTTACGCACCTGTAGCAGCACATTGTACGAAGCGAGAGTGGACGCGTTCTTCAGTACGTCCTGCGAGCTCATTTTTCAGCCACTTTATCTCTCTAACTCAAGTTTTCGACATTGAATACATAATTCTTTTTTCTACTACTTACAGAGGAAGAACCAGTTCGCGTAGTGAACACGCATGACGGGAACTCGATGATTTCCACTTCCGTACACATTTGTACAGACGTATTTACGTAATGACGTCATTAATGCTACGCGCGACGCTATTGGTGGATATGCATTTGTTTCCCAACAATATCTTAAATTAAAGATACAATAACAGATTATACGTATCAAAACCATACAATAAAATTAAATACGTTACATTGTAATTTTCAAATGAATTTCTATAAATTACGAAGACAGAAACTGAAATAATTTGGAGGCTCAGGTGTGTTTTTTTAATTAATGTAAAAGATGGAGACATTAAAAATAAAAAAATCCACAAGGTACCGATCAATATACATGCTACACCAATATACACTATCTATATACTACTTCCAACTACACATGTCTGAATTCAAGTAACATTCATTAACTTTATAGTCATGTGAATTTAAAGTACCATGTAAGATTCAAATGTCTACTTTTTAAGATTTTTAACATTTTTTTTTCACTGGCGGTTTTGTTTTCAGAATATTGTAAGGCAGGCCAGCTCAAATGCTTTGGAATATCATCAACGGTCAAAGCTATGGAAGACTGGCGGGTCAATTCCATGTTCCATAGCAGGACACCTATTCAGTCAAATGTGATGTGATAACATAAACAACACAATCATTATTAAAATCCATAATTCAAGAGGAATACACTAAGGTTGATTTTAGATCAATGTACTAAATTCAATGTACATTAAATCCTGAATTATTTGCTGGCTTGAACTGATTACTACCCCAAAACATACACAAGAGGGCAGTAGTGACGTTAAATGGAATGTTAAGCATTTTTCAACCTACCACCGTTATTATTATTACTGTATTATTATTTCTTACAGGCTACACAATAGCTTGACGCATGCATTCGAACACATTAGGCTTAATATATACAGTACCTCCAAATATATCGACTAGTACCCCGGGAGAGCAATTTGTGCTTAAAATAACATGACGCAAATTCTGCTGGTGGAGCAGCTATTTGGCAGGTTTAACCATGTGACACAAAAAGTGAACTGCACCTAAACAATGGCTTTGTAAACCAAGTCTCACTGTTCATTCAGGGATTACTTCTCTAAGAGAAGCTCCATCTTGGGGTTCATGAAAGAAAAGCCAGCAAATGCCGACTGGTCCATGGAGTCTATGAAGTTCTTGTCACTGTGGGACAGGCGGGGCTTCTCGCTCAGGAACTCTCGATCAAAGTTGCTGCAGTCGTTCGGTGCTCTCTGTAATCAGGAGCAAAGTCAAAGTCAAAGTCAAAGTCAGCTTTATTGTCAATTTCTCCACATGCCAAAGACACACAAAGAAACCGAAATTTCGTTCCCCCCTATCCCACGGTGACAAGACATGGCTCACAACAGACAAACAAGTAAACAAGTATAACAAAAGCGTGCTGAATAATGAATAAATAACACAACAATAAATAAATAAATAAATAAATAAATAAGAGGAGCAGGAAAAAAAAAAGGAGCAAGTGCGCGTACAGCAGACATTCCCGAAAATAGCGCAACAGTGCCGCACGCTACGCAGAAGGGGGTAGCGAGTTCAGGGCCAATATATCCCGTGAAGAACAAAACATCTGCATTCGTTACAAACGTGACACGCTTAGGAGGGTTTCTCAAATCGAGTATGTGTGTGTATGCCATACCACTTTGGGCTTGAAGGGTGGCTCCACCTCCCTGTTCTCCAAGGCCGTCCAGTCAATGGACTTGAAGAACGAGTGTAAACGGATATCACCCAAGATCCCAAGCCTACGTGTGGGATCTCTTTCAAATAACTAGAGGGAGAATAATCATAAAGAGAAAATGTTTATCAAAAAAAAAAAAAAAAAAAAAAAAAGCTTTCTGAGGAATAGCTGCTCTGAGATGTACAGAAGTAGTAGTGGTACAGACCCGCTCCAGCAGCTCCTTGGCTTCCTTGTTGATCCAGCGGGGGTAGTGGGGGGTGTCCATGCGGATGGACTCAAAGAGCTCATCCTCATCATCTCCGTGGAACGGCGACTGTCCGACGAGCATTTCGTACAGCAACACACCGAATGACCACCAGTCCACTGAGAAAGAATATTTCTGGCCCAGCAAAATCTAGGAATAAATAAAATATGCTTAAACTCCTCACAGGAACAATGCAGTTAAAAGTTAAGACATAGCAAACAGGGAAATTATCTACATCTTTGCAGTTCCTGTATGCGGCTTCCTGATTTGCGCAATTTGTGCAGCAATTTAACAGCTTTTTTTTTTTTTTTTTGGGAAACTGCTGCAGTCTCAGTAAAGCATCAAGCGCAAAGTACCTCAGGAGCTATGTAGTCTGGTGTACCGCAGAAAGTTGTGGCCCGGTTCTCTCCAAAGACGTTTTCCTTGCACATGCCAAAGTCTGCGATTTTAATGTGTCCCTCATGAGTCAGCATCACGTTGTCTAACTTTAGATCCCTGCAAGAACAAAAAAACCAAGCAGCATTAGAAACAAAAATGAGTGGTTCGAGATTTTGTTTTGATTAGACAATACTGAACATGCAGTAAGGTGTTGATAGTTTATCAGCAAGTGTGAAAATAGTTGTTTCCGCTTTCCACAAAATTATGCTATGCAGTTAAAAAGTGAAGCACGGCTTACTAACCTGTAGATGATTCCTTTGGAATGCAAGAACTGAAGGCCGCAAATGATCTCAGAAGAGTAAAACCTGCAAGGACAAAGATGGTGGAGACAGAGAGATGTCAGCAACATGCCCACTGCGGGAAGCTGAACGGCGCCGTTTACAGGGGGCTCCTTTCAGCGTGCACGTAAATTATTGAGGGGGACATTTGTATGGAGTAGGAGGCAGGTGAATGACACTGCTATCATGTGAAAGCTGAGTGTCGAGTGTCTCGAGTGACCCGCTTATCTGTGTCAGGTTGAACAAATGACTGCATATTAAAAAAAAAAAAAAAAAAAAAGTGTTTATTTGGGTTTAGTTTGTTTAGGACATTTGTGTTTATTTCAGCATAAGACTAAATTATAAAACCAAAATATTTATGCATAATAGATCATATATTGTAATACAGATTAATTGGCATCTATTGAATTCAACCAGCCTCGAGTCTTGTAAATTTAAAAGGATTAAGGTTTGATATTTTTTGTGATGCCCGAAGAAAAAAATTACAGTAACAACAAAGAGGAAATGTTGTATGCTAACCATGGGAGCGCATGGAACATGCAACATAGGAAAGAATTTGGCCGCTTAGTACAACAAAAGAGTAAATGTGTTGCCGTGACTTCGAACTAAATCAAGTCGATAAACTTAAAGCTGAAGTCCACTTGCTTTGCAAGTGTTTTATGTGCTCCTCTTTTTGAACCACCTTGAAGTGGAGTCCAACCGCTTGCACGAAGCTAGCGTAAATCAATTTGAATAGGCTGTGCCTGTCGTCTACACTAACTGGATCCTTTGGTTCGAACGGTGCCTCTGCAGCGTGAGAGGCCACTTGAAACCCAGCAAGCGGTTCAGTCATAGCCTCAAGAAAAATATTGCATAACCCAACGGAACATCAACATTTCACTCGGCCGTGACAGCTTGAGCACAAACTGAGCCTGATGCTTATTTACATATGCGGAGTGTGTGTGTGTGTGTGTGTGTGTGTGTGTGTGTGTGTGTGTGTGTGTGTGTGTGTGTGTGTGTGTGTGTGTGTGTGTGTGTGTGTGTGTGTGTGTGTGTGTGTGTGTGTGTGAGTTAGCGTAAAGCAGTTGCACATATGCAGGCGCAATGCTAAGTTTAAATGTGGCCCGATGAAAATTTTTGTTCATTTTTTTTGACACCCTCACTGATGGGATTTTACTAGCATTTCAATTCTGAGCTGCTGTTAGTTGTAGACAATATTTTAGTGTTCTTTTATGTTTATCCTTATACACATTCGATACCTGGGAAAACTTGCTCTGCCAGGCTGGATATGTGTGGGTTTTTTTTTCCATCTTACATTGTACAGCTAGTGGGGAGGGACAAAGGCTGTTTGTATGTTGAAGACTAACTTAGCTGTTAGCTTTGTCAATGAGGCAATTATTTTTTTTAAAGGCCAGCTTGCTGGTTCAGTTTCAGACTTTTTCCACTTTGTCACCCATGTGCCAGCGTCATTATGAGTTTGTTGAAGGGAACGCCCCGGCGGCAAGGAGAGAGGTGGGTGGTAGTAATGGATAGCTCCTGACAAACAGTACACAGTAAAGCTCAGTCCTTACAAGGCCATTGTGCTCATATGAGAGCGCCAACAAAAGGACACCAGCCTTGGCCCATCAGGAGACAGTGAAATCAAAGTTTAAAAAATAAAAAAATCCCATAAAGGGAGGGCAGCAAAGAGAGGTATACACAGAGAACAAACATCATCTCTATTTGACTTGTGTTTGCTTTCCATTTGATCTTTCGTGTGTATGTGTCTTTTTCTTACGTAGATCTGATGAGATCAAATCGTCCTTTTTCCTGAATATGAAACATTAGGTCCCCACCGTTCAAATACTCCATCACAAAGAACAGATGTTCCTGCAGTCAAACATGTCATTAAGCATTCATCGTTTAGTAAGCAAGAAGAATCGGTACTAACGGCAGAACGGAAGTGACGCTTACCTTCGTCTGGAAGGTTGAATAAAGGTGTGTGAGGAAAGGGTTATCCCAGGCTAAAGCCAAGACCCGCTTCTCCACCATAGTGCACTCCACGTCATCATCCATTAGCACCACATCTTTCTTCAGAGCCTTCACAGCAAAGTACTCCTCCTGACCTTTTAGTTCTGCCAAGAGAACCTGATGCAGAGATAATGCTTATCTATTAAGGCCCAATCTTACAAGTCAAGTCAATCCACTGCCTGTCAAATTGTAAAAAATAGGGCATTAAATGTCTCCATTTACTTTGCCAAAGCTGCCTTTCCCCAGGACCTTGTGGAAGACAAAGTTGTCCACGTTAATGCGGGTGAGGTGTGTAAGGCGAGTCTGAGGCTGCGGGCCCGAACCATGCCAAATGCTGCTGTATTGGCTTGTATCTAACAAAAAAAAAAAAAAAACACCACACACACACACAAAAAGGTTACAGTAAATTATTACTAATGAAGGATCACAACAAACAAACTGAATATCATATAGTGAGTAACAGTAAAACGTTAGGACACGCAAATACTCACTGACCATTGATATTCAGTTCAGACAGCTTATTGACCTCATCGTAGATTCCAATATCAGCTAAATTTGTATCGAGGTTCGGATCAGAGCGGCGAGTGAAGGATTTCTGATTAACAAAAAAAAAAAAGTAGGAGTTAAAATAAGTAATTTTGCAATGAAGACATAAAACATAGACACAATAAATTGTTTGGAAGTGATTTTAGTCCTTAAAGACAGCAAGATTTGCAACACAAGGTTAGGGAAATGTAAATTTAATGTCGACGCACTATAAAAGCAAAGTAAAGTGAATGTTTGGAGCGCAGTGAGATGGAAAGAGACTTGCGTTGACTGGATTAGATTACACTTTACTGCTTTTGTGAAATTTACAGCTGGAACCACTAAAAGCAAGTTTGTCTTCTCTCAACTCACCTGGCTGACTTGTGTGAGCGCTTCAGCTAAAAGTTTCTGGTTGATACCACAAAGGTTGGCCACTTTATGCTGACACTTGTGGTGAACGTTCATGGAACAATCTTGAAGACACAACAAAGCGGCTTAGCAAAACAATCCCGGTTGATTCCAAAATGATGCTATGGTGAAAAGCGTCCGTGTTGTACCTTCACATTTCAGGCCCTGCTTGACAAGACCCCAAAGCAGGCTCCCACAATGGTCGCAGAAGGTGGGACTCATGTAGTTGTGGCTCTTGAAGCGATGCGGCATGTCGATGTTGAAGCGTTCCTTCTGGAACTGCGGGAACAAACGCCATCCGTTCTTTCCGTTAGTCAGCCGTAGCAAAAGAGATCTCACGTTGCTATTGGTGGGCCTCGGCAACGGAATCTTTAGGAGCGGTCTCACAGCTTTGTAAATCTGCCTGATCATTTTAGCTCCTTTCTCAACTCCCTGGTAGATCCCAAATTGTTGTTTCTTCCACACCCCGCTGTGCCTGCCGTGCATCATGGAAGCTAATCCCATCTTGCGCTGTCCACTGTGTGGATATGTGAGCTTGATCATTTCCATCCTATCTCCCTCTCTCTCGCTCGGTCGCTTGGTCTTTGAGCTAGCTTTATCCTTCGCTATTGATGAGCTTACAATTCGTGGACCCTGCCTCTGTCCTAAACTCTGACCTGGCAACCCACATGATTCAATATGGCCACGCTTGTTTGTTTTCTTTAAGATATTTACACAGCCAATTTGTGTGTTACATACCACGGTATCCCGACTGTTTGCGGCGGTGCCGGTGCATCTGCCGATTATTTTGTCGATGCATTTCTTGTGGATGGCCGCGTTGCATTCTGAAACAGAATGTCATATGAATCACATCATCTTCATATTTTAAATCAATTGAAGTCTGTGGCATGCCCCTGCAGGTATGGTGGAATTACAAAAATGTAAAGGATTTTTTTTTTTTAACCCGCTCTCAGAATAGACATTCCATGCCATGCTTAATCCTTGGTCACGCTTGACCAGCGGTGGGCAGTCCATTCTCTACGTGGGAACTTAATCCAACCATTGTAATTGCTCCCGCCATCCAATATTTTGAAGCGATAAAAAGCAGTAGCTTTCTTTCTTCAATGCCGGTTTTCACAGCTTTGTAAAGCAATTTGAAGTTCATCCGTACAATCAAAGCACATGGTAAATTTGGACAAGCTCACTTAAAATGTAGACATGCCATGACGTGTCGTAATTTATGTGCCAGTCCCAACCGCCACCTTTGCTCATAGAACTCAAACATAACAATGCGCTGTTACCCACTTGGCAAAGTCGCCATAACACAAGATTGTGCGCGTAAAAAGGGGTCAAAGCTTCAATTGGTGAACAGCAGTGTAAGTGTAGGCCAGCAAGAGACAGGAGGGAATAACAAGATAACATAACAGTTTGGAAACTGAAAGCTATAGTCTTTTCATTGCTTTCAGTAAGTGTTTTTTCCCCCCCCAACCATGTTTTGAGGTAGTGAGTGTTTTTTCTTCATTCTCCAATTGAGAACATGAGAAAAAAAAAGAATCACTTTTGCAAGTCACTGCAAAAGCAGAGGGACGTTAAAATGACAGTTCACTTACGTCTGCATTTGTAGCCTTGCTTGTTGAGTCCCCTGTGAGAGCAAAACACAAATGTGTCCATTACAATTTTTTTTTTTTGACCACAGCAATTTAAAGTGGTTAGTCATAGATTCTTCATTTGATATAATGAGCAGTTTAAGCACACCAATGTGTAAACCGTGGCTTCCTTTTTGGCGTAACTTCCTGCTGAGACCAAAACGAATTTCAACACAATTTAGTCCATTGCTGCTATGAATGGACTAAGAAGCAATGGTTTAGAAGTTTCCTTAAAGTCCCCAGAAGGGAAAATAGTCTGAACTCACCAGACAAATTCTCGACACACAGAGCAGAATGTGGGCTGCCTGAAGAAGGTGGCGATGAACTCGTGATTCTTGATGAAGTGGATCTTTGCCTGCTTGATGGCACCTCGTCTACGGTTGAGGGTGGGGGCTTCTTCTTCCTTTGCGGCATGTTTACTCTCTGGCAGAAACAAAGTTCATGTCACAGACATGACATGTTGATTCTAATCCACTCAGACATCTTTAATCTCTTAATTGTGTCGAAGTGCTTGTTTGGTGTCATTGTTTTCCTATGAGCCGGACGACGGATAAGACTGATCGACACGCTGCTTGGGAATGCTCAAGTTAGCAGTGGGCTGAAGAAAAAAAAAAATCATTCACCCACTTTAATTTCTTGCTCTGAAAACCTATTTTCTCAATGAGCCACTTGCAAAGGGGTCTCTCATGAACACATGCAAGCATCACTGTGTTAATTGAGAGATAGTCAGACTGATTTTTTTCTTCCCCCCACCTGAATCCACTCCCTCAAGAAAGTACTGCACTGCCATCATGACTTTCCCAGAAGGCTGAAGATCCACCTGAACACACAAACACAAATTCAGAAAGAAAGCCATGCTTATCTTAGTACACAGAAGCAACTTGAGCTGTCCTACCCAGAATTCAGCACGCCCGTTGGCTTTCTTGCAGCGCTCAGCGAGCACGGACACGCCAACCGTGACCTCGGCGAGCGCCTCCTCCGCCGTCTTCATCAGCAGCACCTCCAGCACACGGCCCTCATAGATGTGTGCATCAAAACTGGCCTTCCAGGCTGGATACATTGTGGGTTTCCGCTGAACTAGAGTCTTCCCTCGTTCTAGGGAACAGAAGGCGAGATGCTAAAAAGAGCTTTGGACGAATCGTAAAGTAAATAGTGACGCTCCCCAAGCACACAACACACAACTTGAAGTTAATGATTTTCTCACCAGTGGTCAAGGCCTCCTTCATTTTAATTGCGCAGAAAGGTGGGTCAGACGAAGGCGGCAGGGTACCCAGGTCGAACGTGGTGAAGGCAATCCTCAGGAAAGGAGCCATGGTGACAAGTCCCGAAAGTCAGCTGTGGCCAAAGACAGACAAATAAGGGAGTGTTACTCAGCGTACATCTCGAGGGATGCTTTAATTCCCGTACTAACCACTTTCTTGAGCTGTGGCACTCGAGTTTTCCATGGGAAATATTCAGGAGTGATGCCGTACTTTTTGTGACATTACATGAAACACCGGGAAATTAGAGAAAGCCTCATCTGATCACTTGATTTTAAGTTGTGGCCAATGACAGTTACAGTATGAGGCCCGTGCGGCTGGGGCGGACCAAAATTTGCATTTAGTTTGCATGTAAATGGCTTTTGCAATACCACAAACAAAAGCAATGTGACTTTTTACCCTCGTCAACTTTATGCAAGTCTGTACTAGTGAATCCTTGAATGCTCAATCAGCTCATGCAGATGGAACGTGCTTTTCAGGCATATTTTTCTTCCAAATTTTAGCACACTTGAGGTGTTTGCGTTCAATGTAATACACACATGATTCAGAATTGACATGTGTATCATCATTCGTGACCTCTGAAAGTTTAGTCCACACGGATTCATGGTTTTTGGTGGGGGGAAAGAGAGCAGCTGCAAAGATGTAGGACATGCCTCCCGCGACAAAGCGAGCCTCTACATGTCTCGACTCCAACACAAGCACTCGGCGCTCCACAGGAAGCTCGGTAATTCCTCAACCCGTAACCGCCCACACTGAGACCAGAAGAGTAAAGAACAGACAAGCGCACTGGGAAGTAAATCAGTCATGTGAAAGACGAGTCAAGTGTGTGAGTGGGGTGGGGGGTAAAGTCAGTCATTGACTGTGGCCACAGTGTTTTAAAATATAATCAATACACACATTGTGCTATGTGATAGAGGGCACTCCCGATCGATTAGTCGAGCATGCACAGTTTTGATTTGTCCCCTCGCTTGAATTTAAAGTTGGACACCTTTCTCTTGCCACCATTGTGTGCCTCCTTCCGAGAATGTCTGAGTGACACAAACATGTGGTTGCTGGCGAGGATGCTTTCTTCATCATTGCAAAGACAATCTTAGCTAACAGGTTTTACGATTAAAGCAAAAGAGCAGTTCTGAACATTAGGAGAGCATTGCAAGCGCAGTCATCCAGCGTGGCGGAAGCCAGTGGCTTCTTTGTAAAGAAATCTTGAATACTTTCAAAATGTGATGGCAACTCTTACAACAGCGCAGCCATACTGCTTCTTTGTTGTCAGAGCCCAGCTGATTTGGGGAAGAGAACATCCTAGATTGGTCGCCATTCAATTACAGGAACAATAACACTTAAATTCACACCACGATGACATGATTCAAAATAGTTGATGGGTGTATTCAGATGGAGTGTTTTGTGTGGTTTTAAAAAGTCAAGGTTTACCTAACCGCTAATATTGGCAGTCACCAGTAATGAGCTACCGTTTGTCTTTTTGATGGGACTTATAAGCAATGCAAAATGATTGGCTTCTTGCAAAGTTGAGTAAAGAACCACTTTTTTTAAGTTAATTACCCTCGATTAACTCTTTTCCTCCTAACTGTGAAGTAGAAGATAGGAAGCAGGATGAGATATTGCAAACACAGAGGCATTTGTGCTCTGATTAAAGTGGTGTCCTAAAAAAAAAAAAGTGCCAGCAAGTACTAGTTATCCCCAAGGACAGCACGAGTCGCGACACTTTGACTGACTAAGAATTAAAACAGAAGAATATTACTTGGTTGGGAATAATAAGTCACTAGTTGTCTAGATAAATATTATCTGGGCCAATTCACTTGGGTGACATTGGATCATTTGCTATGGAGTCGGGAATGCTGTTCTGGTGTATTTTGAAGGCCCTCATCAAGAAGATGCTTCAACACTTCAATCTGGACTGTTATCTTTGTTGATGTTGGATGTTACAGGAACGTTACCTTCCACTACTTCACACTGAAATACAGTGAGCGGAATGCAAAGCAACTCAATAGCACTTAACAGAGCGGACCAATAAAAACAATACACTATAATTAGACAAAAAACACCGTTGGGTTTTAAGGCGCCAATAGCAAAAGTTGGCGGCCGGTTTGGTCGGTTTGTTTGGCGGAGTACTTTTTTTTCCGAAATCGACCCGGTTGAGTCAAAGACGATGTGACAGCTCACATATTCCACCGCATCCATGCAGCGTGCTTACTTTGCGGGTGTTTCTATGAATAGCTAAACTAATGTCGGGAAAACTTAAGCGTTGTTTAAACAAGCAGCAACATGCAGCGATGCACAGCGTAGTCATTGCCGCATCGTTTGTGAAGCTAGCCACCATATCAGACCAGAGGCGTTAGTGAGTGACAAATGAAACGGTGCCATTAAAGTCTCTATCTGAGGGACGTTTTGCACAAGTCCGAACTAGGCGGAAAAAAAGTCGACAAACAAAAGGTTGTCAAGAGCTGACTCACCTCGTCCTGCAAATTGTCCGTTGTCTCTTCACCGCCGCACGGATCGAAGTTCTTTCTTTCTTTTCTTTCTCGTCGCCTCCTTTTTTCACTCTGTGATACTCTCGATTGAGGAAGTGTGGCGCGGCGCGCTCCCGACGCCCTCCCCGCACATGGTGACGTCTACCTGACACACGGACGTGAGCGCGGACGCGCGCTCCACCGTGTTGGCGCACGCATGGTTGAGTCCAAAAAGTTTAGTCATGTTTTTCTTTTTTTTTAATAATGGGAGGGTGGATGTGTAGGCATCTGATTGTGTATGGTCATCTTTATATGAACAAACAAAAACTAAAAAAATTGTAAAAGAACTAAAAAGTAGTTCATTAATTTTTAAGTGATATACACTCAGCAACATATAAATATGTTAGTGTTTGTATTTATTTATGTTTTTAATAATCTTTTCTGTTTCTATCCAGCCTCAATCAAATCTGGGCATTGCGGTTATTCTAAACATAGAATGCTGATAGGGCCTTTTGCATTGGAGCTCATTCTCCATAGTATACACGGAAGGGCCTATGGGAGTGGGCGGTGGAGGAGTTTTTGGCAGTAAACAAGGCTCTGCATCCACACAAATGCACATAGCACATCAACAGTTGCTTCACCCTAACAAGGAGGAGGAAGATTTGGCTCTGTCACTGATCTTTTCTTTCCATAAACAAAATGTCCTCCCACTATAATCTATTTTATGTCCACATCTATATTTCTGCTATACGTGTCAATGGAAAATGCCTGCCAGTAATTAATTCCTTATATTTTCACAGGGCAAAAACATATAACTTACACAAATATACTTTTTCAAACACTGAGCCAGCCTCTTATATGCTTTGCCCACCTTTGTTGCTAGTTAACAAGAAGTCCTACATGGTGGTATTTGCACAGTGAGAGAAAAAAATAGTACCACATGGGTAGTATGTGCATCAAACGCCCACTCATTTATGCTAAAAATAATCAATTTCTTCAAATATATTAATTTGAGTTAAATCGCCTGTCATGCTCGTTTTGCTCAGCTAGCGAGGGATGACAGAATGGTCACATCAGAACTGATAGCGGAAGAATGAGCAGAAGGCTGTGTGGGTTTTCCACTCCGTGTCCTGTGGATGGAAGGAGAATGCTATATTTAAAGATTCTAGGGAGGTGGAAAAGGTGTAACACCGCCTTGGCAGCGTGGGCTGCAAAGTGTTTGCAAAGTGGGACATGAGGAGGGCCAGGCAAGTCTTTTCTCTTTGCTTTGCCACATCTTGTCCAGGTGATGAGCTACACAAGACAAGCCTAAGGCAACATCAATAGTTGTTTTTTTAAATTCCCCACAACCTTTATGTAACCTAATCTTCCAATTCTACCCTGAGGATGTACCACCCACACACTCCAATGAAAGATGACAAGCATTGTGGATGAAGCCTCCTCTCAAGCAGAACAGAGAAAGTCTGGAGCAGGGATCTCAAACTCAATGATGGAGATTGTTGGTATATCTGGGCCACATCAAGTATTCCACAAAAAAAGGGATTCAAAAGAGAGAACAATCAAGCAAATCTCATCATTTTTTGTTATTCTTTTTTTTATTAAACTCCCACTTTGTGTAAAGGAGTTTAATCAGTATTTGTATTTCCACTGAATATTTCTGACACCATTTTAAATGTGACATGAGACATTCACCTCCCAAAACTCACACTAAAGTTAATCTTTTAGTTATGGCGTCAGTCGTTAATGATTTCAAAGCTGCGCGCATTACAGAGGAATGCGTCCAATGTTGAGTATTCAGTGCGTGTGTGTGTGTGTGTGGAGGGGGATTGATTATTTGTTCCTCTCTGCATTGCTTCTCCCTGCGGCAACATGGAAGTGGGCTTGGATGAAGCTGTTGTGGCATGGAGGGGGGGCGGGCTGTCTATGCGTTGCTTTACTAGTCGACAGTTTCACTTTGAGAATGCACGATATTCAGCTTAACAACCTTAGTACTATCTGATTTAATGTTGACAAAATGAAGGCCATTACTCACCTAACAGGTGCAAGGTAGGAATAAAAAAAATGTACTGCCTCATATAAAAAGTTGTTTCTAATATTTTGGTTAACTGATTTAGCAACATATAACTTAATATGGAGCTTTACACCAAAAATTCATTTAAAACTGTACTGACGATGGAAAGTGATCATCGAAATCACTGCCAGCAAAGTTTGCAAAACTAATTTTGTAAGTACTAATTTCCAACAATTCAATTAAAAGACAAGAAAGGAAAAGAAGAACAGGGTGGCCCTATTTTGCCCATAGGCCATACTTTGCCAACCTCTACCTGTATACAATGCAGGCGTACCTAATGAAGTGTCCAAAACATGCAGTGGATTCATGTGACAAGAGTTCACTACAGTAAAAATAAAACACCCTAAAAAAAAGTAACGGAATGAGGTCTAGACTGAAAAAAGAGTGATGAATGATCTGTCCTCTATATAGGACGAGGCTCAACTTTTCAGCAGCTCGAGAAAGAAGGCCTCCTGTTTGACGATATTCTAGGTCAGCGAGCCTCAGGGGGGGAGCCGAGAAGCAGAGCAGACGAGGTCTTTTCGTTGGCCGTGTGGCACACCGTTGACATCTACGAGTGCGGATGTTTTCATATTGTACATATGGCATGTTCGTGTTCTCCCACTAAGTCAATAAGAGCCTGCAGAATGTCAATATGAAGACGGACAATCATAAACAGGGTGCGGATGACTCCCATAGTTCTCCTCTCGTTTCTTTATTTTTCTTCGGATTTTCTTATTTTTTCAGAGGGGGCACCAACAATTTTGTTCAGGTGTATACAACAGAGTAACAATATTGTTGAGTAGATGAATTATTACCTATTATTTCATACAGTATCCACTTTTGATGACATCTTTTTTTAGTGTGTCGTGAGGTTTTTCTAACATAAATGTTCCTTTTTTTCAATAAATGGCGGGCAACACTGCACTCAACTATACAGTACAATGAAATGGTCCACATAAAACCGATGAGGAGTATGTATGCTTTCTTTTATGAATTTATAACTTTTCCTATGCAGTCTTTTTTGTATCAGAGCAACAAAAAAATCAAATATTACAGTACAAGATTCAGGTGCTTCATTTGATAGAAATGAAACCAGTCGTGATGACGAATAACATCTAGGGGAGGATTAAATAATCTAAAAATAAGGAGAGCTGTGCATTTCCTCTGCCACTCTACAAACAGTGACGATAACCCAACATGCTCTGCAGTCAGCCAGTGTGCTACTAGTGCTAGAGGTTACGTCACATCACTGGCAAGGTATCTGGGCCAGCGCTTTGTGTGGTGCACAGCATCACACCTGCTGCAAGGTTGCAACCGTAAACCAAAAAGTTACCCCCCCCACCCCTCGCCACAAAGAACACTGTGTCTTTTTCAATACTTTCCTGCAGTATTGCCTGGGGAATTCCCAGTTTGCAGACATAATCAAGTTTTCTTTCCCCTTTTGGATCTCGCAGTTCTTGTTTTTGAAAGGGTGGAATGATTTGGTCCTATAAAACGGTGGCTTCCTCCATGGCGTTGACCCATCTGTTAGAGAAACAGATTACACATGACGAATAACTATTTAGAACACCAGAAAAGTAAAACTGCTTGACAATATTTGTAAACTGAAACACAGACAAATGACATATTGTTTGTTTAAAACAAGCACGTAATTTTAAACCTTAAAATTAGGTGAGTTTAATGCTAACCTAAGATTTCAAGAGAAAGAGTGGAGCAAAACATATAGACAGACAATATCACAATAGACACAGGCAGACATAATTTTTCCCATGCCAAAAACAACTAACTGCATCTTACTGAGTCACTAAAAGTAGTTATAAAACTTTTTTCTTTGAGACTGAATGGCATTACACTGCCCCCTAGTGGCCTCAGTACACACCACAAGGAGACGCAATAATGCCCTGAAGTTTTGATTCATCAATTTCTATTTACATATGTGTATATATATATATATATATATATATATATTACTGTTTTATGAAGTATAATATTATGCAGCGCTATTTTCCTAATTAAAATACAATTTACAAAAGTATGTGAGTTTTACAATCGGGAAATCATTTTTCAGATTGTTTTGAGACGTATTCATCTTGTTTCTCACCTCTGGGCTGTGAAGTTGTCCTCTGCTCTAAATGTATAATACAAAGTATTTTTGTGATAAAGCTGGAACACATTGGAGGCGTCGTCATCCCCTTGGTAGCTTTCTGGTAGCTTGACCGTAAAGCCCAACAAAGGCAAACTCTCTGAAGCAACCTTCTCCTGTACATACGACATCATAATATACTAAACATAACAGCTCACATGCATTTTCGGATGATCTATTCAGGTTGAAGGGGAGTGCGTGTGTCCCCTCACCTCTTGGCCTCTGTAGGTGTAAAGCACCTTGTCTTTTAGGAGGAACCACAATCTCTTCCAGTTCCGCTTGCTCTTCTTGCTACGATGTAGACTGCCACTAATAGAGCCCTCATCGGATACGGTCACCTGCGAAAGGACTTTTGCCTTAGGTGTCGTTCTATTTATTATCACTGTGGGGAAAGGGCGGGGTGTACCTGGTTGAAGGTGAGCATGCCTTTGCGATGCCTCCAAATGTTTGGAGGGTGAATGCTTTGGAAGACAGAGGAGAGCGGACGAGTGGTTCGGCTCACACGAGGGCTGCTCTTGGCTGGGAGGGCACAAGGGTCCTCTCCTGCAAGGTAGAAACAACTGCGTGTCAAAAAGTAATTGAAGATTCACTTTTTTAAAAAATAAAAAGATTTGAAAAACATAAAACAAGTGTCCAGTACATATAACAATGTTCTTGTCATTTCACAGCGCCTTCCAGTGTTCATATTAAAAAACGTTTGGCCTTATGTCACTAGTGAGAAAACTAATTGTAATAGTGTGACTTTTCGCACCTCTCTTCTTGAGCTCATTGTAGCAGTGGTCACACACTTTGGCCATACGTTCCTTCATGTACTTGAGTGGATATCTATTCTTGGAGCAGCTCCTGCAAACAATCTGTGGCAGCGGGAGGGCACCGCGGGGGAGCATGGACTTATTATCTGCACTGTTATTACTTGGCATATTATTTGCATTGCCACTCACCCTCCCGCAGCTGTGGCAGTGATGTCTACGTAAAGTCAGGCTGAAATCCGACGTGCAGTTCATACACATCATCACTTGAGACACTGGAACGAGTGTGGGGGGTTTTTCGCCTAAGGTGAAACGCAGATGATCTCTGGCCTGGCCACACACATACAAACATTGGTGAGTTCATCCTACTTTGTTGCATATTATCGTGAAGGATTAATAATCGCTTACGTCTGAGCAGTTGCTGAACGGCACGGCTCCTCGGTTGTGTTCACTCACGGTGTGACTCAAAGTATAAAACCAGTCTTCACTTTCAATGAAGGAGCTGTCGAATAGCACAATATTAGGGATAACACAAGCTTGCATTGGTTATCACTGTAAGGAATGATCATACGATGAAACTGTCTCTCACCTTGCAGACAAGGTGATGGAGATGTCATTCCCCTCCACCCTCAGAGCATGTTGGACATTTTCAATGATTGGTTTACTGACCTGGGCAATTGAGCCATGATGTCATGAAAGGAACAAACAATTTTTAATGAATCAATTAGAAATCCTACTCCATTCACTGAACTACAAAAACAAAAAACATTCATTCAAAAACTAGTTAAATATATTTATGTGATACCGATGATTTTTTATTAGATACGTTTAATTTTACCAAGCTTTTTTTCAGCTCATTTAAATTCCATTATAGACAAACTTTAGAATTTTTTTTTTTTACCTTCAATCCAGTAAGTGACAAAGTGTTCTTCAATCTGTATTTTCCATCCTGTTGCGGATAAGTGTAAAGTAACATGTCGTTCATCTATAAACACAGAAATGATAATAAGTCGGTAAAAAAGCAGGAGGAAAAAAAAGTTTCACGCAAAACAGTGCAATTGAAATAAATGTTGAAATATATTTCAAATGTTGTAAGGGAAGCTATTCTCCATTAGGTGGCAATGTCAGCACATCTCATTGACGTGAACCTGTAGCTTGCACACTGAAATTTAAGACTCTATTTCCCACTAAGTACATTATCATTGTGAGCTTTTGTAACGTAAAAAAAATTATCGACTGCGCTATTAACATCTGCATTATATCAAGTGAACTTGGGTTTTTGGGTGATGAAATTGGAGCCCTGGCAGGCATGTTTTATTACGCAGCCATTCATAAAAGCTGATAAAACTTGATGACCGTCAAAGGTGGAAACACCAGCAGGGTAGAAGACAGACGCTACACATTTTTTTACGAGAATTTTTTAGTGTTTTGGCAACCTGACAACATATTAAAAGCAACTTGCAGAAAGGAAAAGCACTGAATTTTAATGTTGGTATCATTTGTCTAAAATTTGCGCAGAGACGTGACTAGCACACTAAAAAACATGTCAGCTGACACGGTTATGGTTCTTTAAGGTAATTTTACTCTCAGATTCTAAGGAGGTGGTTTTGGTCTTCCCTCTGTTGTCATTATTTTTTTAAGTCTCTCAGGAAGTCAGAATCTAGAAACATCCTGTCAGGAAACCCTGCTCTTAATAGAGCAGTCTGCATGGAGAAATAGGCCAGAGGGGAAAAGCTCTTTGTATTATTATTAGCATTATTAAGCAAACGGTTATTAGGCATACAGTAATGCAATAAAGCACACTGTCATAAAATAACCATATTTGATTTAAATTAAATGTATTGACTTAAATATAATAAATGTGAATAATTGAATTTATAGAATTAAAAATGTTATCATGATGAAGTCATTGTGTGGTCCTTCTAGTGGTGTCTTGGCCAATATGAGGCAAAAGAAAACACATATACATAATACACAAAGAGTAATATATTCATCATTTTCCAAATAGGATAAAGAAGATATTACTGTCAGTATTGCTATTTTGTCTGTTCATGTGTATTGCTGCACCATTTGTATTCAGACATCCATTGCAGGTTGAAGACACCGCAACAGAGACGCTATTCATTAGCCTGGGCAGTGTGTTTTGTATTGTGCGTTAGCATTAAGCTAATGGACTACCCTAAGTGATGTGGATGTTTTAAATACACAAGCTTTGCTTTACGCTTGGTATGAGCTGTACAAAGTAATTTCGATGTTAGCATGTGTTTGACTGAACTTGTTTACCAAAAACAGGTGGCGAGGCTGTCGGCTCCTCCTGCTGACCTTCATCAGGGTGCCCTCCTTCACAAACACCTGACACCAAAAAAGACACACAATTATGAGTGATTCCTGTTTTTAATATTGTTTCAAGCTAATAGGGAATTCCCAGCTCAGTGACTGTGTAAAGGACAAAAGGGGGTGTGGCCCAGTAAGGACTAAAACAATGCAATGTTATGAGAATCATACCCGACCAGGCTGCAGCAGGTCCCGCTGGCCGTGAACACTATACTCGATGTTGACCAAGCGCAGCAAGTTCTCCTAACACACACAAATAGAAAATGAGACAATGAAAAAGTAGAGCTTTGCACCAAGGAGGCATTTGCCAGCATGCAAATGGGAGTGCGGCAATAAATGCAAATAATAATAAATAAATCAACCACTTCAATGCAACAAATCTCTTCTGCCGGGATCATATTGGGAAATTGGATTTAAAACAATAAGCTACACCCAGCACATGGAATAAACAACATTGTCGGAGTGAAAACAAAATTTGTCACCAGTATTTGATTAAATCACAAATCATCATGGAAAAACAAGACATTATACTCACCCCATGTCTTAAACTGTCATTCGCCTGGTCTGCAATATCTGCCACGATCACAACAGCAGCTGAATAAAGTCAAGCAAAAAAAAAAAGGTGGGGGGGTGAAATTGTATGTCATGCCTGCATTAAACATTTTTTTTTACCCACTAGGGAATAAAGCAAAGGTTATCTTTGATTGTCTAACAGGGAGCTGGGTTTGGTCAGTCCATACCTCATTTTTCCTCTGTGTGGGTCATGTTTGAAATCCAAATTGAGAACTCTATCTTATTATTGTTGTAGTTGGCAGTGTTGATGAACTGCACCAACGCAACGAAAAAAAAAAAAAAACTAGTATTCGAATCTGCTCTCAGGTCTACGAGCACAATAACAAAGCGACTGCACGGCTCTCCCTCGCAGATTCTTTTATGCATGAAGCACCTTGTTTACTTGTTCACTGCCACCGTGATGATTTCCAGTCATTGCAAAAAAATCACCACCGGTGGCTCACCTTCTTCCTAGTAAAGACATCTAAATTGGCTCTCTCAAGGCCACCTCTCCATGCCAAATGGAATAAATTGTCCATAAAGTCATGGACAACAAACAAACAGAGGCTAGTAAGACTCCCTGGTGAGCAACAGCTAGTGTCCACATTGGCTTTATTCAGCATGTTTATTGTACCTTGGGTGTCCTCATATTCTTGTGAATCAGGGGAGAGGTTGTTCAAGTAATCTGAAAGCAAGAGTGGCAATAAGTTGACATATAGAATAATAAAAGTGGTTATGCTTTTTTTTTTTTAAAGTATAGTCACCTGTGAGGATCATGCGGTATTGAGCCACACGCACAATCACCTGCAGGAGTTGTTGCTTTAGAGAAACCTTTTCCCCCGATGGATTCTGCTGCTATGAACGAAAAACTCTGTTAGAATATCACATTAAATTTGGACAATTTGCAAAATACTAAACTTCAGTTTATACTGATTTTTTTTGCAGGCTGCATTGTCTGCCATAGCATAAAGGCAGAAGGCTGATGCAAAAGAAAGGCAGCAAGGGAGTGACACCATTCTTCATGGTCAAAAGACCTTTACAACACAGGAAAGTCAGTTTGCAAGTGAACGTCCAAATGTCAACTGCATTAAAAGCAAGCTGTTACTGAACCATGGAAGAAAAAAATGCACAGTTGAGTGCTGCCCTTTGACGGTCTGGAGGAAATTCAATTTGAGTTTTTGGTGTACCAAGGAGGGATGCATTTTGTTTAATTATGAAGGTGCTCGGCCACTGGTGGGCAACATATGGCCCGGGGGCCACATAAGGCCTGCTCTGTCCTTTAATCCAGCCTGGTACTGTTGTAAAAATGTAGTCATTTTCCCTAAAAATGGTGAATTCAATTTTTTTTTTTTCATTTTTATAATTTGTTAACGAGTGGCCTTTATTGTAAATGATTGTAGTAAAACATTTTTCCCTTCATCTAAAAATTAACAGAAGCCTATATTCTGCCAGAATAAGATAAATTTTGATTTTTTTTTGTAACTGTCAGAAATTGGACAGTTGTCATTATTTTATCACACTTAATATCTCCTTAAAGTTTAATTTGAGATTGTGTTGAACCACAACAAAAACTACACATATTAGGCCAAGATTTGTTGCTTATATGTCAGAAATGCACTGACCTCAAACTTTTGGACGATGGCCTCAAAAGCAGCTGAGGTTCGACAGCTCTCCTCCAGCAGGTTCATACTTCGGTCGTAATGCCCGATGTAGGTGGTGAAGAGCAAGAACTCTGCCTTCCTGGAGAGGAAGATGTCTGCGATCCTCTGGCTCTCCTCCCTACATGGACAAACAAAAAGTTCAAGCTCTCTGAGCAATGGAAGACGTGAAAATTCAATTTAGAGGTGACATACTACGCAAATGTAATTTGAACAGTCTCACCAGTGCCGGGTTCGATTCTCCAGCTCGGTGAGGATCGTACGGTGCAGCAGGTAGACGTCGGGCAACTCGTTGAGAATCTCGCAAAGTCTTTTTTCATCCAAAACAGGCTCTCCATCATCCGTCACAGCGGTCCCTACTGCTTCCCGAAAGTCCTTGCGGCACAAGAGGGATGGCTTATTTTAAAAAGGTACAGCCTCTTCATTAAGAAATGTCCAATTAAGGTGCAAATTTCTTTTGCATATTCACTTCCTCTGTCTGTGGGGAGTTTGGTTCATTAAGCTAACTAGCGGAATTAAAAGGAAGTGAAACAACCTCACTCATTAAGCCCTCATTAAGAAAATGAAGCAAACATTGGCAATGAGTCTCTTCTAATGTCCCTAAATGATAGCAAAGGAAAAATAAAAAGTACTTTCATGTTAGCATCTGGGCATATGTCCACATTTCTGACACTTTGCCTTCTAAGCACAGTGGAAATTACGAGGGTGGGGTCCTTAAAACAAGAGAAAAGAAATAAATTGATCCGTCACTTACTTCCTGTAGAAGCTTGAGTGCTTTCACATGTCTATAAACAGAAAAAAAAAAAAAGAATGATTTACGCAGACAGACACAATTGCGTTTGAATAATGGTGAGCTAACTTACAGTCTCTCGGTGTCCAGTAGATCCATTGCGATGTAAAAAGCTCGGGATCGTCCGTCCATCTGTCAAAGGTTGTAATATATTATTTAAGTATTACAAGCCCTACCTAGAATTATGAAATGCATTTTGGCTCCCCTTCTAACATATTATGCACCATAAGCTGCCATAAAATGTAACTAATGAGTGGACCATTGACCCTGATAAATAAAAATCTGTTGTTGCTCTTAGTCCAAATGTACCTGTCTATCATAGTTGCTTTCGCCACCAGCATCTTCCTCCTCCGAGGTGCGTCCAGCATCTTCATCAGCTCTTGTGGGTCCATTGACAGAACTGGATGACACATTTTGCGGACCAGCAGCAAGTGAACACACTTGGTAGACTTCTGTCGAGGCACTGCAAAGACGGAGTGGCACGAATCATACGGTACTCAAAATATATCAGCAGAATTTTTCTACAATTTTGCCATAACGCTTTCATTGATCCCTAATGAAGTGTCCAGTGGGTGTAGTGACTAACATGTTCTAATTTGACGATAAATCAAAACATGTTTTATTAGCCTTCCAAGTCCTTTGTTATCTCCTATGTTGAAATATCGCCACAATAAACATTCGGAGTGTTCGAAGCGAGCGTGAATAGCTGAAACGTTGCAGCTTTACTGCGACCAATAAAGTGGCCTCAGCAAGGCCCGGAGTGACAAGCGCACTCTGAGTGAGTCTGCTGGTCCTCCTCCCTCTACAGGGAGCGCTGGATGTATGTTGCTGACTGGCTGCAACTCGACGGGGAGCGTACGCCGTATGCAAATAAAATGCCTCTTTACATTTCACCGGTGACGCAATGGTGATCACGACAAGCATGGTTTGATTTCAACCCTGCTGAGATGCAAATGAGCGACATATGAACAACATATGTGAGCATCATTACGGCGCCACGGATCATTACTGAAATTCAGTCTTTGGATGAGGTACAAGAGGTTGCGTGAAGCTCAAACGACATGTCGTCAGCTTCTATATTCGTCTGATTCGCTCACGTCTTAAATGCGGACACGGAGCAAAACATATTGCCATAAAATTTGTAAGGGGAGACAAACTAGTCATTCTCCGTCCGCTTGAGCTTCATGGCTGATTAGGTTAGCTGCGCTGATAGCTTCGAAAGCAGCTGCTGATAGGATGCTTGCAGGCGATTGCGCGGCTGAGCACAGAACTTTCTAGTACACTTCATAAACCGCACAATGGGGAAAAAATCATCAATTGACCTGCGTGTGACCTGACGGGAGTTTTGAGGATTTTTTTTGCACTCCAGAAATGAGCCAAAATGAGGACTTGATGGCAGCAACTCAAACACATACCACAAGTGGCAGTTTGGCAGATAGTGATTAATTCTTCATGTGTAAATAACTCCTTTAGCAAAATATATTTGAATACAAACACTGTACCAACACATTAAGACATAATACAATAATGCTCCTACAAACTTGTTCTTTATCCTCTGCCAAGAATATTACTGGAGCTGAGTGACGTGTCGTCTTCATATGTGTTTTGTGTCTGTACTGACCCCTGGTGGCCACGGCAGTTACGGATTAGGCCTTTTTTAGTCATTTCAGTGGCGAAAAATGCTTTGCAATAGAAGTCGCAAGTCAAGGCATCACTGTATTTAATTGAATTAACAGAATCTCCAGTTTGCCGTACAAACACATGTACAGATTTGTTTAATCGATTCGAAATCATCCAAAGGTTTAAATGGGAGTTTGAATGGTTGAGCTATAGAAATTTGATGGACGGATGAAAAAGGACAATGGACAGCTATTTGAATCATTTTACCTTCAAATAGAAGCATCAACCCGAAATGCATGCATGACCAATGCAAACTACATTTGTCTTGTATTCAAACCAATTGATATGTCTGCACGACTCATTTGAGAGCTTGTGATTTGTTTTCCATGTGCAGACAAATCACGCGACTGAGAAGAAGACAGCGAAATGCAAAGAAGATACAATCTCATGTTTCTGAGCAAGCCAAAAAGAGAAACGGCTCTAAAACGCTGCGTCTATTAATCATTCCGAGTGGACTGTATGAAGGCACGGCCAACAGAAATGGAGTGGTGGGGGGTGGGAGGGAGGAAGGGAGGGTGTTAATGTCAGCACAGCATCGCTGATTATTCCAATAAATGCTCTTTCAGCTATTTGTCTCACACACATGATCTATGAATGACATTTTCGCAACAGTGTTTCTACGTGAAGTGGAATCACAAATAGTACAGCATCCTGTGCACACGTTCGAGCAATGTCACAATATTCTTGCAGAGCGTCGCCTCATGCTGAACACTAATAACACGCAACGGGATAGTAGAAGAATTCATAAGAAAAGATGAACACTTGAAAGCGGGGGTCTTTTTCAGGCGGTATGAGTTTCACAAGGATAAAATCCCTAAAACATTTTTTAAACTCCATATTTGGGGATGATTTCATGAGATGTTTAGCTGAAGATTTTTTTTTAATATGGAAAATATTAGATGTTTTCAAATAATGTAATGTCAAAATCATGGATGTTCAAAAAAAAAAAAATTCAGTATTGTCTTTTTTTTAATCATTATTCTCTGACGAAAAACAATTCTAGTTGTCTTCCTATTCTATGAATTGCAGATCATTAATTTTGTATGACAACTCAGACTTAATAAGCAGAATGTAATAATATAAAACCAAAGTCACCCAAGACCTCATCATACGTTATCCAGCAATTCATTTTCAGATTTTCAGATTATTATTTTTTTGCTTATTCTTGGTCTTTTTTTGTGAAATTCGGGGATTCTTTTTTTTCCCACAAAGCTTCAACAAAGCGTGTTAAGAGAAGAAAAAGATTAAGAAGGTACTGTACATAAAGTGTTGCATACCAGGGGGAATTAGTGTAAATTAGCAGACTGGCAGTCAAAATCTGTGCCATGTAACTCACCTCTCTGCTTCCTGTTGAGCTGACTTGGCCTTGACTTCAAAACCAGGGAGGCTACTCATGTCCACGTAACCGTCCGTCTCATTGGCAGACGACAGCACCCGCGTGGGACGCTCAAAGAAGTCACCCAAAGGCAGCGGTCGCACGGCTCTCCACTGCGGGACTTGAACGTTCTCGTAGTCCGAGTTAACGGCGGGAACATTTTCATAGTCCGAGGTATCGGCATTGGGGAAGGAGATGGAGCGAGGTTTGGTGAGTGGTAGTGGCGAGAAAGGCACACGGGAGCGCTCCTCAAAAGACTCCACCCGTACCACGCTGCGATTGAGGAAGGCCACCGAGCTTCCTGTTCTTGTGGCGCTCGGGTAGAACAGGAAGGCAGGTGCCGTCTCGGGGGATGCTTGGCAAGCAGAACGCTGAAGGAGCCGCGGAGAACTAGTGACGCTGCGCCGATCCAGATCCAGCAGTCTGTTGGGTGTCAGGTGGCTGGACTCGGATTCAGATGAGGACTGGTTAGATGACTTGCTTTCCTCTTTCCGTCTAAACTTGAGCATCAGGAAGCGCTTAATGGAGGATTTCTTCTTTCGGTTTTTCTCCGAAGAGTCCGTGTCAGTGAGCAGCGAGGGTGAACTCTTGGTGATGGGTCTCTTGGTGATGTAGGCCAGCTCAAAAGGCGGCGGGATGTCCACAACAGACATGGGTGTCGACAAGCCGCTGGACGACAACGGCGTGCATCTCGAGAACCTTCCGCAAGGCGAGCCTTCTGTGTTTCTGTGGGGACAACCGGGGGTGGATGTGGAGGACGAAGGGTACAGGGGCAGATAGTGAGGCTTGGGGTAGCCCTTCAACATTGGGCTGCTGCTCAACACGGGTCCTCTCTGACTGAACCTGGGTCCGTATACGAGGCGCCCTCCCGCCTCGCTGTTCATGTGATGCGACAGCGAGCGAGAGCGCATTCCTGATGTGCTCCGGCTCAAAGGGAAGACATTCTCCCCCTCTGAGCTATCATCTCCCGGATCCTCGTAGAGGTGGTCGTCGCCAATGTCCAGATCAGTGATGTCATCGCCTAAAGCGTGCCCGAAGAAGTCAGATTTTCCTGGTACAAGCACTTGGTTTCCCGTGAAAGATGACGGAGTGTCGGATTTGCAGAGCAGATGAAATTTGGGTTGGCAGTACAAACCATTTAACAAGGCATCTAGTCTTTGCTCTTCACTTGTCATGGATTTACTCCTCTGGTATCCTTTTTGGCCTTGACACCTGTGGTCACCTTGCCTCAGTGGTGAACGTGGACTGGCTGGTACGTCACAAGCTTGATTCTGATTTGGGATCATCGCTTTCTTGATAATGTCCTCTGGAGATACATAATAAGGCTCGTGGCTTTGACGGTCTTCCAAGGCAATGTGCTTTTTAGCTTCACGACAGATTCGTTTCTGGTCACCAAATGGAACGTTGTGGTCTTCCTCAATTGCGCTAAGCTCCAGCTTTGCAATATTTTCATGGTCAACCTTAAGAGCCACACAGGGAATTCCATTATTAGGAGTGGAAGCTTGTTGACTGGGTTCACTAAGGACATCATCAGTGAGAGACTCGGCCGTGTCATCTACCTCTTCCCGCCTCGGCGCCATTTTCTCCATCCCGGCCCCTTTTTCCTCATCCACGCTGTTAACGGAAACGTCTCCCATGGAGAGGCCGTCCGTGTCAGCCAGCGCCTCGCCCGCATCTTCGTCCATGTCCTCTGTCACATCCGTGGTGTCAATCATCTCCGAGTCGGTGGTGAGCCGGTCGTCGCTGGTCCACAGCGTGTCCAGGGAGTCCAGCTCATCCGTGAGGGCGCTGTCCGTTAGTCTCCAATCCTCGTCATCCTGTTGGTTCTCACTTAAAGTTCGTCTTTGTGATGACACTTCACGGTGGTCCGAAAATGTCTCTCCATTAAGAACCCCGTTAATGTATCCCTCTGCGATACCTGATCGTAGGGGTTCCCTGGAATGGTGCTTCAGGATAGGTTTGGGGGCAACAGAAGGTTTGGGACCCCTGGCTGAGGACATGAACGTCACATGGGAGGGACAAGCAAGTGTTGGCTTTGGAGCGACACAGGGCTTGTTGGTGCAATCTAAGGGAACAACAGGAAAAGGAAACGGTAAGATGATTAAAAATAGGATATGGCTCATTCGAGGGGTGTCCCTGAAACGTCAAATTGTAACGCATCTGAGTGTATTCATTAGAATAAAGTTCTGTGCAACTATCAAGTTTTAAAGTGTACATTTGGTCCTTTTGGTATATTTTGAGAATGCTTGTCCACCCTTTGGAAGAACAATAATGGAAGGGATTTCCCTGAGTGGCTTCCTGTGATTCAAAGTCCCTTAAAGCAACTGCTCATGCATTTAGAATGCAACCACAGTACTGTATCGTATGAATTAGACAGTGACAAATGTGCAGCAATGTAGCTATATGTGATGAATGTGATTCATTTTGCAAACATGAACACTCTCAGGCTACGACAGGCTTTGCTAATTTCCATTTTCAAAACAACTCAAGCGTCTATGTATTAAATTCATTGACAATTGTAAGCAGATTCGACGGAAAGCAACGAGTTAATAAATAATATTTCATCTTTATCTACGGCGCTGGAAAAAATTAAAAACAATGAAAAACATACTTAAGAACTTAGAACTCCAGTTGATGATCGTATCATTTACAAGAACGTCAAATAAAATGTTTTACCTGTGTTCATTTTGACGAATCGAACGTCTCCCACATGTCGTCCACAGAAGCAGCTTCAGGTGCACTCAAATATCACTAAAAGGATGCATAAAGTGCTCAAGTGACGTTTTTTTTTACGGTGGGCAAAAACTCAGCTGGTGTTTGCTGGGTCCTCGCCATTCAAGTGACGCTGCCGCTCTCCTCAATGTCCACACACACAAACTTCGCCTGAGTGTGTGTGTTCGTGTGTGTGGGAGTGCAAGAGTGTGTGTAAACGGTGAGCTCAACTAAAGTACATTTTAGTAAGTAGAAATGTTATAATATTATAATTATTAATATTATAATATAATATTATATATATATATATAATATGTCTTTTCACCGTGGGATAGTAGGAAACGCAATTTCGATCTTTGTGTGTCTTGACATGTGAAGAAATTGACAATAAAGCAGACTTTGACTTTTTATTTATTATTCTGCAAGAAAATCAACGAATTATTATTATTATTATTCAAGTCAAGTCAAGTGTATTTGTATAGCCCTAAATCACAAACAGTCTCAAAGGGCTTCACATAGCCAAAAAATTGACAATTATTCTCAAAGCATCCCCTGATCTTAAGCTCCCAAAAGGGCAAGGAAAAACTCAAAAAAAAACTGCCAGGGGAAAATGAAAAACCTTGAGAAGGGACCACAGATCCTGAAAGGGGGATTTGATTTTTTTTCTGATTTTTTAAATGTTTTTATTATTATTATTATATATTACAAGACTGAAGTCCACATCATAATTTAGTGGAAAACGACAAAAAGTTCCAATTAGCTGTTGAACCATCTTTACTTGTTGCTGTTGCATTTAAAATAATACAGGAAGAAGAAACATCAACATACATGTGTATATGCTACAATGGCATGCCATATGTGTTTGCATAACATGCTTCCCTAACCCATTCCCATTTTCCCATAGAAACGTTTACAAATACACATCTGACAGTCAGATTAGCAAACAAGCATCTACATAACAGGAAGCTGCTCTCCCTGTTTCCTGAACAAGCAAATCTCACATCGCTTCTGACATGACCTTCACATGTAAACAACCTTAAATGCAGTTGTGGCTCACTGGCAGTGAAGCCTGGCATATTGTTTGTTTGTTGTTCTTTTTACAGTATGTATTGTGCTTGAAACAAATTAAACCTTTCCCCTATGCATTAGCTCCATATATTTCCACTCATGGGCTAAATCCCCGCAAATGCAATAATCCTTTACTGTGGCTTTAAACAGCAGTGTCATTGTTGGGTTTATTGGCAGTCATAACATTGCTCCACTTTTGACCCCCATTAGCTGATGCAATCATTTTATACTATATTATTAATAATGGCATAAAAGAACAGTGCAGTTGGCTGTGATCCTTGAAACAGAAAAGTGAGAACACACCCTCCCTGGGAACAGTCTTCACTCCAAAGAGGAACAGGAAACAGAGGATGTACTTCCTGCGGTAGCTGAACAAGTGCAAGCCCACCAGTGAGGTCATCATCTTTTATGTACATATTGTACTACCTACTCCCTGCATTCTGTGTAAATATTTCCAACGTGATGAGAATGACATAAGACATCTCATTATAATGGAATGGAATCAAATCTGGAATGGAATCAAATAAAATGAGTCTCCTATCGATGGTGCAAGGGATAAAGTGTTGCTAAGTGTGTCAAGTGCGCAAAACAAACATCATGACATTGTGGACTGGATAAAAGGTAGTCCGTCTTTACCGTGTGTCTCCTGTTTGCGTCAGGCGAGGAAGAAGCGCGTCTACTCCTTCTCTGCTCGGAGGTGAAACAATAAGAGAGGCTTAAAAAAGGAACTCCATCTTGATATACCCTTTCCTGTCACTGTTTTGCTGTTTTTCATTCAAACTGGAGCCGGCAGGGTGGAAGTAGAACCACCTTATAAGATAAGAATGACCCCCTGTGGTCTCACATTTTAAAGTAGACAGGCAATGAAATTTGACTTTTTCAAATATGAAATTAAACTACTTCGTAAACCTGCATCCAAAAATACATCTGTAAGCAAATCATCAATTATTTTTTCCAAATGTGACATTGAAATTTCCACGACGGTGTCATTCATTCATTTGCATAAAGTCTCCATATTTATTTGATCCATTACTAAGCTCATTATTTTCCCCACTGAAATAAATGACAATCAAGAATACTATAAATCTCTTTATGTCCCCCCCCCCCCCCAAAAAAAAGTATATGCCTTTGAGTATTGTTATATTATCTGTCTATATGTGTTGCTCCACTATTTGTGTTCAAATATTTCCTGCTTTGAGAAAACTAAACATTTAAACTTAGCTGGAAAATAGAGTGCCACACAAAAAGTATATTAGAAAGTTGTTTACTGAAATTCTTTTGACAACAACTTAACAAGCCAATAGTCAACAGTCTAAATTTAGTTGGCCTTCACAGGGGAAAAAAAAAACACAGCTGGGAGGTTGTTTGTGCTCTGTCAGGTCATGCGTACAATGGCTTGTCTTCTTACAAAGGAAAAGTGTAAAAAAATAACATTGTCAATGTGATGTGTGTGGGAAACCTCTAGATGTAGCAGGTGTAAATATTTTTCTTCACTTAGGATTTACGTGCTCACCGAGAACTTTTTTTTTGAAAAGCTTCAAGGTTGCACAGTTGAGTGTGTTTCAAAGGTTCACCATACATAATAAATAAGAATAGCTAGTTTTACAGGGACATTGAATCTTGAAAGCACACAAGGTGAAGCAAGAGGTCCCTTTTGCGCAAACACATTTACCAATCAATTGTGGCCATATTAAAGTAGACCATGTAAGAGTGAAAATCAGGGTTGCCAAGAGGAATCACATTCTCCTCAGTGCTCAGTGTAATATTCCATTTTCCGGTAAACTCCCGAAATGTGATGTAAAAATCCAAAGAATAAAACAAAACAGCCAGAATTAATCCTCTGATGCTGGCTGAAATGAAGTTGACTGAGCTCACTGCCCCCCCCCCCCCCACCACCTCCCAAGTGTCCAAAAAGTGTGCAGTTTCAAGACCAGTACTGCGTGAGTAATTAGTTTATAAAAGAAAGGACCCCCAGAGGTCCGACGTGCGGCATCAAGCTTAATGTCAAATAATACTTGGAGGACTCATTGCTGCATCTGTTCGCAGCAGGCAGCGAGCATGCTGGGCACTTTCTAGCACACACAACCCCGCGTCACTTTAATTCCTTTATTCTTCGGCTCCCCTTTGCGCACGAGCGCAATTGATGAGGTCGTTAGGCTGCGTCCATGCAGTCTTAACAGTGGCCAGCTAATGTATTGGAAGAGAACACTGGCGGAGCTAGGGGGGGGTATGGGGGCACTGGCTCCCTTTGTAATATGCTAGGACCCTACCCAGATGCCAGGCTTTTAACAATTTTCCTTTTTATCAACTCTTTTATCAACATTTTATAAAGGATATTTTGGTTTTGTCTTTTTTTTTTTTGTCTGTTTTGAGATATTTTGCTCAAAATCCAAAGCTGTGGGGAAAACCGAGCAGCATTATTCGTATGACTTTCTGCATGAAATTCTAAAGGCACCTGTAATTACAGAAAGGCTTCTGGGTTCATATATGCGCCATTTTTGTTTAGTTTTGGATCTAGGAAAAGCGCATTTTCGTCCATCTGCTATTGTGGGCACTGGCCACATAGGTTCTCCACCGGCCTGTGACAGAAAGCAGCAGGAGCACTGTTATGCAGCATCACAAGCTCTCATTGCAAACACACTGGCTGCTTACAGCTCACTGTGGAGCGGAGATGGTAGAGGAGGCCATCAGGAGCGGCAGTAAAGACAAGATCCAGAATATGCGTACAGGAATTTTTACTTGGAGGTACAATTTAGAATTTGAAAGTATTGAGTGCAAATGATTTAAACAAAAATCAACTAAATGGAAAGCTTTGAGGAGTCCTCCTTCCTTCCACTTGAGCTCTTGTGATGTTTGACCACACTTGAGTTCAATGACCCGTGAGGTTTGATCTGTAAATGGTCATAAACTGCTATATTGTAATGTACCGCAGTCATAAAAGATGTCATTGGAAAGGTTAAATGTCACGACGGGACAATAACATACATGGCTCATCACACATTACCTGTTGTTTTTCTGGTTTCAGGGACACTTTGGTCATGGTTCAAGATCAAACAAGGCCCTAAACGGTGAGGGATTTTTAATTAAGCCTGAGGGCACTTTCACGATGCTGCACTTTAATGGTCCGATCAGAAAGTGAACTTCACGGAGTGAAAGTGGAAATCAAAGCTGTAAATTGTTAACCTTCGAGAAAGTTACCTGAGCAACACGGACAAGTGTGTCAAGCAGAAGAACAAACACAATTTGACAAGGCAGCCAATTGAAGACCAAAATACATTATTAGCTTTTTGGAACAATTTAGGATTCCCTCTTTGAATTGCAAGCCATGAACATAAAAACAAGTGGAGGGTATACGGAAAGTGCCATTAGGGATAATAGGTCATTAAGACTCAACTGGTTTAAATCAAGCATATTGAGGCAACAAACACATTTACAAAAGCGCCCCGGGATATATTAAGAGATGGTCTTTTAGAGAAAGCCAATAGTTTCACATCATGTTCGTTTGTGAGGCCTGAATAAAGTCATATGCATAGCCTTCAAGAGACTTTAAGGTCAATACTCCCAAATTTGTGGTTAGAATTAACATAAATTAAATCAGTTCCAATTTGCCAATCCAAATTGAGCTGCTAAAACATGATTCAATTCACACTGGAAAAATGATCACGGGACAAAAACGTTAGTGGTCCTTGTGTCTCGAGAGGCTTTTTTCCACCCCCGCCATTTTGAAAGCAGTAGGAAGTCTTGCTTGGATGAAAGTGACACATTCACGCGCTGACATCATTCTTCAGAGTGGTGGCGCTACAACACCCACCCCCCACATAAAAGTCATTCGCTGCACTAAAGTGGCCAGTCAGCAGAGCGTATGGTAGACTGTCACCTTTGTATCAGTTCATTAAGGATATCTCAGGGGGTCAGCAAAACCACCATTTTTATTTCTTCAAAGCCCAAAGAGTCTTGAGAAAACGCTGATAAAGATTCATTAAATTTTCCCCTTGGGGGATGAGTGAAAATGTGGGGGGAAAAACTACTAATGAACGTATTACTATATTAGCCAAAAATGTCATTATTCACCCTGTCATTTTGCTGTTTGCATGTAGATTTGTCTGTTTGTGGTTAATTCATCACTCACACAAAATTAAAAAAAAAACCCACAACAACAAGTGCAGGAGATTGACCATCATGTACTATATCTTACATCATAACTTCATAGAATAAATATGAAGGTCAGGTCAACATTTTGAGGGGTGAAATGAGAAATTCTCAAAGGAACATCATATTGTACTAAAAATGTTCTTTTTTTTTTTTTTTTTTTAAATGATGTACTGCAATACAGTAAACAACTTTTTGATAGCAGCAACATCTAGTGGTTGTTGGTTTAACAGTCACAGACTTACTGCTCTCGTCCAGAATACTGGCACCAGTCATTAATTCATCCTAACAAAAATCCTACTTTTATAAAGATAAAAATGCATTCTGATTGAAGTAATGGTGTTATAGTTTACTATATTAACTGTGATCATAATTTGCGAGGGTATTCAACAATGATGCCGTTTGTAGGTCAAGACACAGCTCTTTCATTGGATCTCATTGAACTGTGCATGGATGCCTTTTAAAGCGGAACACAAAATAAATCGTATTTCTAGTCTTTCTGTAATTGTATTATCTGAAATAAACTAAGTCACAATTATGTCAAATCAACCCATTTATTAAATATTTAAACTGGAGAAGTTTACAAAGTCCCTATATGGTCCATGGGGGTAAAGTGCGCTAAACATCTATGCGGGACATACTGTTGCTCCCCCCCGGACTCCTTTTTTCTATATGCAAGTATCAAGTGATACTCCTGTAGAAGGACAGCATGTCGTCCAAACTTTGTGAGGGGCCTTGAGGTGGCTGCTGAGGTTGGTCAGGCTCTACTGGTTGGGGGGGTGCTTCAGGCTGGCCGGGCTCTGTGGGTTTGGGTGGCAGGTGGGGCTGGTTGGGCACAGTGGGCTGAGGTTGCACCTGGGGCGGGAATTGGCTCGGCATCGGGGGTGGGTATTGGTTTTGGTAGTGTGTGGGGAAGTTAGGAAATCGGTAAGGTGGGCAGATAAAGGGTGGAGGAGCAAATGGGGGGTAGAAAGGAGGAAGTGGGTACTGGAGGTTGACGGGGGGTCCTGGAGGCCGGCATGGCGGCGGTGGCTGCACTGGGGGTTTTTGTGGAGGGGCAGTCTGTGAGGGGGCCGCCGCGGGGGGAGGCTGGCATGGTGGCGGAGGCTGTGGCTGCACTGGGGGGTTTTGTGGAGGGGCAGTCTGTGAGGGGGCCGCCGCAGGGGGAGGGCGTGGATTCTCAGTGGTCCCACCTGGGATTTGTGTCCCCAGGAAGGACATTTGGGGAGTTTTCTTCTCTGGAATTGGTGTCTTTGCCGGTCTCGGGCGCCATTGCTCAGCAAAGTATGTGGAGGGAGGCGCAAACTCGGAATCTCTCTCTGACTGACGCCGGCTTTTCCACTCACTGAACATGGATTCTTGAATATCAAAAAAAAAATAAAAAAATCAGAAAGCCACACGAGTTGAATTATTAGTGTTAATATGTAAAGACAGTTTTAAAAACCCAGTGTATTCATGAGGATCTTTTTACCCTGGAGAAAGTGAAATAAACATTTGTTTAACCACCATCATTTGACCTCCATGACTCCTTTGTGGTTTTATTGTTTGTGATATTCTACTTTAAGAGAATTTTAGCCCTCAATCTTCTCACCAATGTCTCAACTAAAGACACTCAATGCTTCTTGACAGCTTCAGTTGAGTTTGTTGTGATACTTTAGTGCAATCGAGAGCAATACAAACGTACCTTTGCCTCTGTCCCACTCTCGAACATGCGGGACACCAGGTTTGGTGTCCCTTCGTTCCTGAATCTCCACTTCCACTTTCTTCACTCTGCTGACCTCTGGTGGATCCTGAGGCGGAGGCGAGGGTGCTGCCATGTCCTCATCTACAAAAGCCACCATAACCACACATGCAGATATTTAACCAAATGAAACCAAGAGACGTGAATTGTACATTGTTGTGGATTTTGACCTTCATTCTCCTCCTCTAGCTGCTCTTCAACACCACCCTTGGCCTTCAGCTTCCTCTGCTTTATTTTGGCCAGCCGGGCTTGCAGGATGGCCTTCTTTTTCTCTTTCAGTCGCTCTCTCTTACTCCGCTGATCAGTTGTCTGAAAAAGGGGATGATCATGATCTTCAGGGGAGCATATTATACTAATGGATTCACTATCTATTTACACTCTGGCATTTTTCAGGCGGAGTGATTAAAATGAGCAGCTCACTTGGTCCCTGAGCATGTCCAGTGTCTCCCTCTGCTTTCTGCGATGTTCCTCATCGTGCGAGAAGGCAAAGTATCCCACGCCGAGCTCCCGAGCCTCTGCAAGGTGACACCAAGACACCAAAGTTAAGGCAAAATTTCCGTTTCCAGTACAGCCCCAAACCAAACCCAAAAGCTAACCTTGAGCCCTGATGGTCTCATAGTGGACAGGCCCAACAGGCTTCTTCATGGCTTCCTCTTCTTCTCGCTCCCACTCTTGCCTCTGCAGCTCTCTGCGCATGTCCTCTGACAGCAAGTCAGCAGAGACTTTTGGACTGTACATGAAACAAACATGTTCAGTTGACCATCCATTGCCGAATAAAATGTAAACTCTATTTGATTACCCATTTCCTTTGATGTCATGGTCCATTTTCAGAAAATCTGGCAAGTCTTTCTTCATGCACCTTCGCGATCGTCCCAAAGTGTCCACAAAGTCCACCCTAGATTGAAACAAAGTAGGATAGTTTATTTTCGCTCTCTGTCAAATGTGAAAGAAAATATTACCATTCTTCATCTGGGTTCTCCGGAGGAGGAACAGGGGACAATCTGGCTCTTTCCTCCTCCTCACTGTCAGCGATCCTCTGTGTTTGTGTTTCTCTTCTTGTGTCAATAATCTTCTGCGCAAAATCCACCAGGTACAACCCCTCTGTTTCTTCATCTGGAATTAAGGTTAATTCCATTAAGCACCTTTTTAATTACACATACAGTAGGTGACGTGACATCCATATCTAACCTGGGAAATTTCCTTTGGTCATCTGTTCGTAGAGTTTGGCTTTTTGCTCTAGCTTGCTCCTGATAAACAAAAAAGGTATTAATTATAATGCTGTTTTAGGACTTTCGATATATTCATCTTACTTTGCATTATCCAGAGTTCTCTGCTCCTCTGCCAACTCTTCTGCATCTTTTTCAGCTCTTGCCGAAACTCCAGCGTTTTGCTTGACAAATACATTTGGTTTCTACACAGCGGATAGAGCAGCAGCTTGAGTAGATGGCTCCTTTTAACATGGCCATATTAAATATAACATTGACGTACCTTAACTTTGGGTTTTGGTTTGTGACCAATCTCGCCACTTTCTTGGCCAAGTCTCTGCTGTTTGAATTGCTCCTGCTTTCTGTATAGCTCGGCTTTAAGATCTACTAGCTGTAAGAAACCATAGTACGTGTTTAAGAATCTACTTTGGATGATATTTGAACCTACGTAAATGAATGTAACTTAATGCTAGCAAACTAGCATGGTGGCTAAGGTTAGCCTGATTACGCGTGACATGTACCGTCGCATGATGTCGGAGGATGAGAAAATACAACTTACCGAAGAAGCAGTCACGTCAAACGGTCTCTTCTTTTTGTCCATTATAAAACCTGTTCTCAATAAAATCTAGACATTTGCTGTGATAGTACACAAACCACCCCTAACCTTCTTCTGCAGTTTGGCCAACAGGTAATTGTTACAATTTCGCCGACTTGTGGCCACACTTATCAACTGCACTTGCGATTTGTCTTTCTTAAATCCTGCTACCCAACAATACATTCTGATTTATAATGTAATTCTTAAGGTTAAGAATCAATAAATTATTCTAATATTATTAAATTGTAATTATTTCTATTCCATGTAAAGTTGTGAAATGCAGACCATCCTTTTATCTTCTCTGCACTGAAATACTAATACAATTTTATTTCATTTTGTTTTTTGTGACATGTTCTATTCGACACTTCTGTTCAAATGTGACGGACCCGTCCTTCGAGTTTATATAGAGTTTCGACTCTATAGAGTTTCAGTCAGGGTCCGCCACAGTAAATTACTCGCATGATATGTGATGATTGAAAATCGACTACCTTATGATGCTTCCAAATTAACAGAATACGTCAATGGTTGGACAAACACCTTATTTCCGTCTTGAGCAAGAAGGTCAGACAAATCAAAGCAGATGTGGACGTGTTACTGCATGTCTTGTGTACATTTGTAGCTTCCGGAACAAAGTGTGTTCTGACCTACATGTTGGGATCGAAAAAGAGATTGAGAAAGGAAAAACAGCACATCCCTGTCTGCCATGAGTCAATGCCACTTCACAACCTTGCCTGCTCAAAATAAAAAGCACTCAAAACAACACACGTTGGGAGTGTAGTTATAAAAAAAAAAAAAAGAAAGGAGAGCACCCCCGACCTGTCTGCCATAATTCAGAGCCATCAATGCCACTTCACAACATTTTGTGCTCAAACTGAAAAGCACTCAAAACGGACATCTGAGTGGAAATTTGCTCCAATCAATGCTGAGCCTTGAAAATGTTTTGCTTGTCCACTTCCACATCTTAATGTACTGTGATGTTGTGTCTTCTTGTGGGCACAGCTGTTTCACAAACTGCAGGACTTGAACTGTATTTCATTTATTTGCCAAGCTTTCACACCACCAAAAACAGACTACATAAGATATCTTAAACCAATAAAATCATAACAATATCAGAATCTAACCTACTAAATTACACTGCACATGTAGAACATTCAATACATTTATTCATGAGGAGCCACAAAGAAACCAGCTTCAGCAAAGCTGACTTCTCTAACATTCAACACCTTGATCTTCGGCACTCAGATGCCGTAGAGCTGAGTGGTGTTGTTTCGGATGGTTTTGAGCACGGTGGGCATGTCTACCCCCTTGAGCAGACTCAGTTCCTGCAGTGTGTGGATGCCCAGTCCGGGATGGGAAAATTGGCAGAGATTTTTCTTCACCTATTAGAATGGAAGAACCATTTAAAAGACATGACATTTTTTTAAAGGCCTGAAAGTGAACATACCCGTCTTGGCAAGAAATACGGTGCATCTGTCTCCAGCAAAATGCGGTCGAGAGGGACTTTGCGGGCAGCATCTCGGGCTGCGTTGGCACTGGAATAGGTGATCACAGCTGTGAAGCCCACGTACAGGTTGGGGAACGTTTCCAGGAAGGGTTCGATCACCTGGTAGCTGTCTGTAAAACAGTGCCTATGAACCAAAATGAATCAAAGCATGAAGGTTAAGGATTGTGCTTGAAAGCTTGTTCTTTTTGTACTTTTATCCTTAGAAATATTGTGACATCTTCCAACAAGAAGCCACTAGATCATGTGACTACACACCTGTGAATTTTGTAATCTCTGGGGACGCAATTTTTCAAGATGTCCATCAGGTCTTCATCCGCATTCCTGCAGTGGACCAGCAGAGGCTTTTTCATGGTGACAGCCAGTCGCAGCTGCCGCTCAAACACCTTCGCGTCAAAAGAACAAACAACCATGAGGACATGGACGCGTCACTCGGTTGTGATGACGTCCTTTTGAACCGACCTCTTTTTGCTCTGCGACACGTGTGGAGTTTTTATGGGAGTAGTCCAAACCCATCTCGCCAAACGCCACGGCTTTTGGATGCCTCATGGCGTTGAGTATGCTGTGTTCATGGACACGGGAGTACTGATAAGCAAAGTGTGGGTGGCACCCAAAAGCCCCCCAGACCATGTCTTCCAACAGAAGCCCCTCCCATAGGGCTTCCTTGTACATGAGCTGTGGGTTGCAGAAGTCCGTAATGCAGCCTTGAAACTCTGTCGGAAAGCTGCTGCAGTAGTCACGTCGGAAACGACCGAAGGAGCCGCGGAAGCGCAGTTTTGCGTAGAGCATGTCAAGATGGCAGTGCGTGTCGATGAAGCCACCGGAGCTGTGGGGGTAACTTGACCAAGGGGGCGGAGCTTCACCCATGGACAGTCTCGGCTTAGATACGACATCATGATGAAATGTGTAACGGGGGGAATGAACGGACGAGCCGGCGTATGACTGTCGGCGTGTGGCTGATGAGGTACTTTGACTACTGTCTGTATGGAGAGGTAGAGCAGAAGGGTCTGAGAAATGAACGGTCTTGGGGATTAGAATTTTGCGACCCACTTGGGCAGAAGAACAAGGGCTTCTGTATTTTTGCTGTTTGTATGAATCAAAATCATTCCAACTGAAGTCATCACACCATTCACCCGGGGATGACACGGGAGATGGAGCATTAAAGCTGAGATTCTTTGGCGGGCTCAGGCAATTCCAGCCGTCAGAGTCGTCATCCCGAGGAGCCGCACGGTGGTAAGACAAGGAATCTGGAATATGCTCAAGAGGAGGGATCAAAGATTCCACATCATGATCTTGAGGTTCAGACTCTGATGCAAATACGTCGCCTTGGTAGTAGAGACAATCTTTTACGCCCTGAAAGACAACAATGACGAAATTGTAATATCACATATCTCGAAAAGTGTATATTGAAAGACAAAAATCACTCATTGTATTCAAACTTCCACTGTGTAGTTCAGCACATCAAAAGGTTTTGATTTCATCATCTGAGCCTATGGTGTAAATGAGCAACAAGCCCGTGTATTTGCAGCGACAGAGGTGCCCTTGGGTAACCAATCTGCTCCCAAAGTGGTGGAACGCTGCCCACTACACCAAATTGTTTGTTTGCCCAAACTCCTTTTACACTTCCCAATAAAAGCCACCATTTTATTTATAGACATCAAAGTGATTGAGACAAACAGTTGTCCTGCAAATATCGTGTCTTCAGAGATAGCATCAAAGGTGATAAACAGAGACCTGAGGCAGACGTTCTAACCAGAGGGTTGTAAAAGACAACTCGGAAATTACACTAAATGCATTCTAACCAATTTTTTGGGATGTGCTCATTTAAATTAAGGCAATAAAAAGTTTCAACTGATTGAGACTCACCCTTTTACCCACTTGTGGTATTGCGTCATCATTTTGGCCAACAGCACGAGCCTGGCTGTGTTCTTCAGTCTTCGCATTAGGGCTTGTTGAAGAGGGCAGAGACAAATGGCTGCTGATTTTAGGAAGCGTGCTCATCAACCCCCTTCCGGCCATAGCTGCAGATATTGCTGTCATGTAAACTGCCTTCAAGCCTTCCTCTGCTGTCTTGTCCTTCTTTTTCATGATGAAAACGTTTGAAGGAGGAGAAAATACTTTACTTTGTGGAGAATCCTGCTGATAGGTGTTCTGCAAGATGGCCACACATAAAAAAGTCTTGTTATTTAAGTCACAGGATTTCCATGAAACATCATATACAACATTCACCTGGGGCGTAAATGTTTCAAAGTATTTCCTGGTGCACTTCCTTAACCCAGCTTTGCTTTGAGAGGCAATGGCATCAGGGGTTGCCTCTGCTTTCTTCTTAGGGGTGTTGAGACTCAGTGTGACAAAGCCGGCATGTCCTGGGGAGTCGCTCGTCTCATCTGCTTTAGGTGACTCTCTGCCCAGCATGAGTGTTTCATGTCTTTTACCAAAACATTCAGTTGGGGACAAACTTCTTTGAACTCTTTGAAGCTTTGTCACCTTTCTTCTGTTATTGTCCATAGAAACATGATACATAGATCACAACTTTAGTGATTATGCATGAATTTTGTTTGAATTATTTCTGATACTTGATAACAAATGGCTAAAATTCAGAACGATAAGTAGTCATCCTACATAAAATATGGCGCAATCATGACCTCGTACAAAATTGAGCACGCCGAGTCCACTAAGCCACTCGGTTTATGTTGTACTGAAGTAAAACATTACAATGTCTTAAATATTAAATTCTTTTTACTGTGTGGTAACCCAAGAAAGACACATGATTAACCTCGCGAACAAGCTACCTCAACATTAGCAATATTTTACCGCTCGCTAACTGTGCACTTAAAGACCAAACATGACGTTTGGCGGAAAAAAAGTAGATGCATCAGTAGATTTGTTATTAGAATTACCGAAGTGGACCGTTTCAGCGAGTCAGCACCTACCAGCAACCATGGAAAGATGTTTTGAGGACGATAAAGTTCGTTGAAGTTTTATTTCTTGATAGAACGTCGTTGGGCTATAGCGTTTTTGTAACGCTAGATGGAGACAAAGCTATGCTTTGTTCTCACCTCGCGAGATTTGGTCAAAACGACTGGCGTGAGCATTTTAGTAGAATAATAATGGCACAAGTACTGTTAATTGTCGCAGTACTTCTTGTTTTTCATTAATTAGTTTATTATTTTTGCGTTTTATTTATATGTTATATTATTTTTAAATAAAATGCTTATTATGAAAATGATTTTGTCTTCCTACTGACATTTGTTTCAGTAATAATTGTTAGTGGTAGTTTTGTCCTCTAAACAGACAAACGTGTCATCTATCCAATATTACTTTTAAAACTTTTAACAATAAATATATTATTTTTTCCTCCTTAAATTATCACATGAACTGAATAGTCAATGTTGGAACGGAATTCTGGTATAAAATAATGGCCCACTCTAAATAAAATATTAAAAAACAAACGCAAAAATCTTACATAATTTAATATAAAGCCAATAATTCAACACAATGCAAATGTTTTACGTCTAACATAATTCATCAATAATATGCGATATTAGATTTAGTCCACTCTCACAGCCTGGCTGTGAGAATTCACGATGCAAAAAGAGATACTTTTACCCTGCGTGAAATATTTTATTGAACTCGTTAAACACAAGGCACAGGATTGGGAAATTAAAATCCTCTCAGATTTTGTGTAATCCCAGAACTGTTTTGTAGACACCGAGGCTATATCCTTTATTTACTATAAGGGAAGAAATGTTGATGTTTTGAAACTATCATAATTTCTAAAAACAATCCCTAATGGCTAGCATAGGCGAGACGTTGATGTGGATTACTGCTGTTGCGACCAAGTCTCCATCATCAGCAAAGGCTGTATTGTGATATTGTCTTTGGGTTTGCTGCGAAATAAACGAGTACAGACAGTAGCTGTCATTCTTTCATCTAACAAGCATGTGTGAAGGTGTTGTCATGGATGGAATTTATGCTATTGGTGATATGCTGCATAAGGAGGTGGGACCAAGACTCACATGAGGAGTTTTTTTGTTTCCACCAGCCAGTAGAAGCCGCTCCTGGCACATTTGTTAAGAACATTCCTGTACTGGCATGTTTTGAGGCAGGTGGGTGTTTAACGACGCTGACCTTCAGCAAAGGACACAAGACACGACATAAAAGTGCCATGGCGATGATAAAAATAAAAAAAAAACTGTCAAAATGGTTTGAATTGCTGTATTTTGAACATTTAACTTTTTACGCTGTTTCCATCTGTCATCTGACTTTTAATGAGATACTTTAGATGATGGCTACGTATGCGGTTGTGATTTTGGCATGCTTGGAAATAAAATATTAAATGTTCCCACTGACACAAACACTGCACGTATATCCGCTTTGTGTTTGACTAATTTTCATTGCATAAACATGAGCCATGACTTTTTTCTAATGTAAACTTGTGACTATGGGCCTTGGCTCTCTGAAGGTTGGGAAATACATCTATAGGTTTTACCTGTGCCTTTCAAAAAGGTAGATGGAATTGATATATGAATTACCATTTTCATCTTGCTCCAATGATCAGACTGGAGATGGGCACTCCTGACAGGATCAAAAATGTCATGCTGGGGAAAGCGTCATGATGACGATATTCGTTGAATCACAGCAGCTTGCATATCACGCTGTTTCTGCACCTGCAGTGTTTCGGGCTCTCAAAGAGAACTTTTACTGGGTTGTCCAGCAACACTATTTTGCAACACTACCCTGGCAAATGCAAGTAATGTGAGGATTCCACATCCATTCATCTATTTTTTTGTGGTGCTTGTCCGCCTTCTTTTCAAATTAAGAACAAATTGGAACACCAAGGAACTCGTGGATTCCTGCCCTTTTTGTTGATTGTAAATTACAACTAGTCCCCATTTTGAATTGAGTTATCGCAGTGTTGAACGCCTTTATTTAATTAATCTTGATATGGGTGCGTATTGTATTTACTGACGAAGCTTTTCTGCAGACGAGCCAGAAACAATAACAATGATGTTATACGAGCTATCGTTTGGAGTTGCTGAATAAAATACGCCTCAAGTCTAAAGAGCCAGTGATTTGGAGTAACTCCAAGTGACAAGCTGGGCATACACTTGGTCTTGGCTCTCAAAGGGGTCTGGGAGTGCCCATGCAGAATCCTTTGAGAAATGTAGCAAGCTAGCTCATTGCTAATTGCTAACTGGCAGCTTACCAGTGGTGTTTTAATTTGATGAATGCTTCTAGATTGCCACTTACGGCCTTTCACAAAATAATGTTTTTTAATGACCTATTTTCTTTGACATCTGTGGAGAATTTTATTTTCGATGAGCCTCACATTTTTGGAAACCCATACAAGAGGTCCAACAGCATCACATAACTGCATTCAAGCCTGTGTTATTGTTCGGCCATTGGTTTGATACTGGCTGGCTTCAGCATATAGGAACGTGGAATAAACGAGCCCCTGCGTTTCCGCTCGACAATGGCTAAGCATTGCAATTTACTCAACTGTTCCCAAAGCAGTGGAAGGCTGCCCACTGCACCACCCTGTCGTTAATTGTTTGTTTACACAAGCCCCTTTCACACTACCTATAAAAGTAACGATTTTTACCCCCTGCTGTTGTTCTTTATAAACCTAAAATACATGGGAGTGATTTAGAGCCAAACACAACACATTCAATTGTGTTATAATACAATGAATCTGAGATTGACCTTTTTGGGCCAGAATTCTAAAAGGTATGTTTTACGCCAACTGAACACAACAAGAAAGAAAGGAAGTTGTTAGCAAAAGCCTACTAGAACCACTACTATTTAACATGACATTTGTAAATGCGATTGGTTCATTCTGAACTCATAAAATAGAGTTAGCGGCTTCTCTTCTTTTACAGCTTACAAATCTTAGTAATGGTAGAAAAGCTTTTGAAATAATTCCTCTTAGTTTTGTTTTTATCACAAATACTCACATTTGAACAGGGGGTGTGTAGACTTTTAGCTGTAATCCAAAATGGATTAAATGAATCTTGCTCCTCAAAAATTGTCGATAAAAAAACATAACGATAGTGTGGAAATACCTGAGATGTTTAAATCAGATTCTGAGTCGGGGCGCTGGTTGGACCACGGAATATGAAATATTTATTTCAATTTGGAATGAGATAACATGTAAAAAAAGGTTGATTCTGGATGCAGTATATGATTATTCTAAATACATTTTATAATCAACATTCAATAGGTCGGCAAAATAGTAATATTGACTTCTGCATTTGCTTTACATGAGTGTAACTGAATTCCATTTCTATCATTGCCACACATTAATAAATTGTCACTTGGAACAAATCTTTGACAACACACATATAAAAATGAGTAATATTTAATATAATGCAAGCATCTGTTCAAGTGATACATTTAAATGTTCACCACTCAGCAGTTAAAGACATCAATAAAGTGGAACCATAAAATTTAAAAAACCCTTAAGTAACCTGAACTTGAACCCAAAAATCAAATGAGCATATCTAAAAGACTTACTTGTGGTTTTCTTTGGCTTTTTCATGTTTGTGTTCTGATGACACCATAGCGGGGGAACACTGATGAAAACGAGGACAAGGGTCGTGTGACAAATAAGATGTTGGAAATGGAACTTATTCCAATGATAACAGTAGCATACAGCAAGTAATAAGGAAAAAAAAATATGATGAATCATTTTTAAGTCATTTTTCCAATGTCCATAACCACTGCTCCAAGGACCAGTAGGATCACCTTTCTGATGATCCCACTGTGGAAGCAGCTCATTTGTCACGAATGTGATCAACACGGGCAGTTGAACGGGCCAATAAAAATGCACCTTCACAGAAGATAGCTCATACATCCCACATTCCTCTTAGAAGATTAGTTTAGTTGTACTTTCAAACAATCCAATTATGAAAAAAGTTGACTCTAGCTTCTTGCCTTGTTGCTGAGCTACAGTCCGAGAGTCATCTCAATCACTCCCCCTGGTCTTGCATTCTGTCGAGTAGATGGTCCTCTACACGTTGATTCAAGCGTCGTAAACTTTTCAACAAACTGGGCGGGTCTTCCAGCTCCTCGATCAGGCACCGTGCTATTTCCAAACTTCTGTAGTCCTCTGGCCGTACCAGGCTTCGGATCACCTGAAGGGCTCGATCCTTGAGGCTGTAAACTGTGTACACATGGGAATTAAATACATGCTTGGAAATGTCATCGTTTGTGTATTTCTTATTTAGAAGTTGGTGATATGGGCTGTCTGGAATGACATCTTAGAATCACTTTTTAAAGATTGCGCCACCAATACCACCAGCAATCATTCTTTTGAGGATTGCATGTGCAAGTGTGTGCGTGTGTAAAAACCTACCTGGCAAAGTAATATTTACAAAAGCAGCACTTCCACCATCTGCCAGAGCAGGCAGGAAGACTTCGTTGCCATTCACCCTCATTAGAGCATCACTTTCTAGATCTTTAAACATCCACGGGTGGCCTGGGGGTTGGAGGGAGGGGTAAACATTCACAAACTCAAGTCAACAATATTGTTGAATTTCAACAGTGATTTCTAACCACTATACCACAACTCTCAGCAGGTGAGCTGCGGGATAGTCTGAAAATGATCTATTTTACAATCATCTCACTCCGCACAATATCACTTTGGCCAAAGGTTAGCTTACCTACGTAGGTGTTCATTATTCTTCCCGTTCTCGGCTGTAAGTCGTTGTAGGGCCGTGGCTCGCCACGGAAATCAATCCATAGTGGCTGGACCACTCTGGGACTGCGGTTACAGAAAACAAGACTCATGGGAACGCGAGAGTGCAGGGATCGAAACGGCGGCAGGGACGCATCTCCGTCTTGAGACATCGGTGCGAACGTGCTGTTCGTCACGTAGCGCTAATGCTAACTAGTTTTCGTACTACGGCCAGTCGCGTCTAGCAAACACTAACTAGCCTCGAAACGCTATAAGGAACAGAAATCATAAGTTTGTTCTTAAGTATGTCCGCTGAGCTGTAACATTTAAAAGAAAACAAAGAAGGCTACTTTTTTCCGCCTCAACTTGAATGTTTACAAGATTCACATCCGGTAACAAATCGTGTGACACTGGTCTTGTTCTTCCATATGATTGGCCCACTTGGTGGTGACGTCACGTGACATCAGCACGGTGATTAAAAAAAAAAAAAAGTTTACAAAAAATATCAATGATTAATATTTTATTTGGGGAATTCCCTTGTAAGTAAAAAATAAGCTAGTCCTTCTAATGATCCAACTTGACCCCATTTCTTGGTTGAATTTTATCCCACTTTATAAATTCATAACCTTGATTTAACATAAAAAGAATCTGAAAATTATAACAATTTGTGATGTAGGTGATGACTATGCATTTGAACAAGAGTGTGTAGACTTTTTATCTTCACAGTCTGGCTATAACTTTGCAATACCTTGAAATATCAAGTTGACGTTGAGATTTCAATTTACTTTAGATGTTTTTCAGGACTCACCGTAAATCATAAGCTCTAAATCAAATATGGAAACAGCAGGAAAATGTGTTGTTGCCGATAATAATAACCTCCGCTTTGTGTCAGCGTCACTTCAAATGGAGCGCGCGTGCACACACGCGCACACAGGCGCGCGCGCACAAACACACACGGACACTTGATGATTCCAGCCTGAGCTCACTCCCACCTCTGACTTGCAAAGGCAGCCAGCCACACAATTCTTACTGCAGCAACTTAAACAACAACAACAGTGTAATTTCTGAATATTTTCATGCAAGCTGAAGATTTGGTCACACACCTGAACATCAGGCGAGGATGACACCAGCAATCAACGACAGCGAGCTGGCGGATCCGAGAGACGAGACTCTGGCCAGGGTAGAGATCACTCTGCTGGCCATCATTTTCTCCAGCGCCGCCGTCCTGAACGGCGTCCTGCTGCTGGTCCTGTGGCGACAGCGCAAGCACATGAGCCGGATGCGCGTCTTCGTCTTCCACCTGGCGCTGGCCGACCTGGTGGTGACGTTCTTCCAGGTGTGCCCGCAGCTCATGTGGGACATCACGGACAGGTTCATCGGGCCGGACCTGGTTTGCCGCCTGGTGAAGTATTTGCAGGTTCTGGGCATGTTCTCGTCTACTTATATGATCGTGGCTATGACGGTGGACCGGTACCAAGCGGTGTGCAACCCCATGGTCAAGTTTCAGCGGACGCACCGGCGCATGAGCGCTGCCGTGTGCGCGGCGTGGGGGGTGTCGCTGGTGGGCAGCCTGCCTCAGGTGTTCATCTTCTCCCGGGTGGAGGTGGCACCGGGTGTGTACGACTGCTGGGCCAACTTCGTCCAGCCGTGGGGGCTCAAGACCTACATTACGTGGACCACCGCGGTCATCTTCGTGGTGCCCGTCATCACGCTTATCTTCTGCCAAGTGCGCATCTGCAGGGCCATCCAACAGAATCTGCGCCGGAAGGCTCGGTGCGGCCTGTCTGGCCCGTTGCCCCCCCGAGCCAGCGGCGCGGCCGGCATGCCTAAAGCCAGGGTAAAGACCCTCAAGATGACCGTTGTTATTGTGCTGGTATATGTGGTGTGCTGGTCCCCCTTCTTCACAGTTCAGCTGTGGTCTGCGTGGGACACCAATGCACCAAAGGAATGTAAGTGCCGCTCCATCAAAATAAAACAAAACGGTGGGGGAAATGTAGACAAATATACCAAATGTGCATTTTAGTGGGCCGTGCCCCCACCCTCCGCACACGCACTTTGAGCCATGAATCTCTGAACTGCAGCCATCATCTTTATTTATATAGTGAAAAAGGCAATAGACATTTTTTTCTTAATTAGATTTGCAACTTTATCTGAGTATCTAATTTTGTCTTCTGAAATTCTGAAATGTTTATCACAAAAACATGAAATTATATGGATGAAGGGCCCCGCACAACTCAGGCACAATTAGAGTACGGCAATTGAGGAGGATCAAATTACTTTGGGGTCAGCGACTATAGAGCCATTTCATCCGTAAGGCTCTTTTTTTCCCTTTACATTTTATTACTAAGAGCTACTAATTCTTTCTGACACTTCCACCATAGTGCTTGGTTCTTCTATTTGTGCATCCAAGACAAAACATGTTTTATTTACTCATATCCGAAGGCATATGAGTATGTATATGTGTGAACACCACAGCAAATATAACTACAATTATCCACAATCTTTGTAGAGTTACATTTTTTGATCCAGCTCCAATTCTCCTAAATTGCACAGGCGTCCCTAATATTCTGACCTATTCTCACTGCAGCTGCCACGTTCACCATCCTGATGTTGCTGGCCAGTCTCAACAGCTGCGCCAACCCCCTCATCTACCTCTTCTTCAGTGGTCCGCTGCCTCGAAGGCTCCTGATGCCGGTGTGTCAAAGGCGCTCCATCACCAAGGACTCCATGCACGACGAGGCAACATTGGTCAGCACCTTCTACACCAGTTTTAAAACTCTCAACAACAAGTGAAGAAAGCGTGTCAGGGGAGGAACACTGGTGAAAAGAAGCAAGGAGTGTCAACGCCTGCTGCATGCTGTGAAGATCCTAAACCTCCGGTGTCTCTCTGGACTGTAAAGATATCAATTGACAAATGATATGTTAAATATGGCATCGCTCAGCCAAGCACAAGTGGGTGGCCTGCATGGGGAAGTGTGTTCCAGATGCAGGACGTAGGGCAAACACAAGAACAAGGACATTGTGTCCGAGTGAGGTGCCAGAAAGAAAAACAGTCTCCAATAACCATTATGTTCCATTCCTTTTCTATGGTGTCACTCGAGGAGAACATTCAGCAGACACCTGCACAGTGAAGAACCAATACCGTGGTATCCTGAGACACGAGTTCAGTTCCAAAATCATCTTTTCGTTGTAAAATGATCAGAAATTGGAACCATATTCTGGATCATCATGGTGCATCATTTTTTATTAACCAAAACTAGGCTGTGCTAAAGGCATATTTCCTTTTTGTTTCTTTTTTTTTTCAGATTTAGTCTCACACGAAATAAGTGTGCTGCTGTCTAGCGGTCAAGATGAGATTTACAACCAATATAAACGGAAACAAAATGGAGGGATAAACAATCCCCCAAAAATCTAATTAGATTCTAAACCTGGAGCCTGTTATGGAGTTAACTGTAATCAGTTCAAATTTGCTATCTGCCAAATTACTTACTGACTGAAGTGTGTTGTGTTCACTGTCATCCCACAGTGTCGTATCTTTTTTTGCCCACAGCTCAGCCCCAAAAAAATCTACCTAACTACTTGTATTTTGAAACACTCGAAAGTTAGGTCACTCATATCTCAAGGCACCACTGTCCTATAAATTTATTCCAAGACACACACCATCAAGCCTGAGCACTATTAATTTAAAAGCTGCATTTTAAACTATTTCATTGTTGGACTTTATCACAAGTTGCATCTTGTGACAGGTGGGCGAGGATAAATTTAAGCATGATTTATTTTACATTTAATACAGAACAATGATTAATGTATGAAACTAAGATGTACAAATAAATTTCTCATAAACCTTATAATGTTAGAGTCCGTTTTTGTATAATCATTTAAAAAGTCTACACACCCCTGTTGAAATGCCAGGTTAGGGTTAAAAACGAGTCAGCAAAAAATAATTTCAAGTTTGAATTTGGCCATTAACATGATCTATTAGCAGTATAACTTAATTTAAAAACACTTTGTTTTATTTCTACTTCGACAGTATATGCCAATTTATACTTAATTTGATGAGAAATGTCAACTCATGGTAGCATTAAAAAAATAATAAGATCACTTGTACTGCAGTAAACACACCTCACCAAGCTGCTTCATAGAGCATGAGGCTATAACTGGAGGGAAACAAGCACGAAAACCAAACAAGACAGCTCTGCATTGATGTTAAGCCGAGAGAAATATGTATGTACTGTATGTCCGCCGCTCCGTCTAAACCTCACTTGGCTACAAATGCTCCCACACAGAGACGTAAATGTTACTCTGCTCTCTGGGCAATGTACAGACTGACAACTGCAAGCCACAACACTTAATCCTCCCGTCTTTCAAACAACCAAAACAAATGAGCGGAGTGGAAGGTCTAAAGCCGAACGTTATCGAGGTTATGAAGGCTGGGAGCTCAGTTCAGCGAGGATCTAAGGACTAATTCTCCACATATATCAACAAAAGAGCAGTGTGTTAAGGGAAAAAGAATGCAAAGAGTGCCAGAAAATGCACAGAGACTATCTGAAATAATACTCAAAGACTTAATTCGCATTGTTAGAAAACTTGTTTTTTTTCATTCATAAAACTTGGCATATTCTCACAGGGTAAATTTACAACTCCATATTACAGTGCTAATAAAGATTTTATGTCTACGACAGTTTGATAATTTCCTATGGGGGAAAAATAGCTTCAAAATGGATCGTGGAACGGCATGTTCGACTCTAAATTAAACTGCTGGAATTCAAATAAACTATATGCTGCAGCAAAAGAGCCACACAGACAGCAGATGGGGACCGAGGGAGGGAGCAAATGATTCAAGTTCTTTCCATTTTAGGGATTGAGGAGATGTTCGCATATCTGCAGGTCGTTCATTAGGTGTTTTATTTTGGAAGCTAGTTACTCAAAATGTGTAAAACACGGACGCTTCATTTACCAGTACCGTCTGATATCACTCTCTGCCATGTTAAGTAGTTTCAGATTGGTGCTTCGTTGAGAGAGACATTTTATGTCATTTTAATTGTTAATTCTTGCAGGACAAGTGTGCATAAACAGCAAGTTTTTAAAAAGGGGGCTCAATTATCCCTCACTGTTTGGAAATTAATTTGATACGGTTATTATTATTTTTTGTTATAAGCTTTGACCATCACAATGAGGACGCTTTTTAAAATAAATAAATAAATAAAAACCCTCCAAAGAAAGTCTGTTTGCCAACACAATATTGACATTCTAAGTAATGGCTGCATATTGCATTGTGTGCAATTTTAATTAAGATCATTGATGAACATAACTCAGCATTTTACAGCACATTTTGAGAGCAGCTTTATAAGCTCAAGAGAACGCCGTCGTATCACATTTTTTCATTCGTGAACATACTGTACATTTTTTCCATCATGTTCAGGAAATGATTCAAAAGCCGGAAGATTCTAAATGATGGCTAAATGCTCTTCTCCCACTTAGTTCAAATTAGCTGTGACCTTTAAAAAAGGGGTCATTACTGCCATTAGAGCACAAAGCACACTCGCCTTGTAGTCCATCATCATCATCATCCAGCTTGTCTGCTTACAAAAATACAACCGCTTGACTTCAGAGTTTCCAAAACATCAACAATAAGCTCGAGCAAACTTAATGAGATATTGACGACAGGCATCAATAATACAAAAAGTGCACCTTCTTCAGGAATCCTGATAGGCTGTTCGCTCAAGCTCCAAAACCCCGTGGAGGACAAGAGCTGGAGGGCAAAAGCATGACATTTGCATTTTCTGCTTTTCTGTCAGCCGGACAAACGCTCTGGCGGCGGAGCGGCATGCTCAAACCACCACCAACGGGGATGCGCGTCTCTTATGTGTCTACATATAAAGAAGCTTAAAGAACAAGCCGCCTTCCTCCGATAGCATATGCTGCTCAAGTGAAAGTTGGATGACCTTTCTGCTAATATGATGGGTTGACTGCCAAGGGTGACAGCATGTGATGCAGTGATTACTTGGAGGCAACACAACCAGGCAGGAGTTTTGACACGACAATCACGGCGGGAGGTGAAACGTCACAGGCAGAAGAGGCGAGAGCCGTCACGCCCGTCCTCGCCCTCGTCGGAGGGGATACGGGGGAGCAGGGCCGAGCGGGTCAGACCCCAGAAACGAGGCGGAGACAAGTCATTCTTGGTAGAGGTGAACTTCCAGCCCATGTGAGAGCCGCAGCTTCGGCATTGAGCGATTGTCCAAGCGTACCTGAGCGGAACAGTTGGACCCGATTCAGAATCCAATCAGACGGCATTTGATGTTGCGGAATACCTAGCGCAAAGATTGCTTGGCTTCCAAAAGAAACTATTTATAAATCCAAGCAAGTATATACTTAGCATTACAGTACATGCTGTGAATATGAATTGATTCTTGCAGCGGGCTGGATGTGTCTTTCCATCGACTGACAGCGTGCGGCTACTTGGAAATGATGCCATAGGGAATAGCTAGCTCTGAGTCATCCACAAGTTATTGTGTGAACTAGTAACAGCTGGATGCGGGAGGTATAAAGAGCGAGTTACCCTGGAAACCAGCTATGGAGCGTGGACGGCCTGCCGACCAGGTTAAGGTTGTTAGCCTTGTAGACAGTCAGAGTCTCGTGGACGTACCCGTGGGGATTGACATAGGCAGCCATGGGGCCGTACAGAGACAAGCTGGAGAAAGACATGAAAGAACAAATACAATTTAAAAGAGAGCTCCAGATGCCTACAAATCATCTATCCAACCTCAACCAAGCAATCATTTACTCTGAATAGACTCAAGTTCATTAGGTTGGGCTCCAGTGTGCGTCTGGACAGTTTCAAAGGTGTGACACAAATGAAATGTCATGTCATGTCGCCGTTATATAAAGTCGGGCCGTGCTATGATGTAACTTCAGCTTCCCGTGACACTAATCACTTCTAAAGTCGCTGTAATTTGGCTGATTGCGGCCATATAGTCTGGCTGCCCAGAAGTGACAAAGGATTGCTCTTGAGACTGAATCCCACTTACCATTAGCATATTTAGGAGCAATTACCTTGCCGGCAAAGTGCAGTCACAATAACGACAGCGAGGTTTTGATTAAATAATGAAAAATTGTGTCGCTACTATTCATACAACATCATGTTTTTGTGTAGCCAGGTTGTCATCGCAAACGAGAATGACCAGACCAGGATAATTATTAGCTAAATAAACATAATAGTAGTACACTATGGCTCGATACATAATGTTAATCTGACAACATTGGTGCGTCTTAGTTATGTGAGTTAAGCTTTAAATTTGTTAAATTTTATACTTAAACCAAGTGGCTAATTCGTCTTCATCTATATTTTCTATCTAATGAGGAAGTGATGCTACATTCAAAACTGGAAAGCGCTCCCACGTTAAGTGCTACAATTTGATATAATGAATGAATAAAAATGACTCCCAGTGGGAGGTTTGCTTCACTGACGTTATTAGCTCAACTTGTAATTTCAGGTGATCAATAAATTCTTGGAAAATGTGATTGAATAAATGTTACGTTTTGGTTGTTAAAAAAAAAAAAAAAAACGCAATTGAGAGACCTCGATAACCGGTCAAGCATGTTGCCTCACCTGAAAATCTCATTTTTGGTGGTGATTTCTGTGTCTTGGCACCCCTTGCAGCACAGAGATGTGCACTGAGGAGGAAACAGAAAAAAAGACGGTTTATAGGTCAAGAAAATCTATCACAGGAACTTTTGTCATCCCAAAAAAAACATTCCAAATGGGCTCGATAAGGAAAATAACTATCAAACATCGGTGCTAGGCAGAGGCTTTTCAGGTCTTGTGTGCATCACCTCTAACAGAGTCTAAGAATAGCCAGCATGGAGGTGAAAATGAGGATAATATGTTCCCATTAAGGCTGCATATTACCTTCAATCAAACGGGAACTAAAGCGGTGGGGACTGACAGCCTGACACATTGAGGATGCTCAAATGTTCAAGCTTCAGTGGGATAGTGCTAATCTTTTTTTTTTACATTTGTGCAATCAATGAGCTTTTGCGACAACTGCTCAAAAAATCTTAATGATGTTGTTTCTATTCCACCAATGGAAGTATGAATCACCACAAGGAGAAACCCCAAAACAGAATTTACAGGAAAGCAGTTGTTCTTAGTGGTACCATTAAAAAAAAGCATGTTGCTTAATATGAAATTAGTGACGCAAAAGACTGAATGGAGCACATTTTCAGGACAGTTTGTTTTATGCCCAACAAAACTGGAAACATCACATTGCACGTCTACCCGAAATATTCAGAAACTAGGTGCTTTCACCTCTATTATTTTTTTAATAGAACTAAAAAAAATCTGATGCTTGGGTCTTGGTCTGCAAAGTCAACAAATGCTACTGATATTACAATGCATTAGGGATATCCATTTAATTAAATATTAACTGTCAGAAATGTTAATCAATTTAATTCTAATTTATTACACTCAGGGGGAAACTTCAACTCACAACACCTAAATTAAAGAAAAGAAAAAAAAAAAAAAATCACACAGACATACATGAGTGACGATGTGGTGGTGAGTTTCTATTTTTCTGATTATTTCTCTTTACCCGATCCATTATGTCCAGCTCACAGCGAAGCCTCTGAATGGCACTGCCAATCTTCAACAGCTGAAGCCTGAGCGAGTCGTCTATGGGCAGACAGGCTGCCACTCTGTAAGAAAAGTCTGGTGGTAACCAGACAGGAGGGGAAGTGGGGCGGGGGGGAGGAAGGAAAGAGAAAACAAATTAAGAGACCGATTGTGTTCATACGTGTACATGTCAGCCATGGTTGCGCAATCAACTGCGGCTGACCTATGGCGTTTGTGGGGAGAGAGTCATCCTCCAGATTCTCGTCCCACTCATGGAGTTGCTTCTTCATTCGGTTCATGAGCGACTCCTGCGGGAGGGAGGAGACCGCGTGGTTTACAATCACATTCAGATTGTTGATCTTGAGAAATTGCTTTTAGTCTCTTACAGAGTCGTACAGGGCGTAGACCCAGGCTGGCCAGGCGGTCAGACTGGCACAGTGAAACTTCCTCTGAGATAAACAACAGACGGCCATTAAGTTAAAAATAGCAGAGCAAAGCAAGGCGTACTGTACATGCACCATGACTGGATGCTGTGTCAAATAGATGATGGCACTGCAGTGGAACCTTTCAGCTCAAACTGTTTATTCCAGAATACAGGGCAATTTTTTTTTTAAATTTAAGACCAAGAGCTCTTCACATAACCACTGACTGAAATTAAAACATGTTGAGGCTGAATGTTACCTGTTGGTAGTTATTCCACCAGCATTCAGCCTGCTTGCAGCTCTGAGTTGGGGGCTTGGAGGAAGGATGAACAACAAGCTTGGAGAGGGGCATTAGCTGAACAGCAGAGAGAGGATCGGGAAGGATTCGGTCTGGAAGGATCTGGACTTTAGCCTGTCGAATCCTGGGGGGGGGGGGGGGGGAAACAATAGGCATTAAATTGTAGTTTAACAAAATGGTGCCACTTTTGAATGTACACACTATGCAAAGGAAGGTTTCAAGAGATCATTATGAAAGAAAAGCTCATGGGGCATTATGAAAATATAACCTCAACGAGAGTGTATATCAGCTAATTCCATTTAAGCCATTTCTACTGGAATAACAGCTTTGCCGTCACACTGGAGCCACTTGCAGTATGACAAAGAGTCCTAACTTGCTACAGGGTCATTTGCGAGACGCCACCAACAAAGAGCGGAAATGTGTCTTTCTGAGCAGTGAGCTTCACTGACTTCCTAAAACGTTTGTATTCAGGACAGAACTAAGACATGTCATTATTTTCATTGACGCCACTGTGGAAAACAGTGCATCCGGAAGCAAGGAGGGTAATGAAATATGACTGTAAACTCATTTCAAATATTAAAAATGACAAAAAGCGGTAATGACATTTGTGGAATATTTTGAAGCATTGTAACAGACTGTTTTGTTACGTAATACAAAATATATTGTGTGTATTCAATTGAGCAGCTCTAGGTGAAAAATGACTGCAAAAACAAGTACGTATAAGCATGTGCTTGCCCTCTAGCGGTCAGCTGTAGTATTGCAGCTTGAGATTTACATCGTCCCCAATCACAATTATTTTTTTTATAAAAAGTGAGTCTGCTCATTCTATTTATGTGCCTATGTTCCTCATTTTGTATGCTAAAAAAAATTTAAATATATAAATACAGTAAATATTCTCAGGTTTTTGTTGTCCTCCATGAAAGCATGATAATCTTTGTGTTTGATGAAAATTTTGTGGTTGAACTCCAGGAGTAGTTTATTCCGAATATGTGAAACTATTGTAACGTACCCGTCTGCTTGGGTTCTTAGCTCATGGACTTTGAATCTCTGTCTTCCCACAGCTTTCACTTTGACCGTCTCGATGCCGTACTCCTGCTCCACCCGGTATGCGTAGATTTCTGCAGTAGTTCCGAACTCTGCCTCTGGCTCGCCTGCGTCACTACAGCAATACAAAATAGAAACTCAAAGAGGCTGTCTCCTGGGGTATACTTAACTCTTATCGTAATTAGTGTGATGAGTTGTTATTGTAACTGCCCTTTTGCTCACTTATTCAAGTAGGCAAGTGGCCATTTTTTTAGACTGTGTGTCTCATTGTAAATGCATACTCTAGTAAGATAATTGATTGTTCAAGTTTTTCTTTTCATAAGTTTATTAAGCTTGCAGGCAGGCAGGGTTATTCCCCCCCCCCCCCCAATTTATTAAGTAAAGCACACCTGCTGTGTTAATATTGTTCTGGAGTGGCAACTATACACTTTTTATTAATGATTTTTTTCCCCTTTATGATAATGGTTGATTAAATCCAGTCAAGATTAGCAGTGTGATGATGAATGCATTGTTCTGATTTTTTTTATTATTATTATTATTGCACTACCAAAAGTGCTAGTTTTAGTGTTGCACTTGTAAAAAACAAACTTTTATAATCATAAAGCAAATCAAAGCAATCATTTAAATGCATAAATGGTGCACAGACACGCTGAAACATGCACCAGATTTAGGTGTGTTATGTGCACGTTTGCATGTTGCACTTTTGTTACCATGTACCTGTGTGCTAGCACAGCAAACGTTCGATCCTTCTGTATGACACTCCTCATCATGCTGACCTCCTGCGGCCTAAAGAGCTGCAGAGGCAGAGTTTGTCCAGGCACCAGCATCACAGCAGTGTGTGGAAGCACGGGAATGGTCTGACAGCTGTCATCGTCGTGGACGGTGCGACCGTGAAACTCCTCCATGTCCGAGCCCAGATACTGTAAACACAAAATAGTGTTGACATCTATCGAGTGAACGTGAGACACAAAGCTGTTTAGTCACTCACAGCGTGTGAAGTAGGTAGACTCGGGTCGAAGGTGATAATGCTGGGCTTCGTTGCCTCCTCATTGTCTCGGTCTTCAGCGTCCATGCCATCTTCCTCCTCGTCTTCTTCCTCCCCGTCACCTACACAGCAAGATATACAAATGGCAGAAAAGAGAAATTGAAAGCTGAGATAAAAGCAGCTGAAGAAGGTGTGTTGTGACCGAACGTGGCCTGTTATCCCCTTAAAACGAGCCAGACCGTGAGTTAGAAACAATGTCTTCCCGGGAGACGACGAGCAGGGAATCCCTTTCAGCCGGCGAGTTGACCGCTTACCTGGAAATAGCTGTAGCTGGTTGCCCATGTTGTCGTTAATGTCTTCACCTCCACCTCTGTCGTCTGCCATAGCCTTGTTTACAATGACAACTCTTCTTCAACGGTTTGATGGTGTGTGACGCTGGCTCGTCAGCGCCTCCCTCCGAGATGGGACAGTACGGCATGTCTGAACGTTTGCCACAAAAAATGCAAGATGTAGTTTACCTAAAATGTGATAGGCCAACATCTGGTGAGAAGATAAACATATTTGCGTCTTAGTGCTGTGCTAATTGTAGGGGAAAAAAACACTAGCACTGGTGTACTTGGATTTAAAAAAAGAAAATGCCACATTAGTTTGAGAAGGCACAATAACACTCAAATGTGACATTTCCCTGATAACCTGAGTCACATGTTTATTTTTCAATTTAATGGCCTTGCTTTCCACCCTGCATTTGGTAACGTGTAAACTGGATTAACTGCTTACTTCCACAACACAGCAGCAATTATGCATTACCTAGATTAAAGCAGATCATTTCATACCTCAATGCAAGTGTTGTAGCATAACTGATGTTTTCATTATGTTTAGGCTTCAATTTTGTGAAGGGAGATGACATTGCTGTAACACATTCAGGTAGAATCTTCATTTGACCAACTAAAATGAGACTTGCAAGTTTGGAACAGTGTTCATTTATTGTTCAATACATCAAATGACAGTTGCCAGATAAAAGATGTTTCATGGTCCATGAACCTAAGTGGCCACGTCTGAAGTGCCAGGTTAGTGCCATCTTGTAGACTGTCACAGGAGGGTGGATGGGGCATGTGATTGCCAGAAACCAAGTTGGAGGTGGTCCATGCATCCGTTTCAGTCATACAAGAAAGTCCAACAGGCTGCAGCGGGCACGATGAGGGTTTACTTGGACCTCTGCCTCATCTTTCTCCTTTTACGCTTCAGCCTGTGAAAGTGGGGAAAATGGAGTTTAAGACACAATATAAAAGAAAAGGAATGTAAAGTCACAAATGAGGCTGCTTTAAATTCACCATTTTAACTGCTCACAATCCAACCAACATTTAAAGTTAAAGTCCCAATGATCATCGTCACACACACATCTGGGTGTGGTGAAATTTGTCCTCTGCATTTAACCCATCCCCATGTGATTTTGATCCATCCTCTGGGGGAGAGGGGAGCAATGAGCAGCAGCGGTGCCGCGCTCGGGAATCATTTGGTGATCTAACCCCCCAATTCCAACCCTTAATGCTGAGTGCCAAGCAGGGAGGCAATGGGTCCCTTTTATAGTCTTTGGTATGACCCGGCCGGGGTTTGAACCCACAACCTTCCAGTCTCAGGGCGGACACTCTACTACTACGCCACTGAGCTTGAAACTTAATACGTACAATTGCAGACACCTTAGCTTCCACCCGTTTGTGCCAATTAAGACCATTAGAACATTTCAATAACACAGTAATAACTAGAACATACCCAAATACATGAGTAATTAGTTCGCTCGTGTGCAAATAACCAAAAATGACATGAATACATTTGGAATATAGACTCAAGTGTTCAATACAATTTGAATCATAAAAGGAGTCATTTTTGCAGCTCAGATTTAAACCTAGCAATCGTACTCTACGCATTTTCACTTTAAAAATAGACCTTTGGACATTTAACTACAGAGACTCTCCTAGCAAGTCCAATCTAAATGATTTACTAGATCAAGTAGTGCCATTCAAAAACAAAGACAAGTTGCTTACCTGCGCATGCGCTTCTTCCTCCACTGCAAGAAACGAAATCGTTCATGTTAGACCACACGTGCTACTGCATGCCTTTTATAGACGAGTGCAAATATTCATTTATCCTTTATCACGCGAGACGTAAGGCCCACATTGGAATTATAACACTCATTGATTCTCCATTACTAGCAAACAACAGTTAAGACAAGCAGCATTAGTATTTCCGCTAGCTATAGCGTCAATCGTTTCTCGATAGGGGCTCTCAATGAGACCAACAAACCATTTACCTTCGCTCTCATCGTGTGGAGAAGAATCTGTTCAAGAGAAGGATAAAACAATATTAGTGGTCGTGGATGATGAATACATTTAGAAGATTTGATTGGATTGCGATGAGAAGAAACAAGATTCAATACCTCACAGCGAGAAGGGCAATGGAAAGAGGATGTGACGACAAATGGGGGCAGTATTTATATGAACCATGACGTCATATTCAAGCGCCATTATTCCGAGTAGTCTTACTCTTAACATGACGGATGTTGTAGTTTTAAGCGCAACATACGCGTACATATTTAGTTAACATACTTATTACTGTATAAAAAATACTTCTAAAGAGGATCACGTGATTAGATGAAAATTATTAAAATTACAAAATTGATGTGTCCGGAAAACTTATATTAAGCATATACTTGGTCCTTTTGGAAATGAGACAAGAAAAAAATATTTTAAATAATTTCAACATACAATATGTTCACAAATGTATGCTGGAAAATTAATCATGCTTTTACGCAACATAAATGACTATTGGATTTGGACAGACCGTAGAAATACACATCACAACGATAGTAAATGTTAGGCATAAATGTGCCTTTATTGAAAACAAACAAATATGAAAAGGTTTATTGTAGGTATTTGAAAAGTAATTTGCCCACTGACTGAGCTACACTGCAGGACTGCGCATTGTGACAAATCTGGACCTGGTTCTCCACTCTTCAAATATGAGACACTCTCTTCAGAAGCACAAAACCTGCATAGCTCCTCTCATCATGCTTTAATGGCAGTACAGTTAGCGTTTTTTTTCCTGTCAACTCGGAAGTGAGTATTCATTGAAAAATATGATCCAACCAGGATGAGACATGTTGCCTATGACACTACAAACCTTGTAAATACTTTCATTTGTATTCCACACTTGTTGAACTACTCTAATAGTCAATTTTCATGAGTGACAAGCACCAAATATAACCCTTTACTGTCTGTCCTTCGAACAACGAGCAGACGGCCCACTGCATGATGGGACTGACATGACTTAAACAACCCGTTCATTAATTTGGTTCATCAGGAAAAACATGGCCTCACACACGCAGTATATTCTAATTGGATATGTGCTGAAAGCAACAGCTCCAATAATTCTTTAATCAAATTTGGACACCAAAAAGACAAGTTGTTAGTCCCATTCACTAACGCCCAATGTAAGCTTGAGATGTTTTAGAGAGGCGGGTTTCAGCTGTAACTAGTACGGTGAAGGGGATTCATTTTTCAAAACAAGCACACCCAGTTATTTCTTTTTTTGTCCTTTTCTGTGAAGCAGTAAAGGGTTAGGCATCCAAGAGTTCAAGAAACAACGTTCCTATGAAAGATTCACTTCCAGTTCCAGTGCTTGCTTTTGTAAATTGGGCAAATTGTAAAATCAGCTCTTCAGAATGACTGGAGGACAGCAGGGTAGTTTTCTTGCTTCTCTTTGGGCTCTTCTTGCATTGGGTGTGAAGGCAGTTATTTATTCTGCTGCCTCCGTTTCCTCACTTGGCTGGCCTGCTGCATTTTCGGCTGTCTTTGAGGCCTGGAGGAAGTGACAGCAAAGAAGTGAATGAGCACACTTGCTTTGCATTATACGGCTTTAACGGCAGACACTGAGTGTAATATGGGACATGGAACAAATTCAGTTTAGAGAGTACCTTCTTTTTCTTTTTCTTCTGTGTTTTCCTGCTTGCGGAGCTCTGTAGTAAAGTCTAGAAAGGAGACAAGTGTTAGTATAAAGCTCTCTTCTGCATTTTGCATTGAGATTGTGGACATTCTCTGTTTTATGTTTAATTTGACTTAACTGGGTAAAACAATGTGAAATTTAAAAAAAAATTAAAAGATCACATGCCATGTACCCTGCTAAAAAGAAGTCAAATTCATTCATACCCTTAGCTCTGCGTCCTGGACTTCATGCTCTGACTTGAAGAACTCCGGCTCAAAGGGCCCACCGGTGATCCTGTGAGGCCCGTTGGCCATCAGCAGCACTGTGAACTTAAACTGAGCTACAAACTCTCCTGAGACAGAGTGAAGTAGGAGATCAATGAAAAGTTCAAACACGTGCTGAAAGAGTCAACGGACACCCGAGGGCCTTACCCTCTTTCTCGTGGAGGACGCTGAACGGCTGCAGCAACTCATGCTTTGCACATTCCACAACCCCGAGCCGGGCTTTGGCCTCATCCTCGAATGCTCTGAGTTCAAACGGGACAAATACTATTAAAGCCTCTCCCTATAGAAGTCATTTGGAATTAAAGCAAGTGGTGTTTTTCTTACCTAAGAGTGAAGGGCATGGCATCAAACCGGCGTTCAACCTCACTGAAGAACGTACGAGAAGTCTTCATCTTCAGGCCATACTGTTTACTGGGGTCCCTTTTATATATGGTGGTCCTCAGACCTCCGTCTCGGGCCTGTCAGTACATATGATCAACATTTTGGTGTACGGCAAACTGCTAATACCGCAGAATCTACAAACGGTGCTTGGTTATTTTGGAATTGGAAAGAATGTTCTAGGAAATCGGAAAGGGTTGGCAGCAAAATGAGGTGACCGACCTTCCCTTCTCCTGTGCTGACCAAGACGTCCACAGCGTAGACTTCATGCACCTCAAACTCTGCCTTCTCGTGATCCTTCCTGGCATCAGCAAAACAGTCAAAAGGTGAGTGCAATTTTCAATCATTTTCTTCATGTTTTAGCTTCAATTTCTCATTACGATGGTCTGAATTGAGAACCCCAGTTTTCCCTATTAAAACAACAAAAAAACAACCTTTGTTGGTCTGTTGGGTTCTGAATGATGGTCTTCTCTCCATCAATGACATGCTGCTTTAACTGATGAGACAACATACCTTCAAAACACAAGAGACTTTACCCATCAACACTGAAATGCAGAAAAATATCAACAAACACAAAAAAAAAAAAAGAGATATTGAGAGGGTACTCACCTTCGATAGGTGTGCATTTGAATGACTGGGCGATCTTGCCCCAGGCCTCTGTCACCTGAGTATTCTGTATTTGAGGGGAACAAAAAATAAAAACATAAACATCTACTGCATGGCTGGAGTGGAAACACTCGGATGCAGACGTACCTGGTTACCAGGTTTGACGAGGCGGAGAGCAGCTTCGGCGCACAGATGGGCCGCTTTGATGACGTCAGCTTTGCGTCCCGTGACGGGGTTGTCCTGCAGAGAAGTTGAAGTTCAATGAAGATGCAGCCGAAAGAAATGCGTTTAAAGTCAATGTCCTCACCTTAGTGGCTCCCACTACAAAGCTGTGAGCAACGTTGGCAATGAAGCCGTCTACGTGAACGCCAAGGTCACTGAAAAAACAAAGTAACAATCTTGTCGCTTATCACCGGTGACAAACAGTAAAGATGGAATAGAAAAACAACAAATATGAAGAACACAACGAGGTAAAAGGACCTGCCTACATTTTGACCAGATCTCCATCTTTAAGTGTGTAGTCAGGGTCACTCTTCAGTGGAGAGAAGTGGCAAACACAGTTATTAACCGAGACGCTGGTAGGAAAGGCAATGCCTAGAAAATGGGAGACACAACCACTGTTTTCATTTGGGATATCATCCAGAGCATCCTCCAACTGACATTGTGAATCCTGATTTGATAGTTGACGTGGAAGATCGCCTGACCTTTCTTCATGTCCTTTTCCTTCTTGAAGACTTTTCCAGTTTCAGCCACGATGTAGGCATCACCTTTGTCACACAGGCTGAGCACAGACATGCCTGGCTTGGCTGCTTCCGCAACCAGGCGCAGTGCCTCTGATGGGGGAGAAAAGTAAATTATGAAGCATTATTATTACCCAATTGCACCAGATGTGTTGCAACCATGGAGAGAAAATGCTAATTCTCGCATTTACGACACACTTGTGAAGGTTCAGTAAAAGTTGTCAAAACTCTGATCTCATGGTGATTGAGCAAAGGCATGTTTGAGTTGGCCATTTCAGTCTGGCACATTTTATGAATGAAGAAGCTACCTTTCCATTAGCATCCAATTCGTGCAAGTGTTATTTAGCACATTGGCCTCCAACAGGCGTCAAAACGCAACAAAAAAATCCAACACGAAACGAGGTTGGAAAAAGAGCTTTGGCTGCACCTGCTAGCTCGCTCGCATGCTAGCAGCTAGCTCGCGTAGCATACGTGTGCCTCGCATGTAAACCACATGGCTGCACTGGAACAGGCCAACATGAGCAGAGCAGCTTGCAAAACGGACACTTACGATTGGCAATGTCGCCCCCCATCTTGTACTTGGTGACCACCAGGTCGTCGGCAATGGTCTGTTCTTGCTCGTCGTCGGACATATCGACCGAGTTGGAGTTGCGAATCGAACGTAAAGTGGCACAAATCCCCGCAGATACACTCTGGATCTTGTCGACTAGCCTACCCTCCTCGCTCAGTCAGCCCGGTTGCCGCCACACACCGGAGCCGTCCGCCCCCTACGCCCCGCCCACCTGAAACTGACGCACTACGTCACGACAGCGATAAAACCCGCCAAAATGTGGGTGACCTTCTCTTCCAGACTTAACAGTACGATGTCATGCTGTACAATACGTCAGCCTAACCGCCATGTTGGATGTGTCGCTCGTCTAAACACTATCAGAAGCTGTATTTACAAACTCACTTGTAAATTATTTCAAGATACTGTATTAATGTACAACATTTCCAACAACCTGTGTCATTTACATTTTCAAATATACATATGTAGTATTTAATTTGTAAAGGAAAATGTGCTTTCGGGAGTTTGCAAACATATTTTTTAAGGTTGTGTTAAACTTATAATCATATTCATATCTAGTATTGGAGTGCTCGTGTGGATTGGTGGGGGCCGAGGAATGTGCAGGAAAACTGCATGAACTTGTTTTCTTCGAAGTGTTGTGGAATAGGCCCGGATAGGGAGTACCGGAGGAGACCACCTCAAGGTCGGTGAGGAACGAGAACAACAGCACGTCTATGAGACCGGCCTTTGAGGGGAAAACCCAACCGTCTGACCTCAGCGACACCTGGACCGGGGAGGAGATGGCCATCGACCAATCATCTCACAATATTTTGCATGCTTTAATATTCATATTGTGTTTCTTTAAAACTGGGCAACCCGGAAGAATGTGTCGTCTTTTGGTGGTCACAAAAACGCACGAGTTTTAGTGTGAGGGACCCGGGACCCAGGCCTGTATTAGTGCGCTTTGTCAGGAATAAACAATTGGTAAATTTGGTCTGATTGATCTACTGGTCTTCTCTTTGACAGAACGAACTCGCAAAATTGTTAGGTGCGCCAGTGTGTGGATTAGGACATAGCAATTTATGTGTTAAGTGTTGATCGCAATTTGGAGTCAGATCAATAACTAGAATCCGTAACCTAACAATTTGGAAATTATATTAGTATTTATAGTAGTATTTAATTCAAAACCCTACTCGGGAACGATTTTAACCACTAGGTGTCACATTTGTTTTTGTTTTTTTCTCTCAGTAAAAGACACCTGCGTGAAGTTGGCCCCCCCAACCTCACAAAATTTAAGGAAAATAGTCTGATTCGTTTGTGCTTCGTTTGTGCCGGTTTGTGCAGCAAAAATCATCGTTAACTAAAAAAACCATAGCAGCACAAACGATGATTCTTGCTGCACAAACCGGCACAAACGAAGCACAAACGAATCAGACTATTTTCCTTAAATTTTGCGAGGTTGGGGGGGCTAGCTTCACGCAGGTCGTGAAAACATGTCCTTGATTTTTGTTTTTTCTTTGTTTTTTAGTTTCAATCTAAATGCAGTTATTAGGCATTGAGTGCATTTCAATAAAAGAGCAGAGACTTTCGAAATGACATTGACCAGCGCATCTGATTGGAGGATCTTCACCTCAGCTAACCTTTAATTTGCCTCGCTTCCCTTTCGGACTGCGGGAGACTAATTCGCTGGCGGCACGGGGCGAGAGCGCTTTCATGTATTTGGGTCAAAAACAAAACCTGGTGAGGGGGATGAGAAGCGAGCAGGTCAGACAAACAAAACTGCCATGGACTTTCCCCCACGTGAATCAATATTCCTAACCTCGTCTCTCTTGTGATTCATGGGGCCAAACAGAAGAGCAAGCTGAAAAGACAGATGAGGCCGAAAGAGGAGGAGGGCTCTGGGATGTCCTGTAAAGGAAGAGAGTCTCATTGGCGGCTCGGCAGTAGATAGTTTGGAATTTGAGGCCAACCTCTAGAGAGGTCAAATAGACGAATCCTACAATCGGTCTTCTCCGTCTTACTGCAGTTTAAACTGTGGATGCTGCTTTGGAGGTAGGTAAACTATTGCAATCTTTTTCTGCAATTATATTTGTACTATTTGTATGATGGTCCAAATAACTCAAATCTGCTCATTTGGAGAAAGTTGACTGCATATGTTTTGTTTCTTCAGTATCTTTAGTGGCAGCAAAATGATGGTCTCCAAATTGAAGTGGCTGATTGTGGTTGTCCTCCTGTTAAATGAACAAGCTCTGTGCAAGGTTCAGCCTCCTCCGTGGTTGCCAGCGAGAGGCATTCTTGGAGCTGGAGTGACGGCCCAACTTTATTCTCAAACACAGCCACAGTTTGGTCTGCAAATTGCAGAAAAGCCTGATTCGGAATCCTCACTGATCCCCGCAGACAAGAGCCTGATTTCAGCCAAACGTGTGGTATCCGTTCTCAAGGCAAAGCTACAAGGGAAGATTCCAGATCTTCACAATGAGAGGAACCTAAGCTGTGAGGATCTACTGTCTGCCAGTGGTCTTGATGACCATTTATCCTCCAGGTTTTCTCAGGAGCTTCTGGCTCTGTCTTTGGTGCCAGTGCTGGCAGTGAGCGGCTGCCCGCAGGAGGCGCACACCCTTGTGGTCAAGCTATATGGGCTACTGGGGGTGGCTGAAACCAACGAACTCCTCCTGGAAATGGAAGACCTGATCCAAAGGACCAAGTCACCATCTGAGCCAACAGCATCCACTCAGGAGAGCGAACAAGCTGAGCACCACCTAGATGCTGTCATGTTTAATATTGACCAGCTGGCCACGGCAGGGAAGCGTGTGGGACGAGCTAGGACCAGGCAAAATTGCCACGGTTGGATCCCGGTTAACGGAACCGTGCTTCTTGGAGTCACTGTCCAGGAAACTGACGGTGCGCTGGAGGAGGCTATGGACGCCTGTGAGAAGATGGGGGTCACGTGTGCAGGGGTCACAAGCAGTGTGCTCCCTGGACGGTACCAAGCAGTGTTCAAGAAAGGCAGTCGTATCTTACCGTCTCAAGCCGCCGACTGTTGGATCCATCATTGTGAGGCAGAGCTTTGGTCCATCGATGCTCGACGGCTGCGACGTGACCTCCAGATGACATGTATCAACCAAAATGAGGAACGCGTGTACAGAGTGATGGAGTGGATCCCCGCAGTCAGCACCCTCTACAATTTGGGCACAGCTGTTTATTACGCATCGGTCAACTGTTCAGAAACAGCCAAAGAAAGAGCCGTGCTGACTGCCGTGGACCTCGGCACGGACGCCCTCATGGTCGCCACGGGTGGTGCCGCAGGCGTGGCCGGTTATGCTCTGGGGGCCGGTCTTAAGACTGGCGTTAAGTACGGGGTCAAGTACCTACTTGGCTCCTTGAAGCGTGAAGACGATGTGTTGGTCAACCAGTCCAGAGGGGAGGATGGCTTCTTTACTGTACCATAAGCTAAAAGAGGCACGATATTCCGTGATGTCCTCATTATTACATTCTCGTTTCGTGTAGTCCTTCTTTCCGTGTCGTTAAAAGTTCAGGGCAGTGGTTGTAGATCACTTTTGTTATCCGGAAATACCTTGTGCCAATTGTTAACGAACATTGTGAAATTGGTAATATATGACACATTATGTTGGACATTATAATAAACTTTATTAATCATTTGAATTTCCTTTTACACACATTTTGAAAGATGTTAGATCATCAGCTAATTTGGAGAGATGCTAATCTATTGTGACTTTTGTTGGAAGCCAACAACAAATGTTGCTTTTTCCCATCCCAACTCTTCCCTGTCACAAATAAAGTCCAAGAACAAAAGAGCTATTTAAAGAGTTTCTGTGTCAAAGGTTTTTCTTTGTGACCTAATTGTTCCCATTGGGTGGAGCAAACTATTACTAACTGTTCCCACTGGGTGGAGCAAACTATTACTAATTGTTCACATTGGGTGGCGCAAACTATTACGTGTCTTTTGTTTTCACGCCACTGTTTTGTATTTGCAATCAAAGAAAAGTCATACGAATACAATCAAATACAATTTATTTATAGTGATTAAAGTACCAGTGGCTGCAAATAGTTTGACCACACATTCACTTTAAAAAAATACTCAATTCCAAAAACATTAATGCAGTTATAAATACATTGCAAACATAATTCCAGTACTGTACACCTTTCCCTTAAGAGCTATTTTAATGTAATGGGATTGTCAAGAAAATAAGAGCAATTTTGATGGCTAAGGGAAAAAAAAAATGTTTTTGTCTGAACAGAAATGGCTTGGGAAGGTGCAGGTACTCAAGAAATATACTTTGGGAAGGCATAAAGAAAAATTATATGGATGCTGATGAGTAAAATACAAACTGCTGATGACAAGATGTACGCTTGCAGTCCAACATTTAGAAAAATAGACCACCCCCTAAACGATTGCTCAAATGGTGCGGCTGTTTATAGTCTTAATCCATCTTAAATTTTCTTTAGCAAAAATGAAACTGTGGGATTCTTTTGGAAAGATACCTAACAAATTCTACTTGTTTTCATTAAAAAACAAAAAAGTATCTGCCACGTCACTATATTTAAGAATGAGCATCTTCGGTTTGACAGTTTAAAATGCACAACATACAAAAGAAAAAAAAAAAAAAGTGTCAATCACATTATTGTTACAATTCATAACATTGCAGAAAATCAAGTGAAATTCAAGCACTGGCATGCAAAGGCCATGCTCATCATTTGGAAAGGCTTCACCTCTACCCTCAAAGTGACGTTACATCGCAAATTCACATGCCAATATACCCACCGCGGTGAGAACCAACCAATGTGATGCTTGCTTAGTCCAAGTTAGTCCTTTTAACACAAACCAAGCATTTGTCGAGGCTCATTGAGTAGCAGCCTCCTTTCTTTGGAAGAATGCACCAGTGGAAAGGTTTGCTTAACCTCCTAAGACAAATCAACATCCTGAAAGGCTGCTGTGGAACGAGAATGTTGAGTTTCCTTCGTCGGATCAGAAAACAAGATGCAACTTGGGGTGGTCAATTTTTAATCATTAAAGTATCCAATGTAATTTTTCTTAACTGCTTGGTACCATTTCTAAAGTGTCAAAATGTCTTTTTACCCTGTCGGCATGACAAATTTCCTTTTGGTATGCTGGTATACTAAAATGAACTGGACAATGATGAAAAAGGGGGGGGAAAAAAAATAGATTATTTTTTTGTCACCCATTTTATTACCCATTACCGGTGCACTATTTTGACAAAAGGCTCATGGGCGACACACTCTTGGGTGCTACTCAGTGCCTGTGGGCAACACACGTTGGTGACCCCTGGTATAAACCCAAACACCACAGTGCGGTGGAAAGTGCTGGAAAGCTTCAACTTTGCTGCTTCACTATTCAGGCAAGAAGAAAAAACGTATATATATATATAGATATATATATGTCATCTATTTCATTGTAGTCAGTTATTTTAAATATGAAACTTCAGGTTTGCTATCGTTTGTTCCGTTTCCTTCTCACTTTGTTTACTTGGGCAAGGCTGCTGACCTGAAACGACATGTCAGCTGATTCAATATTTGAAGGTTGCCAAATAGACTGTGTCCAAATTCTTTGCACAGAAAAATGTATCCAAAGGCCTATCTCTGAGAAGAACTGAGAGAACTGAATAGGGTTAAGGTCACGGATGAATCTTGTGAACAATGGTTGGTCATTCATCCTATGTGACACTTGCTGCAGTTGACGCAACAGTTTGGATAGCTCAAGGCGTGTAGCAGCCACCATGACAAATGTCTTGGCATGGAGACCCAACCGGGTTTGTTATCTTAAGAAATGTTTTGAACAATGGCACGACTCTAGCTGGTGAACACAGAGAGAAAATGTTTTTTTTTGTATGTCAAAAAGAACGTGGCTATCTGATTGAAGCCGGCTGACTTGACCTGACAAACTAGAAAAAAAAAATGTCAAAGGTGAGGCCAATGACGAGTCTCATACTTTCGGTTATTTTCATTCAAATATAAGACAACAGATTCTTCGTGAATAAATCCAATAATTTGTCCCACCCACATGGTCCTACGGTTTGGCAGCTGGAGGCAGGGAATCATCTGGTCTCTTTTCACTATTTACACCTTCTTTTTGCTCTTTTACCTGAGAATCATCTTTGTTCTCTTTGTCGGCGACATCGTCAGCAGCCGCAGCAGCAACGGCAGCGGCGGCATCTGCCCGCTCGCGGGTGTAGCCGGGCGGGGTGGGAGGCCGGTATCGGTATTTGTAGCCAAAGGCACGCAGGTGATAGGCGTAGTACTCCAACAAATACATGTTGCTGTCGTGCACATAGTGGAAGGACACGGACAAGTCTGAGCAGCAGTTTGGACCCTGGGGAGGAACGATTTGATTAGTGTGCTTAGTCAGTGAGAAGAAACCAAAAGGTCCGCTCATATTCACGACGGTTACTTCGCCGGTAATTCTCAAAGCGGAATTTCTATACTTGCCAATGAGATGGGGTAGTAGCAGTAGCTCCAATACCAGAAGCTCTTCGGGAACTCGGCAGTGAGGTGCTGCTCAGGAATGAAGGGATGAAATGTCTCCCGTTGTAAAGTGTCTCTGGAGTCTCCTGCCAGCACCCCGACTTTCTCCATGCACTGGCCCAACGCAAGGTCCTCCACCGAGCTGGTGTGAGTGCACACTTTGTTTTGAAATCCTTGGACAAAGCGCCGCAGAGCCTCCTTGCTTAGCACGTAGCCGGCGCCGCCGCTCATGTAGCCCTGCTTGACGTAGGGCTTGAATCTCCGACCGTAATAAACCGGCTCGTCCGGCGTGTGCTTTGCAAGCACCCACCGAAGGTTGTCCACGATTACGTACGAGTCGTCGTCCGCCTTGAGGAACCAGTCGGCGTCGTTGCCGTAATGCTCGTGGACGTAATGGAACGCTCGGATGGTTTTCCAGTAAAGCTGGTCGCGGCCCTCTTTTGTGTCCAAACCTACAGCTGGGAAGTCGTGATTGCTTTCAGAGCTCACAAAGACAATCACGTTACAGTGCCGACTCCACGTTTCCTTCACGTGGCGGGCCTTCTTCTCCAGGTTGGTAGGAGTAGTCACCACCCAGCAAAGCACACGGACTTTTTTGTACAGTTCATCTGCCATGCTGCTGTCCTCATCTGAAAAAAACACAAGGAACAGGTTTTTTTTTTTTTAATTTACAGTAGTCTCCACAGTAATCGCTCTCTCATTTTTTATTTGGTATGGAGCTGTTGTGAGTGGCAGCTTCCCAGCAGCGTTCTCTCTCTTCTTTTTCTCTCTTTCTAATTGTCCATTCGGCGATGCCGGTGCATTCTATCGCACCTCGGCGTGTGCAGATCTCTTCGGATCGGATTTTTTTTTTCCCCTGGGAGCCGGCCGGGATGGCTGCGCACATCAATCGGGACCCGCGTGACTCTACAATGGCCATCTTGCTCATCCGGCCGGTGCTGACCGGGTCCCTCGCCTTGGCCTCGCAGCCGCGACCCCTGTGGGAAGTCCGCTCCATCGTGCTCTTCGGAACCAACGACCTTCACCGTGCCTGCTCCATGGTGACCATCTGCATGTGGCCCAACTGGTATGAATGCTGCTGGGGCCTGAATTTCCCCACCCCCAGGGCGCAATAAAGTTTCAATCAATCAAAACTTGGAAAGAACAGAGATGAAGACAAAAGCATCCTTGATATGTCATTTTTACCGGGCCTGTCAGAGACTGTGGACAAGCCGGACATGTAAGAGAACTTGCACACCTAGTATACAATTGAAGGTAAGGTTTGAAGCAGGGATGAATCTGGGGATACAAACAAGATTAGTCGACTTTAGTTGTCCGTGTTAAGCTGGGAGCCACCTGGTCCGTACCAACGATAAATAGTTCACCCCAAAGAGTTCGGCTACGGAACGAATAAAATTCCTAAATTAAAATGTACTGCATCAAGCATGTGCCTACAAAGTTTGGAAACACTGAGTAGGTCCTGCAGGTTGGTAATAAATAACATTATAATGCAGCTTCGGGCTAGTTAGTGAATGTGACCATGAATAAATCAAAATAAAATACTGTATATTTAATAGTATAGTAGTTTGCGGTTAAGGACGACTGCTCTAAAGTAACAATACTCTTCCTTGAGTAAAATGTTTGGCTACTCGACCCACCACTATGATGTAAAGTGTCTTTGGAATGTGGAGAAATTGACAATAAAGCTGACTTTGACTTTGACTAAAGAGGCACGTTTACCTGAATGATGAGGGTGTTTAAGGTTGAAGAGGGCAGACCTCTCCTTCTTCCACCTGCTGTCTTCTTCATGCTGCTGGTCGAGTTGTTCAACCAATTTGCCAATCGGTTGCACAGAGAAATTCTTGTTGAAGCCCACTTGCCCTTGAAACAGGTAGAGCATGAAGAATCCCACCAGGAAACCCACACAGAAGGAGATTCTGGACACCGGGAACTTCATGCTGGGCCAGGTGTGTCGCCGTCAGCCAAGTGCTTGAGAGAAACCGCACAAATAAGCGGAAGGCCAGGTTAAACTAATACGCCAACGACAGAGAGTGTTTGTCAACTCCCAGTTCTGAAAGGTGCGGTTTATTGTACTTACTAGCAACACGTAACGGAGACACCATAGCAGCCCTTTTCTTCACGCCCACGGAATGTAACGACCACCCAGAGGAGCGACAGTACATTAGCATTACATCCCAGTTTGACAAGATGACATATTACTTCGCTTAGCGAGCCACGTTAAAAATGACCAGGCAGGGAAAGAGTACGAGCGAATTATCCCCCACAAATCACCCCGTGTGGTTTAACGGAGCCACGAGGATATGCTAAAAAGCGCCACAGTCGGAGAGTTAGCTGACCGGCTAGCTTTTAAAGCGACAGAAGTTTATCCAAATGTGCCAGAAAATATATTAGTCGTGCGCCCCAGCTCACAATGCTCGGGGGAAAAGACACATGTTCGGCAGCGAACGTAGAGACAAGCGATGCCACGCTTGCCTAAAGGCTACGGAGACTTGAAAGTACAGCAAAATAACACTGGAAGTGGTCAGGAAAAATATTTCCGCTTAGCGTGACGTCATTCGGATCCGCCCCCTTTGGACTATTCCGTTACTTTTATATTTGTGTATATATTATATACATATATTTGTATAAAATATTTTTACGTTTATATCATTATATCACATATATACTACAAACATGATATAAACGAAAAAAAATTTATATACATATATACACAAATGATCATCATATATATATGATAAATATATTATACATATATATTTATAGTTAGGGTGTAGTGGAGGTTCAATTTAGCCAATCTGTCACCTCTGTTTTTTTTTTTTTTGTTGAAACATCCAAAGGCAATTTCAGCTGTCACTGACATGGACTGGAATAATTCCATATATAAATTGTGTGTAAACTGGATTTCAGAGTGACTTTTATTTTTAAGACTTTCATCCAAAGCAGTTCATGTGGACCAAGTGTTTTTTTTTTCCTTCTGCCACGAAGTGGAATACAAATCCACAAATTCTATGATCATGTACATACCTTTCTGGCCATATTTCTTGCAGAGAGGTGAAAGGCGGCCAATTATTTATTCCTATTGCATGACCCTTGACTTGTATCAAGATTGCACTCATTACTCAGCTTGAAGCGGCCACTAGGATTTGCGCCAAAACACAACACAACAAAAACTACAACAGAAAAAAAATCAAAAAATATATACAGATAGAGCCATAATTTATACATATATAATGAAGGAGCTTTTTTTGTTTAAATGTGAAACAGAAGAGCCCAGTTGCCTCGATTAAATTTCTGCTAATTTCCATGACCTGCATGACTGGACATACACAGGCAATTTTTGGTATATTATATTTCAGGGGCATTGTTGTTTTCCTTGCTGTTACTTACTAAAGAAACTGTGACAGAACAAAATCAAACTACACCAAGTTTCACTTACATATGCTAACCATAAGGAAGCCCTTTGGCAGCATTTGTTTAAAAATCCTGAAATTCCACAGCGTGTATAATGTACACTTGTGTTTACTGACAGATTCATCCCTTGTCTCACACTCCTGAAGAAGGTAAATGACCTGTGCAAGCGCTGAAGTGTTGCATTGCACACCTGTGAATGGCAACATGAGTAACTACCATGTAAAATAGGCAGCACGATGTATAAAAAGGTTGACATTGTCCATCTCCTGTTTTGTTTTTTTGCAGTCATCTTGGAAAAGAAGGGAAAATGCATAATCCATTCAAGTAGAGCCGACAGTGATTCTGTCATCCAATAAAAACCTATGTACCCGCTATAGATTGCAGACTCCAGACAGGCTCCCCGAAGGTGCAAACATGTGGTCGTGCTTTAATATCAACAAACAAATCCTTTTGCCCAATGGGGGCTGTCCTTCAAGAGTCTCCCCGCATGGTTGATTACCACTGAAACACATCTTCGCAAAATAGCCGAAGCGAACGTGGCTCACAAATCCACGTCATCCGAGTCGCTGGAAGACTGGGACTCCTCTTGGCCTTCGCCCCATACAAACCTGTAGTTGTTCTCCAACTCCTGCTGTCGCTTTTGCTCTTTGTGAACTTCCTCTGTGCCTCCAGTCTTGTATACATATATGTTAAAAAAAAAAAAATTAGCACTACTTTCATACATTATGAATAATTACAAGTCTGAGAGCTAATTCTATGAATGTTGAAAAGATACACAAGCACAGCTGCTTCATGTCAGGAAAAAAAAATTACCAGGAGGTTTATGAGGAGCTCTCGGAACGACTTTGTGTCTTCTTCGGTCAGCCACTGATCCCCTTCCTCTGTATTTCTCCGCGTCAAGATCTTCACCTCAATTTTACCTAGAGAAGCAAACAGGAGAATATGCGGTTGTCCTATTAAATTCAAACAATCACTCCCAAAAAAAAAATTACCCGGCCTGCAACGCAACACATTTACAATGACAAATGGATGACTGCCAGAGGACACACACACATGGATGACTTTCATTTCACGCCAAGTGTCAAGAAGGCTTCCCGTGCCAAAGTCCAACTACTCAACAACTTTTTGGTGTTACGTCTGACCACCCGATTCACCAACAATTCACCCAATATATAACTCAAAGGAAAAAAAATAAAGAAACATTTGAGTCATCTGATTATTTTTTATGAGTAGTTTAAAGAAGCAAAATGATTAGAGAGAGAAAGGAGAGAGGACAAAGTCATAAAGTTTACGAGTTCCGCAACTGTTTACGAGACCACTCCCCGTTCATACCTTCGGCCTTCAGTCCTGCTTTCTCTAGCTGTTCTTTAACCACGTCCTTTATGTGCTGCCACTGGGGATCTCCTTTGCTCAACTCCTGTACTTTGAACTCCCCATCAGAGCTGTCACCTGTTTTATACTTAGTTATTTTGATCTTAACATGGTCATCGGCATCTTGGTCTGGGGTGACGAGACAAAAGAGGGACAAACAACTGGCTGTCAGAGACAAGAATCCTCCATGTAGACAGAAAGCACGAGAGGATGTTCAGGATTTAAAGTAGTGTACACGCGTACGGATAATCGGGCTGGTTAAAGTCGGCAAAAGACTCGCTTGTCTCTAAGAAGCTTATCCTGAGGTGTTTGGCATGTTAGCAGTGATTTGTTATTGGTAATTACTTTTTGAGCTTTGGCTGTTTCTGTATCAAATCCATGTGTGTGTCTATTCCGGGATGGAATATTAACACATACATCTTCACGTGCACAATGGGAGGAAGGTGACGAAAATGGAGACAGGGAAACTCAGTGATGTCAGACTATGCCAAGTCAGGTTACCGGGCTGCTTTGGGGCCAAGCTGGGGCTGCCCCGGGTGGGGTCGTTGGCTCTTTGAGCTTGAGTCGGTTGCTGCTCCGGGTCCTGCTCGTCTTTCTCCTCCAGATGGTCAAGAAGCTTATCGAGCGTCGTCTCCAGCGCTTGTGTCGCCTGAGTGCGATCAAACTCCCCTTTCAGTCCTTCAGTATCCAATTCTTGCTGTGCCTGCAGATAAAAATAAAAAAAATAAAAGTCAGCCCTCTTTGTGGTGACCTGTAAAAAAAAAAACAAACAAAAAAAAAAGAATTCAAATTCTCATTTAATCTTTGACCTCATCTATGATGTTGTCAAACTCTTTTTGCATTGTTTCCTTTATCTCATTAGTCTTATCAGCTGGCACGGAAAGATCCGCCATCTCCTCCTTAAACTCCTGCAGCAGCCGTTCATCTTCATCATCCTCTTCGTCGTCGTCGGTGCCGCGATTCAAGGATCGCCTTTCCTCCGCTTGTGCCTTTTCTCTGTTTTGTGCTTTCTACAGAGAAACAAACACAGAGTAGAAATGGAACACACAGGCGGTAAAAAAAACGGACGCGGTGCTGATGTGTACAAAAGCACCAACCTTTCTGTTACTCTCCTTGAGATGCTGGACAAATTTCATCAGGTCTGACGGGTCAGTGATGATTTTAAAGTTGAAGTTTTCAGCTGAAACATTCCACAAATTCCACATTCCAAGCTTTTCAACACAATAAATCAACGTGCTAGAAGTGAGATAATAAAATGTACCTTCATTCGCGTCATCTACGACTTCATTGTCAATAACTGAGTTCAAGCCATCGTCGACTGTCTGCTGAGAAAAATCAGGTCACAGGAGTCCATTTAGGTCAAACTACGCCCTCTAGCGGTCTATTAATGTTATTTATTTTGAATTGAGTTTGTGCCTCATTAGGGGAAAACATACACCCAGAACTTGTCATTAGCAAATTACGGGGCAAACATTTATGATCACATTCACACATTTGGTGAAAGCAAATGTGTATGTTTTTTGTAATGTTGGGACAAGCATGAGTATCCAGGAAAAAAAAAAAAAAAATCAGAACAGCAAAAATAGGACAACATATGGCAAAAAGGTGTGTGAATCTATTTTATCTCTAGTATGCACATGACACAATTCCAAGCATTTATTATGCAAATAAATAAACAAAATGGGTACCTCACTCTCCTCATGAGAAGAGCTTGATTTGGAACTTGCAGGTTTTGTAATTCCCTCCCAAAACTGAGAATCCTCCAGGTCTTCTAACCCTGCATCCTCAGACATGTCAGCAATATCTGTAAAAAAAAAAAAGGGACAAAAAACCAAAATGAAAAAACTCAATAACAAGTAACATGTGACAGATTGTTAACTCTTATATGCACCTTTTTGATCTGACTGGTCTTGGTCATCGCTTGGTTCTGGTGATGTTTCTTCTGCAGGTCGTTCCACTGGTGCCTTCGCCTCCTCGTTACCAGCCAACATCTCATCAAGACTTCTCAGCTCCTCTGAGATTTGCTCTACTTTTTTCTTTGTGTCAGCTGGGAATTAAAAAAAAAAGTCAGAATACAAATACTTTCATAACGAAATAACTAAAACAAGCATTTTTACATCTCGAGCAATTCTCACTGCTTTAGTGATAAATTATAAACACAAAATGTTTTGGCTACACGACATCACTGTGTCCATTTTGAAGTTTACTGAGAACTCACAGACTTGAGCTTTGACATAATCCATGTACTGTTGTTGACTTAGTGCGGGCTGACACACGATCCCCTGCGGCTTGGCAGTGGACGGAGGTCGCAGAAAGGGATGCTGGCAGGTGCGACTTGTATGAATGGTTACAACGTAGCGACATGACAGCGGCTCGTCCACTCGGGCGATGTAATCTCCAGAACCGTCTTCGCACACAAACTGAGGGTGACAAAAAAATTGGGGTAATAAACTGTCTGCTGAATGTCAATTTAAAAGTCTTACCCGGACTTCGGCTTCCCTGGGATTTCCATTGATGTCACACTTGGATCCGTTTACATAAGTCTGACTGTGGAAGCGTTTCATTCTGTGCTGTTTGGAGGCCTGGAACACCATCACAAAATCTTCCATGAGTTTATAAGTAACTGCTGTAAATTTTCATCAGTTAGAATAATCATTACCTTTGCGGTTTCATTGCTCCAGTCAAATTCAGACTCATAGTAGCCCAGGATGAGGACATCCCCTTTGATTTCAGAATCTGAGGAGAAAACACAAATCTAAGAAACAGCCTTAAGAAAACAACACAAAAACAATTCTCTTACCTTCAAGGTGGTACTGTCTGATATGCTGACCATGGCAGAACTCATATGTCCACCAATCTTTTGTCTGTGGGAGAAAACAAAAAGCAGATGTTTAAAGATAAACACACAAAACTGTTCATTTCTCATGATAAATGTTTAATACAGACGTATTTATTTTTAACAATAAGTGTCAAATTATAATCCAATAGGGGTAATGCATTTATGCATCCATATATTGATCCATCCATTTTTATTGATCTTTTCCTCATTAGGATCACGGGTGGGTTGGAGACTATCCTGGCTGATTTAGTGCAAAAGTCAGGATAAACTCAGAATTGGTCATCACCCAATCAGAAGGTGATTAAAGACACTAAGTTACATATTGTGTTGATGGTAAAGTGCTCTTTGTACATAGTTGTAGTGAACCAAGCTTAATGTCGCTCCTGCTTTGTGTTTGTGCTTTGTTTTGAGTGTCACTGTGATCTTAAATGATAAACCAAACATTGTAGATCCAAGAGGGCATATTAAGCTGGAATGTTCTCTATGGTGAGTCTTGTGTCATGGCAGTGCACTTTTGAGAAAAACAAGTTGTTTGTTCAATACATGTTTACCAAGTGTGGTTTGGCTTTTGGGCCCCTATGCGATTGAGTTTGACACATCTGAGCTTATCGTATCTCTTCATGCCAGTCTGGAAAAGTGGTACTGTTGTCATAGTATGTGAGAATTTTTATTTAGTTAGCTTCATTAACGATTTTTTTAAAAAAAGGCACCAACCAAGACTAGACAGGGAGGTTCTCGCATGGGGCTGAGTAGATCAGGAATGTCCGGCCCTGTGTACCCTTGTGAATCAGAATCTGACACCGAGTCCTGGTGAAAGCGTACTGCCTGGGCTGGAAGTCGACACTCATACGGTTGTTTGAACTTGCTGGACACCATCATGACTTCATCTGTCTTGGTCTACGGGGAAACAGTAGTACAGATTAATATTTCGCCGTGTGATATTACATTGACAATTGAATGTTGTTTAGTGTAAGTTCTGTTGTGACAGCTGTCAAGTGATTGCTGCAATCTGAGGCACATTAACCAAAACAAAAAACACGTATTAGCACAACACACTAATAGAGGTAAAGCAAAGGAATACAGTCTATAAACAAAGCTTCTATTTTCTATAAGCCATTTTAGCCTAGCCAACAACCGTTGTCGAAAGGTAGCTTGAGCTAATTATTAGCACCAATTAAATAACCTCACTTACTTGCCCCATGATGACAGGATCAGGTAGAATCCGAATCTCATACTTCATCTCATTTAGTTCTTCTAAATTTAAGAAAGCCGAGATACAAATCGGGCATAACAATAAGAAAACGTATAATCTATTGCGACACCGTACTAGGTAAGCAGCCATGATTGACGCGCAACCCCACGCCCCTTCTTTCTTTTCCGCCTCCTCTTCTTCTTCATCTGTTTGTTTTTCTTCTTCTACGCTGCAGGTGTAACGTTTGGTTAGCCATTCGTATTAACAGCTGACTATTAGTGTTATATTGACAGCCTGATGATAGAAAATAATTATAAATGGTTAAATTGATGGCTCAAATGCTAATTGCAACTTGAGAAATAAAGCGTATAAACTGGGTAGGCGTCTACGTTCTGGCAGCTGATTGGTCAGGAAGGAGGATATGGTCTTCTGTTATTGGCTCATTTGTCTGTCAGTCTATGTAATGATTTTTCATTATCACGTTTTGTGGTGGGTTCGGCTGAGTGGCAATAAACAACATAAAGGTGAATTGGGCTTCTTGTAAAATCACTTTTGTGTGTTTTCAAATGAACGTTTATTTTTTTCCACAGGATGTATTTAAATACATATCAATACTGATGGCACACATGTTCATAATAAGCCACATTGGATTTATTCCTATTTATTAGTAGTGAGGATTACGCGTCTCCCAGTTCACAAGCGCTTGTTTACTTACGCTGTGGAGATGCGCCAGTAGGCAGCTTGAGTGCAAGAACCGCTTCTTGGCGTATGCATCCGTCTGCGGGAGCACTGGGGAGGAGGAGGGTCCATTAAGAGGGGCGATCTCCTTGCAGTCCACATACAGGGGTAGAGCTGCGATGGACCTTTAAATTGAGGTGAGTGCTTTATTACATAAAGAAAACGATACATTGGGCTTTTTTTTCCTGCAGCATTTGAACGTCTATCATTTAATTAATGTGATTTTTCCCCCCCTGCTGTCGCGTTGTTCATGCATAGCAAAAAAGGCCTGGTGCGGTCGTTCTTAATGTTCAGTTGTATCATAAAGACAAGGCGTGAGGAATGAAAATGTACCAGATTTATATTCCATAATGTAACGGTACACATCTCCAAGCGATATCTATTGTGTCCATATATGGATAGCATTTCCACTGTCTGTTTCTCCTCCATGTTATCCTGCCTATAATTAAAACAGCCACCGTTCTCCATGTAGTATCATTATTTGCTCGTGTATAGCGACTCTCAGTCTTCCCCAACATGAGTAGTAGTTTATTATGATTATGATCTGCATGCATACACACTGACCACAACGGTAGGTGCATAAGCAATCCAAGTCTGTCTATTTAAAAAAAAAAAATAAAAATCATGAACCATTCATCTTAGAAACCGCTCACACGTTTTGGTGGTACTTTTGGACCGATAGCAGCACAGTGTTAAATGGTTTGCATGTCTCCCTCAGTTTTTAGCTTTTGTGTTATAATCTCACCTCAGGCCCTCCTGTATGGTTTCCCACATTTGCGAAACCTGGAAGACTCTAAATTGTCCTTAGGTGTGAATTTGAATGAAAAAAAAAAATGTTTGTCTGAAGGTGTCCAGTGATTGGCTAATGACAGTGCAGGGTGTGGCCCACTTCTCTCCAAAGCCAGCTGGGATAGGATCCAGATCACATGAGATTATAATCAGGATAAGCCATTAAATGAAGGAAACACATTCAGACAGACTCCTGGTATGTGTACAAATATTCAGACAATTTTACACAGCGAGATTCCAGTGTTTGATATACGAGCCACATTTAAAAGGAATGATAGATACTGTCTTGATAGGTCACGGTTGAACTCAGATGTGACTACACCCTGTCCTAATATAATATATACACATGAATTGTCAGCTTTGTCTCAGGTCAATTGGTGTGTTACAACAGATTTGTGCCTATTTATTGTGATAAGAGGAAGAGGTATGGGCACTCACAATTGAGTTTATTGTACAGGATTATATGGGCAGTGTAATAACTCCCTTTCAGGCAACTGCAAATATTTCTGCACCAGCACAAAAGTTTCGTGACTTGCAATTCCGTATTTTCCCCAGAAGTGGAAGGCCGTGCTCCACGTTTCCTGGGGATGTAGATTTCTAAAGGGAAAGTCCTTTTCCTGACTGGATAGACTGATTGTCAGGTATTTCTGTTGTTGTTGCCAGGGAGGGCAGTTTAGGTTTTTTTGTGATGACTCATTTGTCATACCAGTAAATCGGGTCATTTTTTACGATATTGTGGTGCTCCTACCACACATATTTCTTAGAGCGGAGATTTGTTTTGGGGGGGAGGGTCACTATTGGAAAGTAGGAGGAATGCCTTACTGAATTCTTTTCTTGCAAAGTAATCATGAATTCATTGCAGCCGTTCTGGGAACGCACAGAATTTAAGCTCTTGGTCTTTTTGTTACTTCAGGGTCAGGATGCGTTCCCTGAGGACGACGGTGTTGTTCGGTATCCTGGTGTCAGTGGGCTTGGTTCTGGCTCTCATCCACACGTGGCCCACCCGTGCCTACACAACAATTGAGGTCTGGCAGCGACCTGGTGTCCTAGATGAGAGGCATCTGGAGGACCGTCTCCCGGAACCTCATCCGCACTTGAGCACCATCCCCTTTCATGTGCGCGAGAGTGTGGCAGGGTAATTAGAGGGATTTTTTTTTTTTTTTTAAACAACCCCCCTCGAAAACAAACCAAATGAGCTCACCTCTCAATTGCCTGTGCTGACTTTGGCAGCTTGTTGGCACGCAACGGATGCGTTTGTGAGAGCGAAGGAGTGACCCTGCCTTTCCTCCAAATTTTATCGTCACGGGTGTCAGCTCGCCCGCTTCACACGGCCTTCCAGGCCAGCGAGCTGGAAGAGGTGAAGAAGAGACGAGACAAGGAGTTCAAAAGCCTCCAGAAAAGGTGAAAAAAAGGTCATAAATCCATCGTGTCATCTATATTATATTATCTATATATATTGTGTGTTGGCTATGATCCTCAGGTTACAGACATCTGCAGATGTGCTCATAATTGCCGAGGCAAATAACCCATTACAGTATCCAACGCAGGGCGTGGAGGTGCGGCCTCTGAAAACAATCATCATCCCAGGTATGCATCAGCAAAAATCTGGTCTGCACATCAAAAGCACATTTTCATTCAATGGTTGTTTCAGGATTGGCTTTACAGGATCTTCCCAAAGACCACTACTCAGTAAGTATTTTTTATTTTTTTTTAGTCACATTGGAGACAATTTATCATGATTACTTTTGTTGCAGATAAATCTGACCGCCACGTTGGGGACGCTGAATGTTGCCGCAGAGGTGGACGGGGTTAAAATCCAAGGTGATGGCGAGATGCACATGACGTTGTCAAGCGGCCTTCTGCCCGAACTAAACCGACAGCTGCAGTTTGTCACGTACACCAACACGCTGTTCCATCCCAATACAGCGGACACAGGTGAGGCTCTGGAGTTCATTGTCAACATCTTTCTATACTTTCAACAATTGAAAACATTCTGACTTGCTTTGTGTTGTGTTTTTCAGTGCACTTTGAGACGGAGGGCCATCAAGCCAACTTCATCATCAAAATCCGCCATGGTGCAACACCTAAACTGTACAACACAGGAACTGAAGGAGGTGTGTTTTTATTTCTAAAGTGACCTTGAGTGCTCAGAAAGTCGTCGTTGAATAAAATGTAGGACGATTTTTACTATTATAAACAGATTTCACTCTCCTGTGATTTGTTCCGCTTTCCTCAGAGTACAACATCAGTGCTCTGGTTACCATAGCAACAAAGACTTTCCTGCGTTACGACAAGCTTCAGAACCTCATCGACAGCGTGAGGAAATACTATCCAACCGTCACTATTATTATAGCGGATGACAGTCAAAATCCTCAAAGCATTTCTGGGCCCTATATTGAACATTACATCATGCCTTTTGGAAAGGTAAGACAAAGGGATGGAATATTCTCAATTGATAGTTGAGCCTTTGGGAACTCATTTTAATTCACAACTAACACAATTTTTTGGTGTAACAATTAACCAGAATCCACTTTGCCAGAGAGTATTGTCACATTACGTGTCTATATGTGCTGCTTCACCCATTTTGTTCAAATATCTGTTGTTTCACTGCCACGTTCATATATCATATCAAAAAACGTTGTAAGTTGGGTCACTCATTTCTCAAGGCACCGCTGTACCTGATGTTTGATTTCTGGATGTCCTCTAGGGCTGGTTTGCTGGTCGGAATCTGGCCATTTCCCAAGTGACCACCAAGTATGTGCTGTGGGTGGATGATGATTTCATCTTCACCAGCAAGACCAAGTTGGAGAAATTTGTGGATGTTTTAGAGAGAACCACTTTGGACCTGGTGAGACACACACAAGCAGAGACATTATAGTATACATAATCTCCACCAAGCACATTGTGTTGCCTTGTGTATGAAATGTGCTATATAATTGTGCTTTTCTCAAATTGCTTGCTGTCGCACTTAAGGCGATTTCGATGTATACATGTCCAGGTGGGCGGTGCAGTTCGTGAGGCCACAGGATATAGCACCACCTACAGGCAGACCATATCCGTCGAACCCGGGGAGGAGGATGGTGACTGTTTGCACTTGAGGAAAGGGTTTCATCACATCATCCAAGGCTTCCCCAACTGCGTGGTGACTGACGGGGTGGTTAACTTCTTCCTGGCTCGGACCGACAAAGTGCAGCAGGTCGGTTTTGACCCGCGCCTCAACCGGGTAGCCCACCTAGGTGAGTATAAACAAAGCAATTATGCTGGTAAAATATAATAAAAGCTACGTAAGATTGTCAAATAGTTAAGATGAGTGTTTGTTTGCAGAGTTTTTCATCGATGGTCTCGGATCACTCCACGTGGGCTCTTGCGATGACGTCATTGTCAGTCATGCCAGCAAAATCAAGTTCCCCTGGGCCAGCCAATCAGAAAGCGACAAGGCCTACGCCAAGTTTCGTTACCCAGCGGCTTCCTCTGACGCCTCGCAAAGCAAACTTGGCCTCCTTTTCTTCAAGAACAGATTTCAGTGTTTGACTCGTGGTGATTAATTTGCTTTTTCCCTCACATCCCGATTTGCCAAAGAGGACACGAGGATGCTTTTGTTGATTACATTTTTGTTGGTGCCATGGAATGGATTCAGCGAGTATTTACCTGCATACTACAAACAGTATAAAGACATGTCTTTTTGTTTACAAAGACCAAACGTGAATCTTGGACATTTTATTTGAGAATTCCAACTCAAAATCTAGATGGTTCACTTTATCGTTGTGGCTGGTCAAAAGGGACATCTCTCACAAAGTGACAATCCACACAATGGAGACTGCAGATATGTGGTCCCTAATATTGCGACCACTTTGGCCACCCTTCTCCACGAAACGACATTGCGGAGCTTGAGAAGCTGGTGTCCATCATCACTCCTACCTGAAAACGTGCGCAAGCTAATGTGTGTCATGTGTGCGTGTTCAAATTACACCCTTCAAAAGCAAAATTTAATGACTTTGTGTCCCTAAATTTATTTTTTATGCCAATTCAAAAAAGTGTTTATTTTCTAGCTGTCATGTTTTGTAGATATTTCCATTTCCTGCTTTTAAGTTTGACCTAAAAAAAGCAAAATTTTAAATGTGTGATTTATAACTGAGGTTTCGGAACAAAAATCCATCGGTGGCTGCACCTCATCTGAAATGATGCTTCAGACTAATGGTGGACCAAAGTGCATGTTTAAAAACGGAAGGAAGCAGATTTAAAGATCAAATTATATTACACTGCAAATCATTTTTTGTTAGTACTAATTACATCTATTGCCAATGCATTTATGATTCCTCAAGTGGGTATTTATTTATTTATTTATATTATTTATTTATATATTTATTTATTTATTTATTTATTTATTTATTTATTTATTTATTTATTTATTTATTTATACCAGTCTTTAAAGGCTGCTGTTGTGTCACTGTAGTTTGATGACTAGACTTAATTGTAGACTTTGCAAGCTAGCGCAGGGTTGCCATTGACAAGACTTTTTTTTTTTTTTTTCCCACGAGACACTGACTGTAATTGTATTTTTGTTTTCAGGTAAGCAGAAATGATTTTAGATTTATAACAGTTGACAGTACACAACTCATCAAGTCAGAATATCGGTTTCTATCAGAATATTTTGCATTATTATCTGTTGCTAGTTTTATGACTATTTTTGCAATATTACTACAATGATTATGTCTTATAACTTGACAACTCTATTCTCGCACCTTTGCCACTTTTTCCACTGAATTAATACCCCTTTGTACAATACAAACTGGGTCGTTATAAATATTTTTTGTTTCCAAGTGCTGTGACATACTACAATGTATGTGTTCGGGGAAAAAATCAGTATTAAAACATCTGAGTGTTGGAGAAAATCAAACGTTTGGTTAAGTTTTTGGGCAAATTTTAAATAAGTTGTAATACATCATTTTCTCCGCTAGAGGACAATACATGCTATGATATTAGTGAAACCTCCGTTCAAGTGGACATAAAAATAATCTCTTCCAACCGGTTGAGTCTCTTCACATGAACACAACTGACGGCTATGTACATTGTGTGCTTTTATTATAAACGTCGACTTATTACAGGCAGAACAGAAGTGTACGTACCCGCTTTCCACTTTGCAGGATCATTTGTTTCTTTTTGCTTTATTTACAGCACAAAGCCAAGCACGGAAAGCAAAAACAAACTGAATTTAGAACTCTGAGATGCGCACTCTCTTTCTCTTCTTTCTGCTCAGTGACACAAGCACAAATGTGTTTGGTTCAGATAAGAATCTAATGATGGCTGCGCCTAAACAGCCCAACAAACTGTAAACACACAATTATGCCAAATCGCAAGGTTCAAATAAACAGTTAATTCCATTGAAAATGGACACTTGAGGTGTCACAGTAAATCAAAATAGCATCCGAAAGGTACAATGCCTGATAAAGACTTAGCATGGTCTCCATCCAGATGCTGCTGTCTGGCTCATGCACTCAAGTTTCACTGTCATGGAGAGTGGTTGCCTGGAAAGCGGCAGTCAATCGTGAAAATTATTGATTAAAGAAAAAAACGCAAGCAGGGGCGGTGTACCTGCAAGCTTTGCTGACTACGGGGTGGGAGAGAAATGGCCGTCTCGTGGCTTCGTGTGACTTCTGGGCCCAAGGTGAGTTGTGGCTCTGACGAGAGCTGAAGGTGGGTCACTTGAGGTGTCATGACGCAAGGGTTTGAAATCTGAAGATGGAAAATATTATAGTGTGATTCTGAACAGAAGAGAAAAAAAAAAAGAGCAATTGTGCGTTTACTGCTTTTGAGGCCGGGTTACGGTGGGGAGGATGCAGCGACGGAAGAGAGGTGTTGTAAGTCAGCATGCCGAGCTGCTGGTGGCGGTCCATCGATGCCGACAGGTAAGGCTGCAGGCAACTTGGAGACTTCATGTTCCTGCCAAGGCTGTTTGAGTTGCTCTCCTTTCGTTGGTACTCAATAGGTGACTGAAGGGCTGGAACAAGGACCGTAAAAAAAAATAAACAGCGGTCCTCTGATCCTTTTATTATCAAAACATGAAGTGCTGGTACCATTAAGGAAATTCCTTTGAGTGTCTAAAATTTGTATCACATCGCTGAGCCAAGCTTGCTGTATTTCCGGAGAGGTTGCCTGCATGATGAAGCGAGTCACGCTGCCGTTGATCCCGCGAGATGTCAGGACGAGAGAGCACGGGCCTTCACCGCAATTCTGCTCCACGCCAAGGCAACTGACCTACAATTTAGAAGGAACCTAATCAATTCAGGTGAACTTCATTTAACCGCCTCTAAAGATGCACGACTTCTGTTCTCTCTCTATTGCAACTTGGTAATGACACTGTCACTCTGAGAACATTCTTGAAAAAAAAAAGTCAATATTGAAAAATACCCAAAAACTATTTACCTTGATGCTGTTTTTAAAAATATATCCAGGTAAAGAAAAGCCCTTTTTCTTATCAATTGGCTCGCTGAAGATGACCAGCTGCTCAAACAGAAAGACCCTCCTCTCCTTAGGTCTGGAGAGCAGACAGCCTTCCTGGTCGCTCACAGAGAAGGTGTCCTGCTGGAGGAGCTTCCCCTGAGCTGTGATTTTCCCCTGAAACCAGCAGATTCATCCCAGTCGTAATGTTCACGTCGTGATTCTCGCTGGGTGTATGCGGGTTTATCGTACCTCAAAGCCTTGCAATCTGCCCACGTTCATCATGTCATTGCATCGTTTAGGCACAAAGCACGTTACCTCCACTGCCCTCTGCCAAGCAAAAATAAAACAGGAGAATCATGGCGATTGGTTCACAAGACAAAAAAAAATGGCTGAATCATACCCGGAGTTGCTCTACATCCCGTCCGGCTTTGCTGTAATACTTAAGGAAGTCCTGACGATGGCAAAGAACTTTGTTTTAGGATCTTTCATAAGCACAATAAGCAGGGGAGGTGCTGCAGACCTTGAGAAGGAGCTGATACTTCATGATGCGTTGGACGGGTTTGATCAACAAGTCATTGAGCTGCAGCCTGTGACCCAACTGCTGCCTGAGATCCTGTCAGGTGACACGCGGCATTGGTGAGTACGCAACGACGTGCGATTCTGTTTCTCAAGTTCTCACCTCAAAGAAGGTCTCGATGTACTCAGAGACAACGTGCTCTGATTTGGGCTTGTTCTGACAGTAAACCACATACATGTGAAGACGACGCTCCTGTGAAATGGACGGACAGACGGATTGACTGAGAAAATGAGACACTCTGATTGTCAGACAAACTGGAAAGAGAAAATGTTGAGCAGGCACAGCCTCACATGCTTGATGAAGAGCTGGGCCAAGGTGTCCGGATCAGCTACGCATTTCTCCAGCTCACCCAGGAAATAACTGAGGAACAAAACACAGGAAAAAAAAAATCAATCAAAGCAACCATATGATATAAGAAGTAAAAACAAACACACACCTCTTGTGCCAGTCGTAGATCTGATGAATGTTTCCAAAAACAATCCTCTCTTTTCCTTTCAGGTCTTCAGGAACGGCCTGACTGGTCATTGTTGCCATGTAGCCCTACACATAGACACATCTTATAAAGGAACACTAATTTCCAAAATATTTAGCTGCTGGGAAGCAAATTATACTGAACTGCACCTTCACAATGAGTCCAAGATCTTCCACATATAACCTTTCAGTTTCTATCAGCTCTGTCAGCACATACCTAAGAGAAAAAGACAATTTGGTTGAATTCAATGGAACCAACGTGCACAAAAATAATACTGAGAATCATTTTGTGAAGAATGTGGAGGGTGACACTTACAAGCTCTTCTCAAAGGCAATGTTTCTTTCTTCCTCGCTGTCAGCAACCACAGACAACTGGCTACCAGCCTCTTCTGTCACGTTGTAGCTGTTGTCTTCATCTTGGAGAGTGTTGACACTGGATTTGTGGCTCTGCAATGAACATGGACACATTTTGTCATTTTGTCAAAATCATGACTAAATCCCAGAGAACTTTTTTATGGTTCTTGCAGATTTTTTTTGTAGCTGTATGAAATGTAGTATGGGGTCTGATGGATGGTTGGGATTTGTAAAGGAGGATGGGGTGCAGCGGATGTTGTGCGGGGGGTAACGGCATGGAGTGCTGTTATGTAACAAATGCCCCTAGTCACCTAAAAGCGATCTAATCTAATGTGAATTTGACTGTAATCCTCTTGACATACTGCAGTCTCACTCCATTCTGTTCTCTATCTCTGAACAGTGCTTCATAATCCCTCTGTTAAGTCACGATGTGGGTCAAATTTGCACTTTGCTGTTTGATCGCCTGCTAAACCATCAGACGTTTTGCTATTTAAATTGTCGCACTGAGCTGAGTTGTCCTTAAATGCTTTTAGATAAACAAGTTAAGATGCAATCATCTTCCAAACAGTGTACGGCTTGTATATGAATTATACTGCCCCCTAGAGGCTGAGGAACACACACCAGAATAAACAGCACGATGCCCATCGAATTATAGGCACAAATTGTTGTAAAATCTATTATACTCGATTTAATTATATTACTGTAACTTTTATAAAGTATAACACCGTAGAGATTTTTTTAAATTAAAATAAATATATTTAAAAATTGTTGGCGTTTTTTGTGGGGAGCGTATACATTTCCAGTAATTTTAAAGAGGAAAGATGTTTGGTGTGGAACTTTTGAATTCAACACTAGAAGAGATATTGTGAGTAACCTCTGACCTTGCACACTATGTTTTTCTGGGAAGTATCTACAAAAGGCGAGACAAACTCCACAAAGATCAATCAGCCTGTATGTCACCTTGCCTCAAGGCTCTAACTTGGATTCAAACCCCTCGCCCTCTTTCCCAACACTGACTGACCGCTTGATTACATCCAGATGCTGTCTAGAAAAGCCTGCAGGATTGATTCGACTCCCTCTCAGTACGGTTTAAAGTTACCAGACAGAGGTGAAATGTACATTTGGCACAATTAGCGAAAGGCGCAAATCCGAAACGGTTCACATGCAAATGCAACTCAGTGTTTGCATATTTGTGATTCATAGCCTGAGCGCTCTTGTTATTTGCTTGTATGTAGTATTACGATAAATCACCATTAGGACATGAAAGCTGAATAAATAAGTTTTTTTGATTGGTGAAGAAAAGCTCCATTTAATTTAAAACTGCTGGGAATGGCTTGTGCTGAAAGTCAAACGTGAAAGGTTCAGTAGTAATTGATGTCAAGGAAGTATGATGCTACTCGACTGTTTTAAGGCATATCAGGGAGGAGTTATGTTTAGCCTGGGTTGTTGTTACCCTATGTGGTATTGTGTAATTTTCCGTAACATAATAATAGAGATATTACAAGACTCTGTGCGTCTCCGCCTTGCAAGACGTCCGATAAGTCACCCTGATGAAAAGGCGGCAGAGGAGATGAAACTTCGTGACTCAACGGGCCATCTTTCCATACCTGTGCAAGAAAACACTAATTTTATCTTCAAATATTTCATTTCATTAAGTACACGTGTCAATAGAAACAAAAAACGCACCGCATCTGCAGAGGGGAAGATGGTGAAGTCGCCGTCGTGCGGTTCCAAAGGCCTCAGCTGAGCTCCACCGTGGGAAATATTCGATGGCTGCCGTCTACTGTCCGAAGCGGACATCTGCTTGTCGACTCGCCCCGCTCCTCCTCTGGCATCGGAGCTTAGCTTGCGGACGGGACTGGTGAGCCACTTCTTCAAGGCGCTGACGGGATGGCGTGATCCTCCGGAGCCGGGGCTGGAGCTGCCCGAGGCCTGGTGGGATGGCGGGACCAGCGGCGGGTTAACGATACCATCCACGGTCACCACGGAGTACGACTCTCCTGCAGGGGAACGGAGCAGTTAATTGTGGGAGTTGGTCTTCTCGGGTCACAAGCTTCAGACAGATTTCTGCACAAAAATGTTCAATTTCCTGTGCTGAGCCCGAAGTGAAACTGAAGTCGCTGCAACTGCTGTACCCATTGGTACAAAATTCAAATTACTAATACAGCTTTGCTCATGTGAGGAACATCTTTGAATCACAGGTGGAAATTCTACATGTTGTTTTGACTGTACATAGTATTTATCATAGAGCATGAAAAAAGAAAAGTTAAATATAGTGATGCAGCAGTACCAGTTCTTTTTTTTTTTCTTCTTCATGACACTCAACAAAGCGGTGATAGTTGGGTAAATAACTTTAAATATTGAACTTTAATGAACAAGCATATATTTACAATGACAGGATTTCACCCATATGTAAGAATTTTTATTTCGCAAAAGTTATCGCCCACCTTTGATAAACTACTTCACCGATGTCATAACCTTTGATTTAGAGAAGTTTGGGTGATGGTCTGCAACTTCTCTGCTTTAAACCTTCATCTGAACATCAAACATCAGCGGTCCTTTAAAGCCACGTGGATTCACCTTCAAGACTAATAAAAACAAATTCTTTCCCTGGGGGAGATTCGATGGTATCGGTTGTTCGCCAACTGGATTTCAGAAGAAGTTAGCCTGACCTGAACAAAACAATTGCGGTTCCTTTCTTTGTCTCCAATAGTCTGTCTTGAGGTTTTAGTCTATCCCGTACGGATTCGAAACACTTTCTGCCAGATGTGCCCAATCCAGCCCTGGCTAATACTATTATTATATTATTATAATTATTTGTATTGATATAATAATAAAAATAATCTATCAGCTGTTTTTTTTAAATAAATACAAGGCGTAGTTATGTGTTGTTTTTCAGCGCATTAAATATAAATGAAAACAGGCAAAGAATGTCAAAGTGGCATTTGCATCATTCTATTTTTCGGGGTTCAATTTGGGGTTGAAAATTGGACTGACCCAGGAAGTAGGGTCAATTTCAATTGACCTTACTTCCTGACCCAACTTGCTGTGTTGGTGCAATTTTTAATTCATCAGTTTTAAGAGTGTACGCGTCCCTTAGAAGAAAAACGTTTTAGACAACCCTTTAGTGATTTAGTGATGGTCACTGCAATGTCCAAATCACTGTTGAGGTGCAAGTCAGTGTTTTGCTTGAGGAGCTTATGTAACGGGTCATTTTCCCACAGAGCAACAGCTGGACGTCCATCCGGACCCGAGGGTGTCAGGAGTGCACGCAGGCACCGGCGCTGGGATTTCAACCTTGCATGCAGGCGCCATAGGCAGCAGCAATAATATGAAAGCTTTACCATGGCAAACTAAAGCTGATTTATGAGAGTTGAGCAGGTGGATTAAAAGGTCTTTGAGGGTGATTGAAAAAGACAACGGGGTAAAAACATTAGCGAGGACACAAATTTACTGATTAACATTTTTGTAGTAGTTTGCGCATTGTGTTGCTGCTGTAACTGTAATGGAGAATTAGAGATTCTGCATAACATGTGAAGTAGTGAATAATTTGCATGTGTGGAAATGTGAGGATATGCTAGGACGTCGCCTCACTACATATTTATCAGGCTCTGATTAGAAACTTCTAAGGGCGCCAAAAAAAAAAGCTCTTCATATATTACGCATATCATTTGTGAGTCATGAGGAGCTGATGCTGCTTCATCGTTTGCTCAGATGAAATGCTCATTTAAACTAAATCCTTGCCCAGGCTTCCTGTTGAGGCGGATGGATGGTTAATTATAACACATGACAGACTGACAAGAATTGCACTCTGTGGCAAGAGCTAATGACATTTGATTTGCTGTGGATGTCGTTTCTGCAGCTTGCTTATTTTGCAACATCCAAATCCCCAGATGAAAGTATAGTAAAAAATTCTGTCCCTTTGAGAGTTGTCATCCTGTTTTCTGCTTGAATGCAATGTTCCTCAAATAAACAAATCTGCACGAAGAATAAAGTTCAAATGTAGATCCGATTGATCGACGCGGTCTTTAAACTGTTTACGGCGAAACAAATACAAGTATCACTATCGCAAGTGATATTGAAAGACAGTTGCATAGTAGGCCTAAGTGTTCATCAAAGATGAGACAGCCGTTTTATTCCTAAAAATATATATATTTTGTATTATTGTAAGCCGCTGTTTCACGACACAAAGTCTGAACATTAAATGGGGAGTTTGTAGTAAAGCAACACAACAATCTATATTCTCAGCATCTATCCACACAGAACAGCTCTGTAATCACTCTGTGAGCAACTGCAACAACACTGGATTTAAGGGTCGAGGCAGTGATGGCACAAAAAGGGTGTGTGTACGTGTGTCTGAGTGTGTGCGCATGTTGGTGTGCGTCTTTGTGTTTAGTTGCTTTGGCTCCTAACCAGTGCTACAATATCAGGAGTATTCATTTCAGTTACCACACACAGAGTGTATACCCAATTACAGCAGAACAAAACATCAGAGTATACTAATGCCACTACTAAATATTGATGCAGCACAAATCATTTGTTTGCATACAAGAGTGAAGCTTACAAATGTAAATAAAATCTTTGTGTATAGGAATATGTGATTTTTCCAGATCTATTAGTGTTTCCCAGCCTTCATTGAGCTAAGTCACGCATTTTCCATATGGGGAAAAAAAAATATAACGGTTCACTACGCAACAAAAATGTGGCTACACAACTAGGATTAAGTATTTTTTTGAATGACTCAAACATTATCGATAAAACCAGCTCTGATAAGAGATTTTGAGTCAAGCATCCGCGTACCGTACCTCTCATATGGCCAAAGCAGCATCCGCATTTACGGAGCAGTTTTCTAAACAGGTGCTGACACCCGCATCCCCGTTGCCGGTGACCCCCTCTCATGACCATCCTTTGCCACTGGCACATTCAAAAGTCATATCCGATGCAAGCATAGTGATGGATAAACAATGACACGATATTCCGCCCGTAATCCCCTCAGGAAAAGACATACAGATTGTCCCTTAGTCCTTTTCCAAAATGCAGATGAAAATCAATCTAACTGTGGCCAGACAGAAAGCAAAGAGGGCTGACAGAGCGGGAAGGAGGGGTGGTGGGATATGCGATGAGGGTGGGATAACATGCTCACATGGCCGAGACGGCATCGCAATCCTAGTCCCGCCTCCTCTCACCCTCATTTGCTTCCCCACTATGATTTTACTGCTTCTGTTTAGTAAGTAGCACTGAAGTAGAACTACAAGACAACTTGAACATTGCTTGAGTTAACTAATGCAAATGTATGCAGCAACACATGTAGACAGACAATAAACACATTTTCTTTATCCTCTGTGAAAAACAACTAATACGACTGCAGTTTACCGAGTTGTGCATTTTTGCTTGCCTTCGCTGCTGTTTTTACTGCCCCCTGGTGGCCAAATCAGTCTCCATCATTACTTTTTTGTCTTCTATTTATGTTATTACGATCAAGCACTTAAACCACGTCCAAACTGTGTGTTCACACAATCCGATCCTCAGCTCACTTGCTTGCTTTTGTGACCACAGGTAGCAAAAAATCTCGAGTGGAAAAAGCAACAAGTGGAAATATCAGCAGCGATATGAGCTGGCAGGACTGAGGCGGGCAGATTTAATCTCAAAGGCAAGATTAAGTATTCATGACCAGATGATCTTCTGAGTACAGCTGTCCAGTCATGTGGCAGCCGGTAGTGTGATTCAAATGCACATAAACTCGCACGAACACAAACATGGGAATAGTCAGTGAAGGAAAAGATTTTTATGCATTGTTGATGATGCAACAAATGTATTAGTAATGTAAATGTTGTGTTATTATTATTATTATTATTATTATTATTATTATTATTATTATTACCATGGCATCCTGCAGTCATACTCCTGGTCCACTTGAAGTCCATCTTGGTATGTTGATTGTTGTCATTAGCCAACATTTTGTCTTTGCTGCAGTCTGAAATCTTACACAAAGAGCATGTGTGTCAAGAAATGTCGTTGAAAACACAAGTTCCCTTTTCTCTCAAAAAACTGTACTTAAAAATACATTTTGTGTAGTTCAGGGCAGAAATAAATGATGTCACTTTCAACTATATTTTAATCCCTAGTCACACCTTTCCAGTCTGCTATTTTTGCTTCGGTGAGAGTGGTTTCTTATCTTAACACCGGAATATCACTCTGACAGCACTTAAGAGCATAACAATTAGACAAGCAAAAAGGTAAGCTAGCATGATAGCCAAAGCAACAACAAGAGCGAGACAACAACAAATGACTTGTATAAACTTGTACAAATACTGTGTAGAATAATATGAAAGCTTTCAATTTGAATGTTTCCACAAAAACAAGTGCAACGGCTTTCAAGAGAGCTACTTTCTAAAAGCATCACATCATTTCACATAATTTACATGACAACGGAAAACTCACTTGATCAGTCTTGTGTCTTTTCACTTGTACTTTAGCCAAATTCTTCATTGTTCATCTCTCGTGCTCCTCATGGATGAATGTCCCCCTGCCTTCATCTCCAGATCTTCCTCACTCCTCGTATCCTCTATTGGTGGACAGGGACGAGTAAGACAAACATTTAGTTTCCGCTCTTAGAGAACAAAAGAAGAGAAGCTTTCTTCTTCTGGGTGCTCATGAGGACTGCTGGTCAGATGCACTGGGATGTCTCCTCGGGTCATTCTAGTTAGAGGGGGTGCGGGGGACTTGATGTGTTCAGACAGGCCCACAGCCCCCACGGGGTCATTCCCACAGCGGGCTTTTAAACTGTCACAGAAAACTTGACTAAGTATTATCATGAGCATTCATTGAAAATGTTAGCATGACAGTTAAGACAGTTTACAGTTGCCTTAGTGATTTCATATATACCATGTGGATAAATCAATAATATACTAAGTGGCCCTGAAAAGAAATGTCAGATTTTAGCCAATTTGGAACATTAATATTTGAGCAGCATATGCAGTAAAGTTTTTTTTTTTTCTTCCATACTGTGTTGTTTTCACCCATTCAACAGGAGCAGAAAGGAGGATAAAGGGTTCAAGTAACACTTTTTGAATCCAGGACAGGGCAGATGAGGTAATGATCTGAAAGCATTCTATTTTTTTCACAGAAAGAAATGGAAAGGACCCATTTTCCATGTAAAGTGTAACCTCTGACTCAGATTTCACAACAAACTTTGCTATGGAAATAAGATGAAAAGAAATGCTCCCTCCCAAAGACCAGCTGTTGTTTTTATCTTTATTATATTATATTTTAGTGGTAATAGAGTTAAACCATGATAATATGTAGCTGAATGTTAATCAAATTAGGCCTTAACTCTGGCTGTGCGCGCAGCAAGGAAAAGCAGGGCGCCGTCTTGTGGTGCATTTCAGATTAACATTTGGAAAGTTTTAAAAATCCATTGGATTGGAATAAATAAAGAAATAACACACAATAAAAAAAACTTAAAGGTATGAGAAAAATAATTATTTTAACATTTTTAAAATGCCATTTTTGATCACACTATTGTACTTGTTAGAGTCCATCACACTTAGAAGAATGCCCATTGCTGGAATTATAAAAAGAAAGGAGGACGAATTTTTGAAAGCTAAGCAAAAAAAAGGCCCAAGCAGCAAGTAATCCTTCCTATAAACGTTGAAGTAGGATGAGTTGAACAGACAGTGTGAAGACTCCTCCTCTCAGTTTCATGTCACCACGACAACATGTTGGATGGAAATGAGTGAAGGACATCCTTTCTGAGGCACTGCAGGAAACTAATTTGTCAGATGCTAGGCGTGAGTGCCGGAAGAGGCTGGAAGTTGCCCAAGTTGACGCACATGGTGTGATCTGCATTCGGATATCTGGTGACTTACACTTGCTGTTCATTACATCATATGGTAAGTTTGATATCTTTATGTGCATGGGATTAGATGACTGGATAGTTGTTGACGGACACCACTCTTGACTGAGGTTATTCTGAGCTGCAGGTTTATTCCTTATTTAGCAGGCATGTGGGCTCAGCAAGGCTTTTAATTCCTGATCCAGTTACTTAACCGTGAGGGCCCTCACATGGCTACACCCACCCCATGACAGCCAGGTAATGCAGTGCTAATCCCTGACAGGTGGACTCTTGCTACCATGAACAAACCATTGTGCTTTTTGGGCCTCACTGTCGGATTGTGATGGTTGTCTTCACCTTGGCGGCATTATTCCATTCCGTGTGTGATTCCTTGGTAGATGTAGCCAGAAGGTAGAGCATCATCTTACCTGGCTGTTGGGAAATGGCCACTGCAGCGGAGGACCCTCACTTGGGCGCAGGCCCCGACGAGGAGGACGAGTCTCAGTCGGGGTGGGACTCAGACAGCATCTTGTCCGATGACTCCGTGCTGCCGGACTACACGGCGGAGACGTCGGACGGGCGGACGGCATCCACGCTGTACCAGGCGTGCGCCCGCAATGACCCGGGCTCTCTGCGGAGGGTTCTGGAGAGAGGGGTGACGAGAGATGAGGTCATGGACTTGGACATTAATAGCTGGGTAAGGATCTTTAGCATCATTAGGAAAATGAGGATCACAAATTTAGAGATTCCATTTTGTTCAGATGCTTACTTTAAACTCATGGTACATAGAAGATAGACTTTGGTTGCTGCGTATAATTGAACTCGAGCAGCATAATGATCTTCTTGGATCCTATGAACTACTTCCTACAGAATGGCTTGATGGTGGCTTGCTGCAAAGGATTCGTAGACATTGTATACACTCTTAACACCTGCCCCTATATAGACATCAATCATCAGGACAATGAAGGCAACACGGCACTGATGATTGCATCCCAAGCAGGTAAGTCCCAACTCATTTATGGCTAATACATTTTTATTCAGATATTGGTTCTAATTGATGCTTTTCAATCTCCAGGTCATGTCAACACGGTCATGTACCTGCTGAATTATTACCCTGGAATAGACACAGAAATAAAAGACTGCCGTGGCTTCACGGCTCTCATCAAAGCTGCGATGACGGGTCGCGATGATGTCGTTGCTGCTCTTGTTATGGCCGGTATGCAAGTAGGATGAAGATTAAACGCGCATTTTGTGATCTTCACATCTATAGTCAACACTCTTGCTGCTCTCTGATGACACAGATCATTTTTAAAAGGTCGCCATTATCCCATTAACCCCAAAACAAACGTTCAGTTCCAGAATAGCCCGGCCAGGCTGTTGAGCTGTCCATATTTTAAGCCAGCTAATTTTGTCCACCACAGAATGACGCCAGACCGGTTTAAGGGATCATTCTGAACACCAAACAAAATCCACCTGTAATCAGCGATTTTCTAATCTGGAACCTTTTAGATTAGCTACCGTAAATCTGCCTTTGTAAAAATAATCAAGATCAGTTTTAATTAACAGTGTCTGAGAAGTATTACTTTAGCAACATGTTTATTATTGTGATTGTAAGTTGGCAGTGCGAACTCCACTAGGTCATCCCGACAGCTATGTTAATTTATTTGCTTACACAATTTTAGCCGTGACATTAATCTTGCAGTTAATCTCCCGCTCCTCTTTTTTGCGCAGGGGCTGACATCCATGTGACAGACACCACAAGAGGAAAATGCGCTCAGGACTGGGCGCTAAAAACAGGTCGCTATGAGACAATGCAACGTCTACGCCGCCTCAAAATGAGGCCAAAAGCTGAACAGTTTTGTGAAAGTTACATCCCGGAGTGGCCTGAGCTCAAGGAGCGGGTCGCAAAGGCCCTGGCGGAAAAAAGCGCCCGGGAAAGAATCACCCATCACATTAAGAACACATTTGGATTCCGATTTCCTCACGACCCCGAGGACAACGGAGTCATGGACCACATGGTGCGCATGACCACCAGTATCCACAGCCCCCTCATTTCCACCGGGTGTCGTCCACTGTGTCCCACCAGCCCCCCCGAGGTGGGCAAGAGGCGACTCGCCGTACCGGAGCTGATGATGAAACACTCCGAGAAGGAACTGGAGGAAAGTTCTGTGTGCCACAGTGACAGCTCCGTGTCACACGTCATCCCCTCACTTCACTCGGCCGACTCCATCGCTACAACGTGCTGCGCCGACACCGACAGGAGGGGCAGCATCTTATCAATGGCCTCCACCACGGTGGCCTCCAAGTTCATCCCCCGAAGTATGGCCAGGAGGAACAGCGTGTTCCCCTCAGGGTGCATCCCCCAGATTAATATCAACAGACCCACAGAGCCCACGCCAAAGAAAGAAAAGAAAAAGAAGAAGATGGAGAAAGGCTATCTGGAACCACCAAAGTGGAAATATAAGGAGCTCAAGGAGGAAAAGAAGAAGGAGAAAAGGGAGAAAGAGAAGAATGAGAAAAAAAAAGAACGGGACAGCACAAAGAGCAAAAAATAACGTGTTTCATCAAGCTTTATGAAACCAAAGTTTTTATATAATCACCCCTCAGGGCTTCAAAAACGTCATTCTTGATTGATGGTAACTGCAAACAAGAGCAAACACTGTTGTGAAACCTCAGTTTTTTTGGATGCCATAGTTTGTGTACAGTTCTGTTTATGATTTTTTTTTTTCCATCCAACTTATATCCCAGTATTCATTCATCTGATTAATTTTCTTTGAAAACGGCTGTCATTGCTCCGGGTCATGTAATTCTCAGGGAATAGAACTGAGCTCAACTGGACTGCCTCGATTTGCATTAGCTCCAGTGGAAAATATTTATTCAGGTTTTCAATGATTTGATTTTAAGCACTTTTTGTAAAACAAAACCAAGGTTCCATTATAATACATTCAAATCCCATCTGTCTTACAGAACATGACAATTTTTTTTTCTTTTTTTATTCACTTTGACACAACCTGTGAATCCCATGATTATAGATTCCGTTTCACTGGTGCTAATTTATGCATCTAGCCAGTTAAATTATATCTACCTCATGAGTTCAAAAGGCATAGACGTGACTAAAGCAGATGGGTGAAGTATGGTGAGCTAAAACGTATTTATTCATTTTCTATTCAGCTAATTAAAAATATATATTTATATTATAATAATTATTTTAAAAATGTAATGAAAATACACAAGCTACAAACTAATAATTTTTATAGTCTAATTGCATAATTCTCTAATTAATCCGATTATGAATATAATTAAATTTTAAAATGAATTCTTTCCATGCACATAAAATTAAATTTGCATACATATTTTCCAACTTTATTCACCACATGTCAATTTTTAAAGTTATATTTGGTACATGGGCATAATGTTTTCGCATCAACATATACTGGACTATGCATCATATTGTATCATGTACATCTGTTTAATTGGCTGATTTACAAAAGTATTTTCCTGAACAATGCAAAACATAAATATTGTAAATATGTAGCAAACTTACATTAAAATTGAAGATGACTGACAGACATCCTCAAATGATTAGAATTTGTTTTAATTCATTTATTATGAATTAATTGACTGACAGATAGATAGATAGATAGATAGATAGATAGATAGATAGATAGATAGATAGATAGATAGATAGATAGATAGATAGATAGATAGATAGATAGAAAGAATTTGAGTTGTTTTTTATGCTTCCAAACAATCGGTTTGTTATACTGCCTGGAGGAGGAGGATTTCATGTCATGCGTCTTCATCTCATCTCATGTTAGCTAACCAACTTAGTTAGCAAAAATGTAGTGAAACGCTGCGCTGTTTATTTATTTTTCCATTCATCATGGCGAGTTTACACATAGCGCTAGTGTTCGTCATCTGTATGGTCGTGCACAGAAGCTGTGAAGGTGAGTTGCATCTTGTTGTTCTTCAGTTCCGTATCTACATTGAGGCGTTCGCCGCTAGCAGCATTATGCTAGTAGAGTTAGCCTTGTCACAAGATTGCCACTCTCGCACTTATTTTTGTTTTTCAAACTGTATTCACATGACTGTCACTCACCTCGGTTGTGCATTCTTTCAGCCACTCGGTTTAAAAATCACGTAATTGTGACGTTTCGTTCGTTAGTTGAGTTATCGCGTTGTGGCGAGCTTCGAGTTTGTTTGTGAGATGTTTCTTACCGTTCAGTCTCATATTCTTTCCTAAACTCTTCGTATTTGTCTAGTAAAAGTCAAGCCACCTTATTTACAGCAGGTGAAGCGCCCGTAAATCCTTGTGGAGCATATTCGGTGGCGCCTAATTGTGCCGATTATTTTGACAAACCCAAATGATAATCAGGGAATAGACTTGTATCAATAGTCATGTTACAAAAAGATTGTAACATACTTTAAGTCAAGCAATTCCCCAGTACTTTTCATTCTGATTTAAGGCAAATAGCAGATTACACCTTGGACTGATCACCAATCCCAAGGCACTTAGAGCAACATCATTAAACCATTCACACTCACTTAGTGAGAACTAAATCACTTAGCTGGATGATAATAGCTTAAACTCACAAACGTGACTTTTTGAGGCATATTTTGTAACTCGACAGCTTTTGATCATGCCTCCAACTGTCTCCACAGCCCTTCTGTGCAACTGCACCACTGCAGAGTGTGTGAGAACGAGCGGCTTCCGGTGTGAGACAGACGGAGCCTGCGTGGCCTCCACGGCCCTCATCGACGGTAAAGAGCATCATCTTCGCGCTTGCATCAGCAGAGACAGACTTGAACCTCCCGGACAGCCCTTCTATTGTAAAAGTGCCGAGGGCCTGGTCAACATCCACTGCTGCTACACTGACTACTGCAACAACATTGACCTCAAAGTGCCATCTGGTGAGAACAAAAACCAAGTTTGCATCTTTAATGGACACTCGGGAAAATAAAGACATAATGTCCTAAACTAACTCATCCCACACATATTCACGGCAGTCTGCTTGATTATGTAATGACTTCTGCAAAGGATGAGATGATTTCATCAGCGCTTGTTTGTTTTGTTGACTTGTGCTCTACATACTTCTACATAGTGGAATCACAAACTTTTTTTTAACTTGAAGTTGAGCCTACATGTAAAAATGTGTTGACCAGTGTAATTTAATTTCCTGTCCTTAGCAACCGCCCAGCCAGGTTCCAACGAAGCTTTCCGGCCAGGTGGGACGTGGGGGCTGCTGGAACTGGTGGCTGTGACTGCAGGGCCGCTGCTCCTCCTTTGTCTTCTGCTGCTGCTCGGTGTGCTCGTGTATCAGCACCAGCGGAGGACCTGCGGCCATAGACAGAGGCTGCAGGTGGAAGACCCCTCCTGCGACCACCTCTTCATGCCCAATGACAGGAGCCCGCATGACTTCATTTACGATCTGTCAACATCTGGTTCCGGCTCAGGTCGGGGCAAAGTGTAATTACCGGACCGCAAGCCGACTTTCATGTGCTCTGTTCACAGGGTTTCTTTTTTTCCTCCTTCTGTTCAGGCCTGCCTCTATTTGTCCAAAGGACCGTCGCTAGAACAATTGTCCTCCAAGAGGTCATCGGAAAGGGGCGCTTTGGCGAGGTGTGGCGAGGGCGTTGGCGTGGCGGCGACGTGGCGGTGAAAATATTCTCCTCCAGAGAAGAGCGCTCTTGGTTCCGTGAGGCTGAAATCTATCAGACCATCATGATACGACACGAGAACATCCTGGGCTTCATTGCAGCTGACAACAAAGGTGCACATCGCTCAAAAGCTTGAAGGTTCTGCTCTATTTCCCAGCTAGGTCCGTTAATGACGTGATCAATTATCGTCTGTCTTGTTGTAGACAATGGCACATGGACTCAGCTGTGGTTGGTGTCCGACTACCACGAGTACGGTTCCCTGTTCGACTACCTCAACCGCTACTCCGTCACATCTGATGGGATGATCAAACTGGCGTTGACTGCTGCCAGCGGCCTGGCACATCTGCATATGGAAATACTCGGAACGCAAGGTGCACCCAGTTTTTTGTCAGGGGAACATTTAGTGCGTAATTCTTGATTGGTAATGAACATAAATTATTTTGTAGGCAAGCCGGGCATCGCCCATCGTGACCTGAAGTCTAAAAACATCCTCGTGAAGAAGAACGGCACCTGTGCCATCGCCGATCTCGGTCTAGCCGTCCGGCACGACTCCGTCACAGATACTATCGACATTGCTCCCAACCAAAGAGTGGGAACCAAGAGGTGGGTCAGCCAAAGGAAATACTTTTGATCACCGATTAAAAATCATTTTTCCTTCCAGGTACATGGCTCCAGAGGTGCTGGACGAGACAATCAACACGAGACACTTTGAGTCGTTCAAATGTGCTGACATCTACGCTTTGGGACTGGTCTACTGGGAGATTGCGCGTCGCTGCAACAGTGGAGGTCACAGGATTTTTTTTTTCTTTCAACTCAAATTATCCTACTTCTGTGCTCACAGTGCCGCTTTTAACTGTGCTAGCAGGTATCCATGAAGAATATCAGCTGCCATACTACGACCTGGTGCCCTCAGACCCTTCAGTTGAAGACATGAAAAAGGTGGTGTGTGACCAAAAGATTCGACCTAACATCTCCAACTGGTGGCAGAGCCACGAGGTAATGACACAACCTCTTCGGAATGTTCAGACAGCCACGCTCAAGATGGAGCTAATGCTTTTAAGCATAACCCACGCTAGTTGAATGAATAGTTTTCCACGATTGTTTAACATTTCTGTAGACTAGCATGATTTTATCATATACAATCCTGACATTTTTTTTTTAACATTATCTGCTCTTCCTTCTGTTCCAGGCTTTGCGGGTTATGGGCAAAATAATGAGGGAGTGTTGGTATGCCAACGGCGCTGCCCGCTTGACTTCCCTGCGCATCAAAAAAAGCTTGTCCCTGCTTACTGTCAAAGAGGACATTAAAGTCTGATGTGAAATCAGCCAAACGTTAAGAAAGAGCTCATGGATGTGTCACATCTACAAGTTAGCCTTCCTCAGACGCACTTCGAAAATGTGACACTGTTAATCACGACTGCAAAGGTTTTGTGAGTTTTTTAAGGCACTAGAATCCAAACCCTACCTCGCCTACCCAGAGACAGGTCCCTTTTTGCTCATCCTGAGACTGTCCCTGCACTTGTAAGCAATTAATGACACCGAATGTATTGTGATTTTATTTTTTTTTTAAATACTTTGAAGGTGTTGGCAAGTTTTTCTGAGAAGCAAATAACGCATGTGATTCCACAGTAGCTGTAAATGCAACCAGGCAACATCCTTCAGGTCTTTGGACATTGTTTCTCACACAGTAGATAGTAGTCAGACATGCACCCAAATGCAAGGATCACATAAATTTTGTTTTAAATTTCATCTCATAGGATACTCCTATTTCTAACCTGTTGACTGTATAGTACAGAGGTGGGTAAGCACTTTCTAATAAAGTCCTCCTAGGCACATATTTAAAAAAATGACACAAAAATGGCCCCACATGTTCCCCACCACGGTAATCATCATTTTTTTGTGCATATTTATGTGGAACACTACTTTAAATCTCAGAAATATTTTGGAGAACAGGCACACTTTTGCTGTAATGTTTATTTCTATTTGTCTGCTTATTGAACAACCCCCAAAAAGGCCTCATGTGCGTTACTACTGAGCTTGCTGCTTGGCTTACCGTCATCTGTAACAAACATGCCACTGTACACAAACTGTCAATGTATCTGTTTTTGTCATAAGCACTGTAAAAGCTTGTCAAGTTATACATTTGGATGTTAAAAGCGATAATGAAAGACGAGGTGTTTTGTCCACATGTACTTACCTTCAATGTAAACAGTCGGTGTTGCATCCTCGAGGTATTTACCATCTGAGCCAAAATAAGTTAATGTAGTTGTGATGTTTCTGTTTCTTAACCACAAAGAACCTCAAAACACAAACTCTTAAAGAACATTTATTGCTCTTTACCATTGACAGCAGTTAAATACAAAAACTGCATTTCCATGACAAGTGTGACTCATTCTTTGCTTATCCACAGACGGAAGAGAATGGCTCTATATAAACCTAATGCAACATAAATAAATTCAGAAACGTAGAAATAGTGTTTCAAATGACAAAAAAAATCATGTTTGACCATTTCTATTTAAGTCTTGGACCCCTTTGCAAAAAAAAAACAATTTCACAGCGCTGTGTAGAGTACGGTAATACAAATCCCTTTTAATATAGTATGTGTAACAAAACAGATAGTAGTCTTTCAAATGTCAAATCTTTTAAAAACTGATGCACAATGCTACCAAACTTTGTCATAATTGTCTTTCGTGAGTCTATGAATGCACGGTTGGTGAAGCTGGTAGATCGGAAGGTTCATTTTCTATCAAACACATCGCAACCTCAACCTGTTAGTTCATACTTAACTTTAAAAACTTACTTAAAACCTCAATTTTAGGCTGATGATACAATACAATCGATGCCTATATTTTTGTATAACACAAGTAGGGGGAGGGGTCATACTAATGCAAGAATTTACTTCACTGGTTTCTTTTATATCAAACAAATTTTTTTAGGTTCTTTACCTGACATGTTTCGGCGGTTTCTTCCGCCGAAACATGTCAGGTAAAGAACCTAAAACAATTTGTTTGATATAAAAGAAACCAGTGAAGTGATTAAAACAAGGAAAAACAAGATGAACTTAGTACAATTAATGCAAGAATTTGTTTTCCTTTAGCTGGTATCTGACTATTGTTCAATATTGAAAAGAGCATCCTGTAACTGTTATTGCATCTTATCTGCTTTGTGAGGTCAAATTTGGCACAATTGACAGGAACTGTGTTGCCGCAATGTTGTATTGCTCACGTCATAAAAAACGTAGTGAACTTGTATTTCTGCACGGATGAAGAAATGTGACTAGGAAAGACGGGATCATTCATTTTGCTGTCAAAAGCTCCCGACCCCTCCCCCTACATTCCCTCACATCACTTCTTCCTCCCTTTACTCCGGCCTCACCCCTCGTGTGAACTGTGTTCGCCTCATGCGGTGCCTAAGGGCAGAAAAATGAAAACCATTACTTTGAGTCACTGTGCGGTGAAACACTTGGCTTACCCTCATCTCTATTGGTCAGCACGAGCGCCTGGAGGATATCAGAGAGGGAGACGATACCCTTGACCACATCACGCTCGTCCACCACTACCAACCTGTGCACCTGGTTGACACATAAACAACTTTTAACTCACTGGAATCAGTGAGAAAAAGAAAAATCTCCGCTGATCTTACCTCAGCCTCTACCAGTCTGTTGATGATGGCCTCCAGCGTCTCGTGGCGATTGCAGGTCAGCACGCCTTCAAAGTACTGAGAGCGGTGCTGCAAGGCTTTGGTCACGGTCAAGTCAAGGTTGTTGTAAGTCTTCTCGGCTGCCAGATTCTGCGGGGAGCACAATTTGATGATATCAGCACTTTTGAGTTGACCCATGGCCACACTGATGTCGTTTGAACAGAAAGCAGTATGTCTTATTAAGAGTAGGTCAAATAAATGTTATCATAATATATAGTATGACTAAAGATGAGTGTATGAGATGGAATAAATCAACATGGACAACTGCAAACTTACAATGACATCAAATTTGGAGTAAATGTCCACCACTCGACCTGCACGAGAGAGAAGGTGTCAGTGATTAACAACACTGCAGAACCAGTGCCAAGTTCAGTTGCTAAGTGACGAAGTCCTGCTTGGCAGTGCGGACCTTTTGGCATTCAATGATGTTTCATCAAGCGGCCCACCAACCTTTGTCGTCCACCACGGGGAGCGCAGACACTCGCTGCTCTACAAAAATACCCAGCGCCGTGTACAAGGGCGTATCTGTGCGCACCACTGCTATGTTTCGGAACGTCCCGATGTTCAGCGCCTCCAAAGTTTGACCCAGGAATGTCGGTTTAGGCATCTCTGATATCTGAAAACAATAACAGGCTTAGCTGCCAAACTCATGCTCCTATGGCCGAGGTGAACCCAAAAGACGTACAAAGAGCTTCAAGAACTTCAGGATCCGCTTGTGTGTGAGGATGTAGAGAGTGTTTCCCGTCAGGGGGTCGATTACTGGCAGTCTGTGGATCTTGTTTTTGAGCAGCGAAGATACGGCGTCATACAAGCTGCAACATAACAGGAGTGAAGGAACACTGTTCAAGGTCAAGTGAACTCAGGTCACTCAGGTCAAGTGAAAATATGCCTTCTAAAATTGAAGGATCACAGCCAAGTGTTGTTAACAACCCTGCCAAATTGGAATGATTAAAATAATTGCCAAGTATATAAAATGAGCTATAAAACTCAAGCTCTTGAGTCAATCAAAAAAAATTAAAACACAAACAAACCTGGCATTAGGTGATATGCTAACCAAGGGCTTAAAAGAGTCTTGAAGATACAATTCTGTTCAAATAAAAGCAAAACATGTCATGATTATTCAAAAATAAAATAAATTATTTAAGTGTTTAGTAAAAACTCTCACCTCTCCATGTTTCTATTTTGTGCTCCTCCAACTCATAAATCTGAACCTGAAAATTAATTCACATTAATAGAAATATGTGATTCAATGTCACTCACACACCACGGCTGTATATCTACGATCTTACCAGAGGGGATTTATAGTAGCGATGAAGGATGTTAATGAAGTCTGTGATGGTTAGCATGCCTGTAGACAGCATTTGGTCATTTTTTTGTTTAGTTTTAGACAGACACAAAGTATGTGATATAGATATATAATCTTACCAACAAAGCACTGCTTGTTACTGTCCCATAGGGGAGCTGCCCTCACCCCATTGGAAACAAGGGCAAAAAATGCCTTCTTCACCTGTTAAAGTAAAGGCGACAATTTTCCACACGGGTTCCTCTTCGGTCTGTGATATTGATCACCTCGCCCGATTCAAAAGTCAAAACAGGATTTTATCTGACCTGGAGGGATGTGTCGAAAACAACCAATTTGGAGCTGGTGGGTACGAGATCATAACAGCGATGGGACTTCATGAACCTGGTGTACACATTGCGCTCAGGATCTGAAGGGATGAGTGAGACAGGGGTGAGAAGCATTTTAAATGTCATCATTATGCAATTTAGTCTCCTACCTTCAATCACTGGATCCTTTTTGTTGTCAAGCTCTTCCACAGTTGCCGGTATCTGAAAGAAACAACATTGTCAGTTTTGAGAGGCAGTATTATTATTATTATTACTATTATTAAACAAATTATTATTATTATTATTATACAAATTATTATTATACAAATTATTATTATTATTATTATTATTATTATTATTATTATTATTATTATATCTGTCTTTAGAGATGCATCACTTTGAATTAAACAACAAAGGAAATTGCACTGGCTGCTTTACTAAGAAATGCTTCGAACTCCAAGCTAATGGTTAGCATGAATCTGTCAAAGCCTGTTGACAATACATCATCCTTACAAGAAAAGGGCTCCAAATCTGTCTGTCCAACAAAACTAAAGAGACATTTGGGTCCCCCACTAAACTAATTTCAGAAACAATGCGCTACATAGATGTCACAATAATGTCACATATGGAGTTAGCTTCTTGGCAGTGTATTGCAAATAGTTTGTTAGCATCGTTGCTAGTGTTAGCATGTTTCAGACTGCAGCGCGAGAAAGGTCGGAGAAATAGTAAACTGGAAAATATAAAAGTTGGCCGACGGACTTACACACTCCATATTCTAATCGCGTTGTCACGTCTCCTCCTCAGCCAGCTGGGTCGTGTGACAAGCAATTCCGGTGCATCAGCTACGAGTCGAACTGGAGAGCATCGTGAATGGCCGACAGGCAATTACCGTAATACTAATACAGCTAGCGCAGTGAAAATAGCACGTCAAAGATTGTTGAGCCTGACATGGGACTTTACGGTAGAGCCTACGCAAAGAAAATGAAACAACACATTTTTATGCCAACCTGTTTCACAGAAGTGTATTTTGTTGGATAAACATTAATTTAAAATATGCAAAAACTACAGTGTAACTTTAAGACAATTTGATACTTGTTTATTGTCTAATAAAAGAATATATATAGTGTGTGTGTTTTTTAGTTATCTAATATTAGTAACGCCCTTAGACACTGCTCACTTATTGGATGGCCATGCAGCTTTAAGGCTACATTTGATTGGTTTAGCATACAATTCCATATTTATATGCACATTGTAAGGGCAATTATTATTAACATAATTATGTATATATATTGTGCAGTTCCAATATTTATGTATACATATACAGACACACATCGATAGTACAGATGGTCTGTGTTTCTTTAAGTGTATTGTGGGAGGATTTTTTTTTTTCATTGCATGTGGCCACCTAAACAAAAATGTGAAACAAAAACACACATCAAATGAGTAACAGATTTTATATACAAACTGTTTACAGCAAGATTTTTTTGCATGAACGCTGACCGTCATCGGTATGTTGGCGTCCAAGTTGTGTACACCATCATCACCACTGTCAACACCCATGAGATCAAGTTAACAGATGGAAGAAACCCTGTAAGAGCACCTTTGGTCATGAAGGGAACCATATGTGGGAGTTTTGAAAATGTGTAAGGCACAAGACAGAATTGACCAGCCAGCCTCTGTCCATCACAGGACTACTTATTCCACCAAGCACTTGATTAAAAAAAAAAAAAAAAAAGAGATATTACAAACTGTATGAGGAAAAAGTTGAATATGTAATGTGATGATAGTCCACATACAAGTGTATGTTAAGGCAACAAGATCCAAGAAAAACTAAATGCAAACATTGCATCTCAAGTGTCTTGACAGTGATTATTAAATCCAGAGTTTAGATTAAATCACATGCATAACACAGGTTCATTAAACCTTGAAAGCATGACAAGTTCATAAACAATAAAGCCAACTCATCCCATTGTATTTTACAAAGACGTCCAAATGACTTGTGATAAATTACCTCTATGAACTGCTCTAAACTAACGGGGCACGCAAAAGCCTGTATCACTCCAAAAAAACAAAACAGCAAAACCCATTCTATTTAGATTTGACTAAAAGCCATATGTAGCTAAAAGCAATGATATTTTTCCAACCTATACTAAATTGATCTGAGGGTTCCATTAACAGCTTTGTAACTGGTGATGGGAAAAATTTGAAAAAAACTGTAGGGCAGCAGACTAATCTGCTCAGCAGAAAATCTCACAGGAGAGTAGGCTGAATGTATAAATAGCTTGAAAGAAAACTGATAAACATTACACTGGAAACAAGTGTGGAAAGAGTGTTTTGTAAAAGCTCGTAATAAGAGCATCCGCCACTGTGACATGATCAACCAGCACATTTACAGCAAAAAAAAAAAACTGGGGCTCCAAAACTGTCAAGCCGCCAGCACCACGAGACACCAACCACTCCTAAATAACACAAACCAATGTCATCAGGCATTCACAAATAATTATCATTACAAGGGAACTTTGTACGCGGCGAATTAGGATCGGAGCTAAAATCAAACCCACTCGAGAACATTACTATTTCAAGCAAATGTCCAATGAAGGTGCTTCTCTGCCTGAGCTTCTTTTGGTGGAATAGTTTAATGTGAATTGAAGATGGCAGCACTGCCGGGAGGAGGTGGGGGGGGGTTCTTGTTGGTGAGGTCGTCGTCGTTGGTATGCTGGTGGAGCTGTGCACCTCCTGGCTTCAGCAGGTGACTTTGACCATGTCCTCAATGCACTTTTACATCACGGCACACTTTTTCTCTTCCGGCGGGGCATTCCCGTCGGCTTTCTCCATCTCCAGTATGATTCGCTTGAAAACCTCCACGGCGGTCTGTAACACAGGAAGAAGTGAGAAAGAGCCCAAGTATGCACAGAGTGCCAATAGAGTTGTGCATAAAAAGATGATGACCTCGTTCTCCTTGGCTGAGGATTCCATGAAAGCAGCACCCCAGGAATCAGCGAGCTTCTTTCCCTCCTCTGGCTTTATGACCCTGAGATCCAACAAAGTGAACACTGGTTATGAAACTAAAATGGCACACAGATGAGAACAATATTGCATGTTAACCCAAACTTTTCTTCCTTAGATATTCCACTTTACAAAGCTGCTCCAAATAAAATTATTTCATTCTGTGCATATTACTCTAAAGATAAAAAAGACGACTGCAATCCCGCAAAAAAAATACAGATTATTATACTGACATAGTAAATCCACTGAAACATTTTCAAAACAAATGTTCAAGAATTGTGCTTACCTTTCCATGTGGAGATCTTTTTTGTTCCCAACAAGAACGGTTGGAACCCTAAATAGAAAACATTCACGGTGCAAGATTTAAAAAAATAATCAGAGGCAGGGGAGGGGGGTCAATTTTGGGAGTAAAGATTTAAGATAACTTACTGAATCTTTCCAACCATATCTAGCAGCTTGTCGTGGAGAACCTGAACGACCTCAAAACTAAGACAATATACACAGCTCATTTATCACACTGTAAATGGCTCAATGATACAAAGTCTGATTTTAATTCATCATGCTGTTTTTGAGATGAGGATGAGCAATGAACACAAAGTAAAAAACATGCTTTAAAGGGAAGGTTTATTAAAATTCCCAACTACGTTTGCAACTTCATACCTTTTCATGGATGTCACAGAATAAACAAGGACATAGCCGTGGATGTCCATTGAGTGGGACTGGGGAAAAATTGAGTATTCATCCTACAAATGAGAGCATGTCAAAAAAATTTGAATATTGCTGCAGTATATAGGACAAAATGGCGCTGATTAAACAACTCACTTGTCCAGCAGTGTCAACCAGCTGAAGATTGAAGTCTTGACAATTGACGCTGACCATTTTATTGAAGGCTGGGAAAGGAAATTCAGTTTACACAGTATTCATATAACAATAGCACATTTCCTCATATAGACGCCTTCACAACACATTACACCGCTATGTAAACACCGTAGACAAGTAAATTACAATAAAAAAAAGTACTGTACAATATATCAGTTCTATACTGCACAGTGAAACTTACTGTTTTCAATTGTGGGGTCATAGGAGTCGACAAACTGTCCTTCCACAAATTGTATTGTGAGAGATGACTTTCCTGCAGAAGAAAAATGGACATGTGACTTGTGCTTTAATAACAGTATTTAACACACAGACTATGAAAAAACATGTTTCGCAACTAGATTATTTCCAAAATATCAGATAATCACGTGTTTAACTTTTGAGAATGAAACTAGAGTTGTTAAATAGTGCAGTAAATGAGGAGCACCACATTGTAAGACTTGATAGGGATCAGCATGGGTTTTTTCCTCTCTGGTATTTGGGTCACTTACATATAATTTGATCAATAGTTGGTATTGTTATGAAGACATACGTGGTGGGATTTAAATTTAAAAGTCAATTTTACTGATATGAGCATTTAAATTAAAATCGTATTTAATGAGTATTCAACTCAAATCGTTGCTATGAAGCTGTTATGCACGTTTGTCTTTACCGGGATGGAAGAACTATATATAATATCATATTTTTTTTCCCCCATTCAAGAAGAAGGAAACTTGTTCAGATTACATTTGGATTGGACTGCTTTAATGTTGTGTATTAATCTCTTGAGTGCCTTAACTATTCTAGCCTTAAATATGGAATAATCAGTAAGTCAAGTTTTTGAAAATAGGAAATCAGGCATGGCTGTTTCTGCATAGAAGATATTTTAAGGTGTAATACCAAAACTGATTCATTAGAAGAAATACGTGGTTTAATCGTTGTTAATCGAATTTCGTGAAAATGACTCACTTATTTTGAGACACGATTTGTTATGGAAAATAACTGTGCTTCACCTTGCCTAACAGGAATGCCACTGATGTTTAATCTTAAACAAGGCTCCAGCCGAAGGTCTATTTAATAGTTTTGTGAGCGGAAATAGTACAAGTGTAATGCAAACCCCCCCCCCCCAAAAAAACAGGGCGCGTGTTGCTGAGGTCAGCCTGACACAAGGAAAACAAAGCCAGGACCTTAGCTTGATAGCAAGCTAGCTGGCTTGCTAACTAGCACAGCACGAGCTCGGAGCTTTACTCACCTACAGATCTGTAACCGATCACAGCAATCTTCCGGTACTTTGGCTGCGGCATTGCGGCGGAGACGGCGTTACGTTTCAACTATGTAGAACACGGAGCTAGTTTAACGCTCTAAACTAACTTTTAACGCCACATTCGGCTTGCGTCACGTGACAACAACAAACTTTGATGGAGCTCGCTGTTGGGCCTATACCAGTTCGAAGCAGTTTCACCACAGGAAGTACGCCTTGTACTTTTAGAAGAGGGAAAATTCTTGCTCTCAATTTGGTACAGTCTGCGATATCGATCGATGAGTCGAAATCTTTAAACGATCGCCCGAACTTGAACAGTTTACAGATCCCCTTTGTTTTCCTACGCGGTTACAACCAGCAGGTTATAGTAACGGAAAGTATAAGCACACAGTCGTAAAAAGCAGCTCTTACGTCACTCATAGTGCAAAACTACCACACGGCACCGGGGGTCGCTCACGTTGCCCTGCAACCCAATGACACCGGTCTTTGGAACCGCTTTCAATTCGACCTTTCTAGACAGCACAAATACCAGAACAACGTGTCAGGCTCGGGTCAGAGGTGACAAAAATACTTACGGAAGAGGATTAAAAAAAAAAAAAAAAAAGCGGGTGACAGGATTCTGACTTTTTTTCCCCCAGAATTCTGACTTCAAAGTGATAATTCTCACTTTAAAGTCAGACTTTTCAGAAAAAAAAATATAGACAATAAATAATCAATATATACACGTTTCCACTAAGGGAAAGGTCACGTCTTGTTGTAAACAGCAAATGCAAATTTGATGTTTGATGTGGGTTGTATGTCTTTTTATGAATATTTATACGGCACTCGAAATTGTGACCGGAAGTAGTTTGGCGCCCGTAGTTCTGCCGGTCGGGAATGTCGTCGTCATAAATCCAAACAAGCAGATGCAAAAACCGAATAACCTCACTCGTCGCCCTCGCTAGGCATAGGTAATATGGTAATACTACACATGTACGGGGAGTTGACTCATTTAAGTGTCGGTTGTCGATTCTTGACGCGTGGAGAGCTTGTTGTGTAGCTAGTTCGTAGCTGGCTTGTCATAGCAATCGGCGAGGCTGCGGGTGCCATAGCAACCATTTCGGAAACACTGGCCGCCGTGGTTAGCATGTCATGTAGCTGGCTAATTATAGCATTTTCCAGTCTGAGAACTTGTCACGCGTGTCACCCATTGTCATTGCACCATTAAGCTACATAATGTTTAAGCAGCAATGTTCAGTCAGTGAGCGTGACAAATGCCAACGTTGTCGTGGTCGTTTTAGCTGCCTTGGCTTTATGTTTGCGCACAGCAAGCTTAGCTTAGCTTTAGCCGCCAAGGCCGACTGACGATTTAGCTCTGAAAAACTGATAACGCCGTGAAATACAGAGACGCTTTTAGATTCTTGAACGTTCACAATGTGAACTGAAGACCAATTGATAGTAAACGATTATTCAAATGATTTTATCAGTGGTGTCATGAGAATTGCGAGTGAGTCGATCAGCTGATCTGTAGCACGCTCATGTTCCAGTTAGCTCTTGTGTAGCCCAGTTATGTAGATCGAACTTCATTATAGCCCGCTTTTTTAACACCCCTATGTATCAAAGAAAGACGAAGTTCATGTGGATATAACTGTCTTTTCAGTATTGGGTCGAACTCTAGTATGGATGTTGATGACTGCAATGGCCAGTCTTACACACCAGGTCAGCTTTTCATTTATTGTGGTGGAGATACTGTATAATTTCAGCCCATAAGTCACAATGTATGTTTAACTAGGTTTTGTGCATTTGCAGTTAATAGTGGAGACTCTTCAATGGAAAGAGATTTTTCTGGAGGTCTCGGTGGTCGGACAGTAAGCACTCCAAACAGCAAAGAAACGTCACCTCATCGCTCACTCAGTGGTAAATGATAAATACTTCATCCTCCATTTTGCCGTTAAAAAAAAAAGTGACAGTTTTTTTTCATTGCTTTAGCAAATTCCATTAAAGTGGAGTTGTACAGTGATGAAGACCCCGGTCCCAGTAACGACGATGAACGAATGGAACGTCCAGAGGAAGGAGGCGTGGATCAGGGAACGGAGGCACCTGTTTACAGAGAGCTTGCCAATCATGACAACATCAGATTACCCAGTGGGAAGCTGAAGTGTGACATCTGTGGAATGATCTGTATTGGACCTAATGTTCTCATGGTGCACAAGCGCAGCCACACAGGTAATGAAATGCTTCAGATGTGAAATGATGTTCTTTTTATGAGGGCACAACTGTCATGTTGTGAATGCCTACAAAAATGAACAGCATTATTTATCTCATTGAGTACCCAGTGTTATACTTAATTTCACCTCAAACACATTGTTTGGCGATTCTGCTCAGTCTTCAGCTCTCTCTTCAACTATGCATATCTTAATTTGAGATACTAGCTCAGTGGCCTAGTAGTAGAGTGTCCGCCCAGAGACTGGAAGGTTGTGGGTTCAAACCCCGGCCGGGTCGTACCAAAGACTATAAAAATGGGACCCATTGCCTCCCTGCTTGGCACTCAGCATTAAGGGTTGGAATTGGGGGGTTAGATCACCAAATGATTCCCGGGCGCGACACCGCTGCTGCCCACTGCTCCCTTCGGGGATGGGTTAAACGCAGAGCCAAATTTCACCGCACCCAGTTGTGTGTGTGACAATCATTGGGACTTTAACTTTTTAATCTTTGTGTAGGTGAGCGGCCATTCCAGTGTAATCAGTGTGGTGCCTCCTTCACTCAAAAAGGAAACCTGCTCCGTCACATCAAACTGCACTCCGGAGAGAAGCCTTTTAAATGTCCTTTGTGTAACTACGCCTGTAGAAGAAGAGACGCACTCACCGGTCATCTTCGCACTCATGCCGGTACAATATTTAGGCCTCATAAATGTGCCCCCCCCCCTTGCATGTATGGTGACAAAAGTAATGCCCTCCTTGCACTTTGCCTCCAGTATCCTCTCCAACTGTTGGGAAGCCATATAAGTGCAGTTACTGTGGTCGCAGTTACAAGCAACAGAGCACATTGGAGGAGCATCTGGAACGCTGCTACAACTACTTACAGAGCGTGGAGTCGAAGCAGCCTAATAGCGCTCAGCATCTGGGTGAGCATGGTTCTTTTGAAACACAATACAGCTACGGCGAGTTGAGTATAGTGCTGGTTTCGCTTCACTTGGCTTGTGGTGCTTTTAAAAAGCAATCATGCATGTATTTTTGACTTTTTTTCTGTTAGTACATGGAGGTGACATGTCATCCCATTTTTACACCCACCAGACTTTATGTTCTTCTTGGTCTCTGGCTTATGTGTTCCTTTTAGATTGTACCACCAATTGTTCAGTCTGAGTCACCACATTATTGAAAACACTTTTGCGTCAGTCTACATTTAAGTGAAATGTGTGCCAAGACAGTTGCAGTAGCCTGTCAAAATGTCTGTAACGACAAGATGGCAATCTGAAAAATATGGTTTGAGTGAAACTTGTGCCATGTTCAAGAAAAGTTTGTATTTGGTTAAAATAAAACATTCAAATTACCATTTTGAGGCATAATTCCTATACATAGAGATGGTGAATTTTGGGTTTGGGTCTTTGGGTGTAAGCTAACATTGTCAAAATGATCCACCCATCCATCTGTTTTCCATCTTTTCATACTTGCTTTGGTTTGAAAAATGTAGTTGGACAATTTAGAATCTGTGACCAGAGCAATGTTATATATTCTGTGTTTTGTAGGGGAGGAGATTAGGGAGATGGAGTACATAGCCGACTCCCGGCTTCATGCCTCCTCAGACAAGATGACGTTTGTTGATCGGCTTGCCAGCAGCGTCACCAAACGCAAAAGATCCATGCCGCAAAAATTTGTAGGTGAGCATTTGGCCTCGTTTTTGGTTGAGGTTTGACAAAATAGCCGCTTCGTAGTGTGGAGACAAACTTTACGAACAAGGCTCACAGATTTGACTCAAAACAAAAAGTTAGTAAATCCCCATTTACAAAATGGCGTCCACGCATGCTTTCAGTTGTTTACTTTTATCTACCCCGATTTTAGATTTTATTTTTTCCCCTTTATTTATTTGCAAAGATTAGAAGACACACTGATGGCAGAAAACGTGCCATTGTTCCGTGTTTCAGTACAATAGGATTGTCTTTTCTAATTGCAGGACAGAAGCACATACATCGTGGACATGCACCTTATGAGCCTCAAGCTGCTTTGGACAAAGATGGAGAGACACATCCAGGAGACTTGGAAGTCCTACACATTCCTGGAGGAGAGTATGCAGGTGTAGCTGCCAGTGGAGGCGGGATGGCGGACACCCTGCAGCCTCTCCATCTCCCCACAACTCACCCTTCGTGTTTATCCGAACTCCGATCGATGCACGGCGCCGCTTACACGCCCGGCGCTCTCGGTCTGAGGCTGGACTGCGTGGGTTCCGGTGCGGGGCTGGGGAGCGCCAATGCGGGGAGAAGAGAAGCGGCGGAGGGTCACGAAGACCTGCCCGTGGGTCAGAGTCAGGCAACGTCCCCCAGTAACGGTTGCCAAGACTCTACGGACACGGAGAGCATGCCGGACGAGCCGTGCAACAGCACCGCTCCCGGTGCTGCCCTTCATAGGAACAACGGGCATCATCTCCACAACGCGGCTCCTCCTCCACACTACAAGATTTGGGACAGACGCAGCCCGGGCCACGCCAAAGACGGGGAGGTCAAAAGAGAGGACGGGGGTCACCACGCGGCCCCTCCATCTGGCCTCGCCCCGATGCCCAGTTCACCTACGACGCCCTCGTCCACCTCCAGGGAGACACTGCGAGTGGTGGACGGCGAAGGGCGGACGGTGCGCTGCTTCCGATGCGACCACTGCCGCGTGCTCTTCCTGGACCACGTCATGTTTACCATCCACATGGGCTGCCATGGATTTCGCCAGCCTTTTGAGTGTAACATCTGCGGCCATCGGAGCCAAGACCGCTACGAGTTTTCTTCTCACATCGTCCGTGGAGAGCACATCCTGGACTGAGGAACGGAGTCCGTGAGCTCGGCCTGGCTCGGTTTGGTCTGCACAGTGCAAAGGAACCATATTATTTATCATGACGCACTTTGAAAATGTCTTTGAACATGCACTTTCCCATCTGCACATGTGCCTTGCGCCCCAATTCAGGATTCCCACCTGATGCACATACTGTGGTTGACCAATCCGACCTGAAAACTCTCAAGCACTTTAACAGATTCTTCATCCCAAAAAATCAAATGTGAAGACATCCGCCTCCTTTGAAGACACATCCCTTAAAAAAATAATCACATTTTACATTCACTGTCAACTTTTCCAGCCCTTGTTAAGTGCAGACCAAATTAGAGAGCCAGGTCTAAGTTTGTGAGATCTTTTAAAAGTTGTCTGTGAATCCTAAATGCACTTTTGGTTTTGTATCAAATGGTGAAGTGATGGAAGTGAGTGTACTTCTATGTGAGATGCCCTTAATTTTCTGGAAGTAGGATGTGCAAGTGTACAATGAAAGCCTTTACTTGGATGACTTGACTACTCGTGTTGTGTGTCTGTTGTTAATTATTTGTTCTATAACTGCTTCTGTTGCACTGATACTTGCCAGAATATCCAGATTATATTAAACTGTTTTCTAGAATACGTCACAAACTGCACATTTCTCTCAATGAATGAGGAAAAAAAACATCACTGCCGCTGAAGTGGGAGAGTTTGATCATATGTCAAATCTGCAAATGATATTATGTCAATTCGGTTGCAACTATTACTTGGTTTGAATTGTGCCTTCCCTTGTTGTAATTGAAATTCAGTGACTAGCGCTGAAGCTATGAACTAACAATCATATCCTCAAACATACAAAATTGTGTTGGAATGAGTTACCAAAGATCTCAAGTTGTCTTTAACACAGGTGGGATTTCTAAACATAGATCTACGCAAGAGCAAAACCTCCCAGTTATATCAGCATCAATGTCAAATATGGCACTGCAAAGTGTTTAAATATTAAATGTGGCCAGCACCGCTTTTTTGGTAAAGCCTTTGTCCTTTAATAGGGTTATATAAAGATGATTTTGAATTGTATGATATAAAGTGAAAAAAATTTGACTGGTCTTACAACTCTCAAGCTACATTTTACAGAACATTAAGCACAAGCCTAGAAATGACAGAGAAGCAACAAAAAATACGTTGAAACCTCAAATATAATCAATTTTTGTAAGTAGACATACAGATCCATTTTATTTTCTTACACTTTTGGTCAAATTAAGGATTCACCTATCATTTAATCATTAAAGTTAGCTTGCCTTACATTCAAGTGATTGGACTGTTGTACTAAGAAATGTTTATTTAAAAAAAAAAGTTCCCTGCTTGATATATGCTTTGATGTAATGAGTAACTTGCACCGGCTTGCTTCCTGTATATAGTCCTTTTTGATATTGTGCCTTCTTTCTTGTAGTGTTTTTGCAACTATTCACCTTGTGCTGCAAAAGTCCAGCTTTGTGACATGCTTACCACCACCACAAACTTTCCCCTTGGTAGAACCACTTGACACTTTTTACTACAAGAGGTCCATAGGATAAATGCTGCTGCTAAAAGCCAAAGAAATCTCCCTGCAGACATGAAACCTTTGCTGGCTTTAAGTGTCATATTATGAAAAAAAAAAAAACACACCCATAGATTTTTGTAAGGTACTGGCTATATCACCTATCCTCGTTTGCCTTCAGTGTGAGTGGTGTAATTGTGCAACAAGAATTGTGCTTCAGCATGTGTTACCAATCCTCAGCTCACAATTACTCACTTGTATGATTGCTAATTATATGATTTTAGAAACACTTGGATGTGTTTGTAAGCCTCTCACCTCCTGTAAATGAGCTGATATCACTTTGAATTAATGCAAACTCTTGAAATATATCAGTTATGCATTTCACTAGTTTGATCTTAACTACTGTAAATTTTGTACTGTAAATATTTACTCCAAATAAAGTCAACACCTATTCTCTTGTGTTCTGAAATGCTAAATCATAAATTCAATGAAAAACTTTAAAGACTTTGTGAAGACTTTTATTTCTCAGGCGTAAACATGTTCTTTACATGGGCTTTGCAGGAGCTCTTGGTGCACCAGCCTACAACAAAAACAAAACGAGTTAGAAAAACTACTGTGTTTGCACAGTATTAGACTATTTTGGAACGGTTCCTCACATTGGGCCTGAACCTGGGTGGTGGGGTGCGGTCTTTCCTGGCCTCACAGGAGCGGTTCCTCACCACTTTACTGTGGATGGCGCAGCTGACACAATAGTGCAGCTTCACGTAGAGCTTGGGCAGAACATAAGCTATACAGAAGAAGAGCCGGGTGGAAAGCACATTAGTGCATAATGCATTGACATTTGCTAAACAGTACAGAAGAAGCACTTACAATCAAAGACGCTGGCCTCTGAGATGTCTCTCACGGCTGCAGCCTCCACAATGTTCCTGATGACAAACTTCTTGATGGCCTTGTCCTTGGGGACGCAGCGGGCACAGTTGGTGCAACGGATGGGCTGCACGTGCCCACGGCCCTTCTTGGCACGACCGTTATTCCTTCTCTTCTTAGTCTGAAATACATAATATGAATATATTTAGATTTCTGTCAAAGTGTTGCATCAGTTAATCACTATTTACTATGCAGTTCAGTCACAAATCGTATAACAAATCGCCTACATATTAGCAATCTACTACATTAAACACTTCCACATTTGAAGCTGACATTAAATGTGACTTAATTTACATGCCGACACCAACACTGCTCTAAAATGCTCAAAATGATACACTTATGTAATTGTACAGTACAACAGTGGTTATAAAGCTTGGTGCAAAAATTCATTAATCAGAATAAAGCCTTTATAATCGTCCCTTATGATTTGGCTTTATCCACCGCTCGCTACCTGAACACATGCACAGCGGTGTTAGCTTGCTAACCGCTAGCATTTAGGCCCGGACAACTTTTTCAATGGTTTTGTGTACTTTAAACGACAATATAACACATCGTGAGGGTCTTTGAGGTTTTATTAACTGCGAATGTTTAAAGAGGAGTCTTTATTCGTCAAATGTATCGGTTCATTTCGTTTTTTGCCGAACGACTGGCGTTGGAGTAGACTCACCATGTCGCACGGGAAGCTGGGAAAGAGGACAGGAAGAGGTTGTACCGCGAAAAGTAGTGCATTTCCGCTCCACCCTGGGCACCAAATTAACGTTCTCAAAATTAAAACAAACATGTATTGGCCTTGATGGTTTATATTTTTTATATTGTATTGTTTTTAATAAATTTAATTTGATCATATGATAGGTTTCAAATGAAATTACCAGTTTGTTGATGCGGAGTGATATGACCTGTATGCGCATGCGCGTCGCTAATCAAGAAAAAAATAAAATAAATAGTAATAATAATAATAATGATGAATAATAAATAAAGACCACGATGTCCATAGTGTAGGGTTTCATGAGAACAAAGATTTAATTTTCCCATTTGATAACAGATTCACTGACATAAGCCTCAGAATGTGGTGGTGTCAAAGGGATAGTTTAAACACAATGTCAAAAGAAAGGCCTAATTGTAATTTTTTTTTTTTTTAGCAGAAATCATCAACCGATTAGATAGATACTCAACCATGCAGTCCAATAAAATAACAATGTATTGAAAGATGTGTCATCTTTGTCTGTTGAAATTTGGATGTGTTGTCATTTATTCAAGCTCACAGAGGCTGAAAATCTGTCAGAGATGCAACATCTACAGGCAGTGTAAACATCCATGCCACCAAAGCTGCTTACTGTACAATCAACACCCATTTTATAAAATCAACACAAAGGAAACACTTTTTTTTAAAATTTATTTAAATAGTTCTTTGTCCCATCTTTATTTCTTCTTGCTTTTCTTGTCCTTTGCCTTCTTTTTGCTGGGTTTGGGGTCTTTGGCTTTGTTGTAGAGGTAAAGTCCCACCAAGCCAAGGAGAGTGGGCACCAGCGCCAAACACACAAGGGGGAACACGTCGTTCACCATCTTCTGCCAAGGCGTCTGCTGTGTCAACGAGATCACTTCCACCTCAAACTCAAGGGCAGCGTCACCTAGTGCACATTAAGAGCAACATTGATACTTCATGCATGTTTCAAATGATGGCATCAAATATTTTCAGTAAAAAAAATAGTTTTTGTTTGTTCTCTACCTGGAATCGTTGGTGGGTAACCTTTCTTCCCATAGGCGAGGTGAGATGGAATTGTAGCTTTAATTTTTTGCCTGAAAGAGCATGGAAAGGCAACAAAAATTTAACAAACATTTTTTAGATTCCACCATCAAGTGACCAAGTTTTGAGCACCACTATATTGCTAAAAGATTTTTCTTACTAACCCTTCGCACACGCCAATCAAGCTTTGTTCTAAACCTGAAAGGAAATAAAAAAGATAGTCAATTCCCAAACTGCATATTTTTTTGAAACATTTTATTCGTTCTGTATTTCAATGCAATCAAATCAACGGATTTAGCTCGTAACCCACCAGAAATGACAGTCCTCTTCCCCAACTCGACAACAAGAGGGTCCCGAGACAGCGAGGAGTCAATGACCTTCCCGTCCATTAATTTACTCTGGTGAGCAGAGAAACAATTGTAACAAAATAAATAGACAGATTGTTTATTGTTCTGATTCATTGTTCGCCTCCTTCTGGATTACACGCTATAGCCACCAGGGGGGAGTATAAAACATAGAGAGTGTTACATTTAGGTCTGATGATGAAATATAGAAGCCAGTTGCAACTGGTTTGTAATGTAGATTTTTTTTATGAATACTAACGTTACTAATAAAACATACATGGCTATTTTTAATGAAAACAATTACATAGTTTATAAGTTTAAAACTACTGTATTATTGATGCAAGTTTTGTTAGCCCAACAAAGCAATTTCCTATTACCTGTGAGCATTATGCTAGTGCACATTCATGAGGTAACGTTTAAGTATCAATCACGGCTGACCGGTTTTCTGAGTTTGGTCATGTGACGTTCGCAAGGTGAACACTAAGGCATTGTGGTGTCATTTTAGTAGTACAAAACCAATGAAAACTAATGAATGACTATGGCGCAACACGTGGGCTAGGTGTTCTGAGATTTAAGGTTCCAATCTCAACTCTGGCCTTTCAGTCTGGAGTTTGTATTCCAAATGCATTCAAATTATAGGTTCAATTAAGTCTAAAATGACATTAGGCATGAATGTGAGCATGCTCATATGTATTTGGGAAACACTGCAGTAGTGGATCACTCTATGCTGTACCACTAGTGTGTATATAGAATGAAAGGATAAGAATTAATGAATGCAATCTAATATTAGATTAAGAAACATCGACATAACGTGTTACTGATAGCATTCGTGTGATCGTGGAGATTAACACTGTGTGTGCATATGCAGCAGTGCGGTCAGATAGCCAGCCTGGCAATGTGAACGCGTGGATGAGCTGCTCTCGTGTTATTGCTGACGTGTTGCACACAATGGCCCACTCACTCTCACGCCACACAACAGCAGTCGACCGGTATCTCATAGCCGAGGCTTGATTGACTCACCAAATTCATATATTTTGCAGGAATGGTGTTGCTTATGAATCGTGTAGTGCATTTAATTGTGTCTTACCGTGTAGTGGATCTGCAACGTGTCCCCCATTGTGGAGAGTAGTGAACAAGTTTCGGGTTTCATCTTGGGGCAAAATAGTTGACCGTTAGTATTGCATTTTGTTCAATGCATCGTTGACATTGCAGGGAGCATCGTTTTCTACTCACCAAGATCTCCACCTGCAACTCCTCGGTTGCATCGTCGTCGCCTCGCACAAGTCCCCCCGTGAATGTGAAAGCTGCAAGCAGC